>NC_140579.1:1247387442-1247709942 GCF_964204655.1 Triturus cristatus | reverse complement strand
GGCGCGAGCCGAGTGATCCACCACCAAGAGTCACAGGCAACTTTTCGAAAACGTTCACCCACATGCGGGCGCAGGAGGGGCGGGAGGAAGGTGACGCTGTCCGTCCGCCGCCGGCACGGCAAGACGGCCCGGGCGCCCCGTTCAAGGCTTCCCCTCTGGGAGTCAGACAGCACCGTCGGGAGAAAAAAAACATTGCCAGGTGCTCGGCCCGGGAGCCCACCCCCACCCACCCGGGGTGAAGGAGGGGGCTCCCTGGGCAACGGGAGCAGGCAGCCCGGCAGCCGCCGGTCCCTCCCAGGGTAACCCAGGAGGGACCACGCGAGTCTTCAAACCCCTCAGCCCAGCCACACGGGACTGGGTCAGACCGGGTACCTGGCAACGAGGGAGGGTCGCTCCACCTACACATCAGCCACCCGTCACCGGGCAGCCCCGAGCCGTGCCAGCAGCCTGGGTCGGAGGCGCCGGAAGGGAAGAGTCAGGTGGCTCCCTATCCCGCATGCCTCCCACCGAGAGGAGCCGCGGTTCCCCTCGCAGGCCCTCGGCCCCTTCTCTTCTAGGCCACCCTGCCACGCGAGAAGGGCCGCTCCTCGGTCGCCCGGAACCCGGTCAGGTCAGGCCGGGTCTCGGGTCGACTGGAGTGCCCAGCTGGCGCCAGGGCCTTTTCAAGGGAGGGGTGGTGCCAGCCAAGGGATGCACTGCCATTCGGTTCCCCCCTCACCGCTGGGGGGGGTTGTGCCGGTTGAGCTTAGGTTCCGTCTCGGAGAGGGACAGGGAATGGGGGCGGCCCCCGTCCCCAGTCCCTCGCGCGTTGGTCGGGTCTTCCCTGGAGGGAAGGGGCCCGCCGAAGTCCCGGTCCTCACCCAAGCACCCCATGCGGCTGTGGACTGCTCCGCCGGCCGGGGCGTGCCAGGGCAGGGCCGGAGCACCCGACCCTGGGCCTGGCGGGGCCCCTGGACCCAGCCGGGGCTCCCAGGTCCAGAAGCACAGGGGAAGCCTCCCCGGGCCCGCCGGACCCCGTCCAGGGCACCCTGCGACACAGCAGGATCCAGAACGGAGCCCGGGGTGGGAAGGCCGCCCGCCCCGGGGCCCTCAGGGGCCCAGCCGGAGCTCCTGAACCCAGCCAAGCAAGGGGAGGATCCCCGGCCACAAGGGAACCCCGTCCCGGGCCTTTGGCAGTGCCGCAGGCCAGGGGATGGGGTCCAGGACCAGAGCCCCCGACCTGGGGCCCGGCGGGCCCCTGGACCAAGCCAGGGCTCCCATGCCCGGAGGCGCAGGCGGAGCCTCCCCAGGCCCGCCGGACCCCGTCCCAGGCACCCTGCCACATGGCAGGCCCCAGGACGGAGCCCGGGGTGGGGAGGCCGGCCTCACCAGGGCCCTCAGGGGCCCAGCCGGAGCTCCTGAACCCAGCCAAGCAAGGGGAGGCTCCACGGCCACAACGGAACCCCGTCCCGGGTCTTTGGCAGTGCCGCAGGCCGGGGGACGGGGTCCAGGGCCGGAGCCCCCAACCTGGGGCCCGGCGGGGCCCCTGGACCCAGCCGGGGCTCCCAGGCCCAGAGGCACAGGCGAAGCCTCCCCGGGCCCGCCGGACCCTGTCCCAGGCACCCTGCCATGTGGCAGGACCCAGGACAGAGCCCGGGGTGGGGAGGCCGGCCGCCCCGGGCCCTCAGGGGCCCGGCCGGAGCTCCTGAACCCACCCAAGCAAGGGGAGGCTCCCCGGCCACAACGGAACCCCGTCCCAGGTCTTTGGCAGTGCCGCAGGCCGGGGGACGGCATCCAGAGCCGGAGCCCCCGACCCAGGGCCCGGCAGGACCCCTGCACCCAGCCGGGGCTCCCAGGCCCTGAGGCGCAGTGGAAGCCTCCCGGGCCCGCCGGACCCCGTCCCGGGAACCCTGCCATGCGACAGGACCCATGTCGGAGCCCAGGGTGGGGAGGCCACACTCCCCGGGGCCCTCAGGGGCCCAGCCGGAGCTCCTGAACCCAGCCAAGCAAGGGGAGGCTCCCCGGCCACAACGGAACCCCATCCCGGGCCTTTGGCAGTGCAGCAGGCCGGGGGACAGGGCCCAGGGCCAGAGCCCCCGACCTGGGGCCCGGCGGGGCCCCTGGACTAAGCCAGGGCTCCCAGGCCCGGAGGCACAGGGGAAGCCTCCCCGGGCTGGCCGGACCCCATCACGGGCACCCTGCCACGTGGCAGGAGCCAGGACGGAGTCCAGGGTGGGAAGGCCGCCCTCCCCGGGGCCCTCAGGGGCCCAGCCCGAGCTCCTGAACACAGCCAAGCAAGGGGAGGCTCCCTGGCCACAACGGAACCCCGTCCCGGGCCTTTGGCAGGGCCACAGGGTGGGGGATGGGGCCCAGGGCCAGAGCCCCCAGCCCGGGGCCCGGTGGGGACCCAGGCCCAGAGGTGCAGGCGAAGCCTCCCCAGGCCCGCCGGACCACGTCCCGGGCACCCTGCCCGTGGCAGGACCCAGGACAGAGCCCGGGGTGGGGAGGCCGGCCTCCCCGGGACCCTCAGGGGCCCGGCCGGAGCTCCTGAACCCAGCCAAGCAAGGGGAGGCTCCCCGGCAACAACGGAACCCCGTCCCGGGTCTTTGGCAGTGCCGCAGGCCGGGGGCGGCACCCAGAGCCGGAGCCCCCGACCCAGGGCCCGGCGGGACCCCTGGACCCAGCCGGTGCTCCCAGACTCTGAGGCACAGTGGAAGCCTACCGGGTCCGCCGGACCCTGTCCCGGGAACTCTGCCACGCGACAGGACCCAGGTCGGAGCCCGGGGTGGGGAGGCCACACTCCCCGGGGCCCTCAGGGGCCCAGCCGGAGCTCCTGACCCCAGCCAAGCAAGGGGAGGCTCCCTGGCCACAACGGAACCCCGTCCCGGGCCTTTGGCAGGGCCACAGGGCGGGGGATGGGGCCCAGGGCCAGAGCCCCCGGCCCGGGGCCCGGTGGGGACCCAGGCCCGGAGGTGCAGGCGAAGCCTCCCCAGGCCCGCCGGACCACGTCCCGGGCACCCTGCCCATGGCAGGACCCAGGACAGAGCCCGGGGTGGGGAGACCGGCCTCCCGGGGACCCTCAGGGGCCCGGCCGGAGCTCCTGAACCCAGCCAAGCAAGGGGAGGCTCCCCGGCAACAACAGAACCCCGTCCCGGGTTTTTGGCAGTGCCGCAGGCCGGGGGCGGGACCCAGAGCCGGAGCCCCCGACCCAGGGCCCGGCGGGACCGCTGGACCCAGCAGGTGCTCCCAGACTCTGAGGCACAGTGGAAGCCTCCCGGGCCCGCCGGACCCCGTCCCGGGAACCCTGCCACGCGACAGGACCCAGGTCGGAGCCCGGGGTGGGGAGGCCACACTCCCCGGGGCCCTCAGGAGCCCAGCCGGAGCTCTTGACCCCAGCCAAGCAAGGGGAGGCTCCCCGGCCACAACGGAACCCCGCCCCGGGCCTTTGGCAGTGTTGCAGGCTGGGGGACGGGGCCCAGGGCCAGAGCCCTGGACCTGGGGCCCGGCGGGGCCCCTGGACTAAGCCGGGGCTCCCAGGCCCGGAGGCACAGGCGAAGCCTCCCCGGGCCCACCAGACCCCGTCCCAGGCACCCTGCCACGTGACAGGACCCAGGATGGAGCCCGGGGTGGGGAGGTCGCCCTACCTGGGGCCCTCAGGGGCCCAGCCGGAGCTCCTGAACCCAGCCAAGCAAGGGGAGGCTCCCCGGCCACAACAGAACCCCGTCCCGGGCCTTTGGCAGTTCCGAAGGCCGGAGAATGGGGCCCAGGGCCGAAGCCCCCGACCTGGGGCCCGGCAGGGCCCCTGGACCCAGCCGGGGCTCCCAGGCCTGGAGGCGCAGGGGAAGCCTTCCGAGGCCCACCGGACCCCGTCCAGGGCACCCTGCCATGCCGCAGGACCCAGGACAGACCCCGGGGTGGGGAGGCCACCCTCCCCGCGGCCCTCAGGGGCCCATTCAAGGATCCTGAACCCAGCCAAGCAAGGGGAGGCTCCCCAGCCACAACGGAACCCCGTCCCGGGCCTTTGGCAGTGCGGCAGGCCGGGGGATGGGGCCCAGGGCCGGAGACCCCGACCCGGGGCCCGGCGTGGTCCCTGGACCCAGCCGGGGCTCCCAGGCCTGAGGCGCAGGGGAAGCCTCCCCCGGCTTGCCGGACCCCATCATGGGCACCCTGCCACGTGGCAGGACCAGGACGGAGCCCAGGGTGGGGAAGCCACTCAGGGGCCCGGCCCGAGCTCCTGAACACAGCCAAGCAAGGGGAGGCTCCCCGGCCACAACGGAACCCCTTCCCGGGCCTTTGGCAGGGCCACAGGCCGGGGATGGTGCCCAGGGACGGAACCCTCGACCCGGGGCCCGGTGGGGCCCCTGGACCCAGCCGGGGCTCCCAGGCCCGGAGGCGCAGGGTGGGGAGGCCGCCCGGCCCGAGCTCCTGAACCCAGCCAAGCAAGGGGAGGCTCCTCGGCCACAACGGAACCTATCACGGGCACCCTGCCAGGCGACAGGATCAAGGACGGAGCCTGGGGTGGGGAGGCTGCCCTCCCAGGGGCCCCTGGACCCAGCCCAGCAGGGGGAGGCCTGCCAGGTCTCATCCGGGGCAGCCTGCCCAGCGGCAGGCCCCGGGACAGACCCAGGGCTGGGGCGGCATCCTGGCCTGTCCAGCTGCCGGCTGAGGACCGCTAGGCCCGAGAGGGGTCCCAGAGTACCCTGTCCCTAGTAAACTGGAAAAAGGCTACCCCCCTTTCTGGTAAACCGCGCACAACGAGTGACGGAGGGGACCCTAGGGGCAAACGCGCCCGGCCTCCTCGAGCTGTGGCTGGGATCCGGGAGGCAAATGGACCCTCATCGGGACTTCCAGGCTGACCCAGCCATCTGGTCGCCTCATTGGAAAGCATTGCGCGCGACCAGATGGCCGGCACCTGAAAGGACTCCCGTCTGCCCGCCCGAGCCATAGCGGTAGGGCTCCCGCCTGCCCACCCACGCAGGGTTTGGGGGGCTCTGCTTCCCGGGGGCTCGGGAACCCCGGTTGGGCCTCAGGCACGGGGAGGACCACCGGAGCTCTCAGGCCCGGACGCCTGGGGGAGGACTGCCCGGGATCCGTGGAGCCCGTCCCGGGCACTTTGCCACGCCGTGGGCCACAGGAGGGAGCCCCGAACGACTGGGAGGATGTTGCCCAGGCATAGCCCATCTGGTCCCCGGCAAAGAACCGCCAGCCCCGGAGGGGTGTTCCGGCACACCCTGCCCCTACTAATCCGGAGGAAGGGTGCCCCCCTTTCTTGTAACCCACACGCTCCGAGTGACGGAGGGGACCATAGGCGCGGACGCGCTCGACCTCCTGGAGCCCTAGTTGGGATCCGGGAAGCAAATGATCCCTCATCGGGACTTCCAGGCCAGCCCGGCCATCTGGTCGCCCCATTGGAAAGCATTGCATGCGACCAGATGGCCGAGGGGAAAGGAGCGACCAGATGGCAGGCACCTAAAAGGACTCCGGTCTGCCCGAGCCGAGCCATAGCAGTAGGGCTCCCGCCTGCCCACCCACGCAGGGCTTGGGGGCTCTGCTTCCCAGGGTGCTCAGGGACCCCGGCTGGGCGTCAGGCATGGGGAGGACCACCGGAGCTCTTGGGCCCGGGTGCCTGGGGGAGGACTGCCCGGGACCCATGGAGCCCGTCCCCGGCACTTTGCCACGCCGCGGGCCGCAGGAGGGAGCCCCAGATGCCTGGGAAGATGTTGCCCGGGCAAAGCCCATCTGGTCTCTGGAAAAGAACCGCCAGCCCCGGAGGAGTGTTCCAGCACACCCTGCTCCTACTAATCCGGAGGAAGGCTACCCCCCTTTCTTGTAACCTGTGTGCTCCGAGTGACGTAGGGGACCCTAGGCACGGATGTGCCCGACCACCTAGAGCCCTGGTTGGGATCCGGGAGGCAAATGAGCCCTCATCGGGACTTCCAGGCCGGCCCGGCCATCTCATCACCCCATTGGAAAGCATTGCGCGTGACCAGATGGCCGAGGGGAAAGGAGCGACCAGATGGCCGGCACCTAAAAGGACTCCCGTCTGCCCGAGCCGAGCCATAGCAGTAGGGCTCCCGCCTGCCCACCCATGCAGGGCTCGGGGGCTCTGCTTCCCGGGGGGCTCGGGAACCCCGGCCGGGCATCAGGCATGGGGAGGACCACCGGAGCTATCGGGGCCGGGCGCTCGGGGGAGGACTGCCCGGGAACCATGGAGCCCGGTCCCGGACACTTTGCCATGCCGCGGGCCGGAGGAGGGAGCCCCAGACGCCTAGGGAGGTGTTGCCCGGGCATAGCCCATCTGGTCCCTGCCTGAGAACGGCCATCCCCAGGAGGGGCGTCCTGGCATACCGTGCCCCTACTAATCCGGAGGAAGGCTACCCCCCTTTCTTGTAACCCGCGCGCACCGCGAGGCTCAGGGGACCCTAGGCACGAACGTGCCCGACCTCCTGGAGCCCTGGCTGGGATCCGGGAGGCAAAGGAGCCCTCATCGGGACTTCCAGGCCAGCCCGGCCATCTGGTCGCCCCATTGGAAAGCATTGCATGCGACCAGATGGCCGGGACCGAAATGACGCCAATCTGCCCGCCCCATAGCCTTTGCGGTAGGGCTCCCACCTGCCCTTGCAGGGCTTAGGGGCTGCAGGGCACGGGGCCTGCAGGGCTCGGGGGGCTGCAGGGCTCGGGAGCTGCAGGGCTCGGGGCTGCAGGGCTCTGGGACTGCAGGGCTCCGGGTCTCCGGGGCTCCAGGGCTCTGGAGCTGCAGGGCTCCAGGTCTGCAGAGCTCCGGGGCTGCAGGGCTCTGGGGCTGTAGGGCTCCAGGGCTGCAGGGCTCCAGGGCTCCGGGGCTGCAGGGCTCCGGGGCTGCAGGGCTCCGGGGCTGTAGGGCTCGGGGGTGGCTCGGAGACCCCACGCTGGGCCTCAGGCATGGGAGACCCTCAGGAGCTCCCGGGGCCCGGGTGCCCGGGGGACCCATGGATCCCGTCCCGAGCACTTTGCCTCGCCGCGGGCTGGAGGAGAGAGCACCGGACGTCCCGGGGAAGTGTCGTCCGGGCTTAGCCCATCTGGTCCCCGCCTGAGAATCGTCATCCCTAGGAGGGGCGTCCCGGCATACCCTGCCCCTAGTAATCCAGAGGAAGGCTACCCCCCTTTCTGGTAAACCGAGCGCACCGAGTGATGGAGGGGAGACTAGGCCCGGACGCACCCAGCCTCCTGGAGCCCTGGCTGGGATCGGGAAGGCGAATGAGCCCCCATCGGGAAATCCAGGGCAGCCCGGCCATCTGGTCGCCCCATTGGAAAGCATTGCGTGCGACCAGATGGCCGAGGGAAAGGTGCGACCAGATGGCCGGGACCGAAAGGACCCCCATTTGCCCACCCAAGCCTTCACAGGAGGGCTCCCGCCTGCCCTTTCAGGGCTCGGGGGCAGCAGGGCACTGGGACTGCAGGGCTCAGGGGGCTGCAGGGCTCGGGAGCTACAGGGCTCGGGGGCTGCCGGGCTCGGGGGCTGCAGGGCTCCAGGGCTGCAGGGCTCTGGGGCTGCAGGGCTCCGGGACTGCAGGGCTCCGGGTCTCTGGGGTTCCAGGGCCCCGGGGCTGCAGGGCTCCGGGGCTGCAGGGCTCCGGGGCTGTAGGGCTCCGGGGTTGCAGGGCTCCGGGGCTGCAGGTCTCCAGGGCTGCAAGGCTCTGGGGCTGCAGGGCTCCGGGGCTGCAGGGCTCGTGGGGGCTCGGAGACCCCACGCTGGGCCTCAGGCATGGGAGGCCCGCAGGAGTTCCCGGGGCCCAGACGCCCGGGGGACCCATGGATCCCGTCCCGGGCACTTTGCCTCACCGCAGGCTGGAGGAGGGAGCACCGGACGCCCCGGGATGGTGTCGTCCGGGCTTAGCCCATCTGGTCCCCGCCTGAGAACCGCCATCCCTAGGAGGGGCGTCCCGGCATACCCTGCCCCTAGTAATCCGTAGGAAGGCTACCCCCCTTTCTGGTAAACCGTGCACACCGAGTGATGGAGGGGACCCTAGGCCCGGATGCACCCGACCTCCTAGAGCCCTGGCTGGGATCGGGGAGGCGACTGAGCCCCCATCGGGACTTTCAGGGCAGCCCGGCCATCTGGTCGCCCCATTGGAAAGCATTGCGTGCGACCAGATGGCCGAGGGAAAGGTGCGACCAGATGGCCGGGACCGAAAGGACTCCCAGCTGCCCGCACCGAGTCACGTAGGGCTCCCGCCTGCCCTTGCAGGGCTCCAGGGCTCTGCACCAGGGACCCTTGTCCCGGGCAGATGGACACTTGGCAGGCCGCAGGACGTGGGCTCCCAGGCCCTGACCGAAACTCAGGAGGCCCGGGGCCGGTCCCTGCTTCTCAACGCAGCCAGGCCGGGGAGATCGGGGAGCCTGTCCAAGCACGAGCGACCCCAGTCCCGGGCACACGGTCCCTCAGGTTGTGCGCTCGTTTTCCACAATTTTTTTCAAAATTGGGCGTAGTTGCACTAGGCAAAGTCCGCCCAGCCCTACTCGGGACGTGCGCTCATTTTCCACAATTTTTTTCAAAATTCTGCGTAGTGGCGCTGCGCAAAGTCCGCCCAGCCCTAGTTCAGATCTTCCAAAGTAACATTCAGTGCTGCATTCACATAGTAGGACCATTCAGGTGCTGAATATCTTCGTCAAGGTGTTCGAGTCCTTCTGGATCTTCTCAGGACTCAATGATTTGGTTCAAAATCAACTTGTCTTGTGTTTCACTCTCCTCAGTCACTGTTTCTGTCATTCATGCTATTGATGAGCTTCTCCTTAGTCTCATCTTGGCGGCGTACTATCTTTATGCCGTAGTTTGTTCCTATCACCGGGATCTTCTTTGTTCTTCTTCGCTGATGCTTTCAGCAGGTACCAGCTGCCACTCTTCAACATGCGGTTCAGTCTCTGTTGTTTTGTCCTTGTCTGAAATGTAAATGCCACTTTGCGTCATCTCAGGCACTTGTATTTGTCATTCAGCTTGCTGATCTTCACCCCTTTCTTCTCCTTGTACTTCTCGCTGGACTTTGACAGGTGCTGATGCAGTAGGTCTAGGTGGTCTTTTAATTGGTGGTGCAACCACTAACACTCTTTTTTTCTGGATCATAGACCAAAGGCACTTCTTCTGGACTGCTTACTATCCGGATGTGTGAGGCATGAATCTAGTTTGGAATTCCAGCACATTTAACAGCAGGGTTTGTAGTCAGTATAACTTGCCTAGGGCCTTTCCATCTGGGTTCAAAGCAAGTTGTAATGATGTAACATGGCTCCATGCCAGAACACTAGGCATGGAACCAGCTTGTTCTGAGGTTCTGTCATGTGAGGGTTCTATGATGACAGTTGATATGCTGGCTGTTGGTTGAGGCTGTAATAAATACCTCTTACCACATATCTTCATCTGGTGTGGATTTACTTTATTACACTGGCGACGTTTGGGCGGAGAAAAGAACCCAGAGGAAGGGACAGCCTCAACAACAACAAAGAAGGAAGAGCTTGGATTATTTCAGAGAAAAAAAGGTGATAACTTACAGAGACGTGCTGGATGAGGATCGAGCGTTTTGAAGCATGTTCAAGCAGTGAAAAGTGGGAAATTGTGGTTGTAAGAGCCTTGTGGAAAGCTGTTTGAGCAGGTACTGAGGATCAAAGTGGTCTCTGTATGCTTCACGACGTCTGAAGGTCAGTGAGCAAATGAAAAAGGACTGAAGGCTGTGGGAAAGGTTGGCGGCCATCTTGAGTGTGGTGAAAGGAGAAGAACAAGCCAGACTAACTAAAGAAAATAGACCGGATGTTTGGTAGCGGCCATTTTGAGTGAGGAAAACGATCCGAGATTGCTCAAAGAGGAAGCAAGCCCAACTGCCTGAAGAAAATGGACCAAATGTTTCGTGGCGGCCATCTTAGATGAGGAAGAGTTTGGTTGCGGCCATTTTGAGTGAGGAAAACGATCCGAGATTGCTCAAAGAGAAAGCAAGCCCAACTGCCAGAAGAAAATGGACCAAATGTTTTGTGGCGGCCATCTTAGATGAGGAAGAAGGAATTTTTTCTTCTTTTTTTTTTTTTTAAAAAAATTTCTTTTTTGCAGCACAAGTGTTGGAGGTCATCGAAGAAGATCATCGACGGTCTATTGGAAGTTGAGAATTGGACGGAGACTGGATAAGGATCACTATATTGGTTGGTGTTCAGGGGAATAAACGTTTCTTTTGAAACTTGATTACACTTGTGGAATACAAGTATTTGAGCGTTGTAAATTGAATTAAACTGAAAAGGTCATCTGCGGTGACAAACACACCATCAACAAACGTGTTTGATATAGCGGTATCGTGCTGGGACATATGGTGACTGACACATCTTTTGGACTTTAAGCACTTTTAGCAACTAGTTGGGTTGTGGGGAAGTAGTGATTTACACCTCTTGTGAGTATGCAGGATGTTACAGCGCCGCCGTTTTTCTTGTCAGATCCAGGAGAACCGGTTATTAAGTGGAAGAAATGGAAAAAGATTTTTGAAAATTATGCCAGGGTGTGTGGAACGAATTTGAGTGGTGAAAGGAAGCAGGCACTTTTGTTACATTGTTTAGGGGGTGAAGGACAAGAGGTGTTGGAAAATCTACCTCCTTTGTCGCAAAATGATCAGAGGGGGTTGAATGAATATGAAATATGTGCAAGACAACTAGATTTACATTACTTGCCAAAGATTAGTACTATTATGGAAAGGTACCATTTTGGTTTGCGGGAGCAAAGAAAAGAGGAGAGTGTGGAAGAATATATTACGGCTTTGCGGAAGTTGGCTTCAAGTTGTAAATTTGGGGCGTTGGTAGAGGAAAGGATTAGAGATCAGTTTGTGCTGAGGTGTTGCAGTGATAAAGTGAGGGAAGAACTCTGGCTAAAGGACGAGCCACCGTTGGATGAGGT
This sequence comes from Triturus cristatus, assembly GCF_964204655.1. Classification (NCBI taxonomy): domain Eukaryota; kingdom Metazoa; phylum Chordata; class Amphibia; order Caudata; family Salamandridae; genus Triturus; species Triturus cristatus. The sequence continues at coordinate 1,247,699,063 of NC_140579.1, read as the reverse complement.
TATTAGTATTGCAAAAAGGGTAGAGCATATGTTAAAGTGTGTTGGAGAACTAAGTAAAGAACATAAAGAAGACAAGGTCAGTGTAAAAGCACAAGAAGTGGAGTGTCGAGCCATACAAAAAGATGAGAGGAAAAAAAATTATGAGGGTGTCTGCGAGAAAGGTGTTGTAATAGAAAAAAACGCAGGAAAGACACAAGGGAATAGGAGGTTTGCAACACCTTTTCAGGGAAATTGCTACAGATGTGGAATATTTGGACACATGGCTAATGCAAGTGTGTGTCCTGCTAATAGGGTTACTTGCAATGTATGTGGAAAAAGAGGACATTTTGGAAAAAATTGTAGGATGAGGAATAGGAGAGATTCAAGATCAGAAATAAAGGAAGTCAGTTTTCAAGTTAGTGAGAGTGAGGTGGAACATCCCTCTGAGTGGGTTTTGGTGGGGGATGTTAGAGTCAAAATGAAATTTGATTCATGCTCTCACATCACGTTTCTCTCAAAGGATCTTTTTATGAAGAATTTTCAAGGAAGGAAGAAACTGTCCAAACCTAATATTAAACCTACGGGTTATGGTGGGTTGCCAATTAAGTTATTAGGTTATTTTGATGACTGCATTGAGTACAATGGTAGGTTCACTGATGCTAGGATTTATGTTGCTGAGAGGGGTGATAATTTGTTGAGCTGGAGTCATCAAGCTCGTTTGGGTGTCATTCTCAATCCTAATGCACATCCATCTGTTCAGGTACAATCTATTGAGGGTGACGAAAACAAGTTTGTGAGAGCGTTTGGTGAATTGTTCAGTGACACCTTGGGGTGTTTAAAGGGGTACAATCACCATATTAAGTTGAAACAGGGTGCAGTACCAGTTGTGGCAAAAGTTAGACGCATTCCCATTTGTATCCAAGATGCTGTACAAAAAGAGATAGATAAATTGTTGTCCACTGGTGTTATACAGCCTGTAGAGGCAACGGAGTGGTTAGCTCCCATTGTTGTGGCACGTAAACCAAATAATGAAATCCGTTTATGTGTGGATCTTCGTGCCTTAAATAAAGAAGTAGTGGTTGACAAGTTCCCACTTCCCAATATTGAGGAATTAATATCATCGTTGGATGGTGCTGGTTATTTTACCATCTGGATATGGCATCAGCATACCATCAGGTTCCGTTGAGTAAAGAGTGTCAGGAATTAACAGCTTTCATTACGCCAATGGGGGCCTTCAAGTTTTTGCGTATGCCGTTTGGGCTTGTTTCTGCGGCCTCTGTATTCCAGAGGATTATGGAAGATCTTTTTAAAGGCATTTCAGGCGTAAAGTGCTACCAGGATGATGTATTAATATGTGGGAGAGACGTGAGAGAACATGATGAGAGGGTACATGCTGTGCTTAAAAGGATGCTTGATGCTGGGTTATCTCTTAGGCGAAGCAAATGTAAATTTGGAGTCACTGAACTGGACTATTTGGGTCATCATATTTCACGGCAGGGGGTAAGTCCAAAAAAGGATTTGGTGGACACTATTGAAATGTTAAAAGAACCGTGTACAAAAGATGAGGTTTCTTCATTCTTAGGTATGGCAGAATTTTATAACAAATTTATACGAAATTTTGCAGATAAGACAGTAAATCTAAGGAAGTTGATGTGTAAGAATGCAGAGTTTGTTTGGACGGAAGAGTGTGGTACTGAGTTTAAACAAGTAAAAAATTATCTCAGGAATGCACCAAACTTACAAGCTTTTGTACCTGGGAATCCCACTTTCATTGTTACTGATGAGAGTATAAAGGGGCTGGGTGCTCTTCTCTTTCAGTTCAGGAAGGGCCAAGAGGTGCTAATAGCTTGTGCTTCAAGATGTTTGAAAGGTGCGGAGATAGGTTATTCTGTTATAGAGAAGGAAGCGTTGGCAATTTTCTGGGCCATAAACAAGTTCAGAAAGTTCGTGTGGGGATCTTCTTTCGTTGTCAGGTCTGATCATAAACCCCTGAAAGAAATTTTTGAGAAGAAGGGTTTGGACTCAATTTCCTCGAGGATCAGGAGATGGGTCATTTCCTTACAGGAGTATAACTTCATGTTTGAATACATTCCAGGAAAGGCAAATGTAACGGCAGACTGTCTGTCGAGATTGGTGGAGGTGGTAGAGAATGATAAATCTCAGGATGAAAATGATCAGTGTGATGCTGAGTGTGGAAGAAGAGTTTGTGACATTACGCTGGGGGCTGTAAAGGAAGATGAATGGAGGGATGAGTTGCAAAAGGATAGTGAATTGTGTCCTGTGATGTCTCTTTTGGAACAGCATAAGTCTCGAAGTCTGGTTAAACCTTGGTCCTTAGTTGCGAATGAGTTAGCTGTTGTTGATGGGGTTCTAATGAGGGGCACAAGAATGATTCCCCCATTGAGTTTGAGAGAAGTCATCGTGAACATGGCTCATGAAGGGTATATGGGCATTTCTAAAACCAAAGAGCGCATCCGACAGGATTTCTGGTGGCCTGGATTAGATTTGATGGTGGAACGTACTGTTAGGGAGTGTACACCTTGTCAAGCTAGTGATAAGGTGCTCAAACCAAGATATTCACCTATGGTTTGTAGAAGTTTGCCAAAAAGTCCATGGGATGAATTAGCTATCGATATTGTGGGACCATTGCATGGAGAACATCAGACTCCTTATCTGTTGGTGTTGCTGGATTTGTATTCACGATGGGTGGAGGTGAGTTTGGTGAGAGAGATCACTTCTCTTTCTGTGATCAGTTTTTTAGAATCTGTGTTCAAACGCGAGAGTTTTCCTAACTATATTCTTTCTGACAATGGTCCGCAGTTCTGTTCTGCTCAGATGGAGGAGTATTTTGTAAAATGTGGAATTGAACATACAAAAATTGCATTATATCATCCAGAGGCGAATGGTGCTTTGGAGAGATTTAACAGGACTTTAAAGGAGAGTATACAATTAGCAAAGGTAAACTGTTTAGATTGGAGAGAAGAACTGCAGTGTCGTATAACAGCCTACAGGTACACTCCTCATGCATCAACGGGGAAGACTCCTTTTGAACTGCTCAGGGGAAGGTCTCCAAATACTTGTTTGTGTCCTGGCTGGATGGTTGCTGGGAAGGGTTTGAAAAACAATGGTATTGGGGAATGGAGAGACAAAGAAGTGTCTCTGCAAAACAAAAGGAAGATTTATGTTGATAGAAGGAATAATGCGAAAGTTACAAATTTTGAGGTTGGAGATAAAGTAAAGGTCAAAGCTCCTGTTGGGTGTCAAAATTGGTCAAAATATACCTCTCCAAAAACTATCATTAAGCTGTTTAAAAATGCTGTCAAGACGGATGATGGTCGCATCTGGAATCATAGTCGTGTAGCACATTTTCGGGGGTGTGGTGTGGCCGACAGGAGGGATGATACTTCTTATCGTTTTCCCTCAGACATTGATGTAAGGTCTGATAGTACTTGTAGGGGTGTCAGAACACGCAGGTTTCCTTTGCATTTACGTGATTTTGTGTAGTTCTTTCTACCTTCTTTTTCTTGTTGTTCAAATGTGTTTATTGTTCTCATGTTACTTTTGTTCTAATGTAAAGAGGAAGAAGTGTAATGATGTAACATGGCTCCATGCCAGAACACTAGGCATGGAACCAGCTTGTTCTGAGGTTCTGTCATGTGAGGGTTCTATGATGACAGTTGATATGCTGGCTGTTGGTTGAGGCTGTAATAAATACCTCTTACCACATATCTTCATCTGGTGTGGATTTACTTTATTACACAAGTCTTCTGAATGTGCTTTTTGATCATGACCTAATCACCTGGATTAAAGTCGTGGCACTTTTCTTGGTGAGGATCTCCGCAGCACCAATGATGAAACATCTGGCCATTTCAATTAAGTTGAAGCACAAACCTTCACCAACATAACTTTGATTGTTCCATTCATTTCTCCGACTATTCCTGATGCTTCTGGTCTGTAACTGCAATGTAGCTTTTATTCAATTTGTAGAGCAACGCATACCATGTTCATCACTCATTGTTGAAGTGTATTCCTCTATCTGATTCAAGAAGGACTGAAATCCCAAACCTCTGAATGAGCTCTTATAGCAACAGTTTAGCTACAGTGACTGCCTTGTTGAATAGGCTTCCACCCATCTTGAGAATACACAGATAAGCACTAGGATATACCTCAACCCGTTGTACACAGGCATCTCGATAAAATCCATCTGTAATCTATTAAAAAGGCCATTTGATCACCCTTTGTGGGTGCTTCTGACATGTGCTTTCTTCCCTGCGTTGAGCTATCGAAAAATAACACACTTTCTGCAATTCTCATCAGCTATTATTCGAAACCTAGGATTGTACCAACTTTGCTGAAAGAGTCTCACCATGGCCTCTCTTCTTAAATATCTGTAGCCATGAGGATAACATGTCATTGGAAACAACAAGCTATCAGGCAATACTGGCCTTCCATCAGTTGACATTCTGATTAAATATCGATGGACCATTGAGGGACACAACACCACATGGCTGTCTTCTGCTGGAAGGTAAATTAAAGTACTGGCTATCTTCCTACAAAGGCACTGAAAAGAAAGCCTGACATAAATCAATGACAGTGAACCATTCTGCAGTATAAGGAATTTGAAAAAGTACAGTAGCAGGATTTGGTACCATGGGACAGCAAGGCACTACTATTTCATTAATCTGCCTCAATTCCTGGATAATCCTATAACTGCCATTGGACTTTTGTAAACCCAAAATTGGTGATTTACATCAGCTTCCAATCAACTCTTTTGGTATACCTTTCTGAAGCATGTCTTCAGTCACTGGTTTTATTCCTGTAATAATCTCTGGAGGCAAATGATAAGATGGTGGTCTTGGGTAAACGGCATTTGGCTTTAATCTGATTTGGACTGGTTCTACACCTTTTATAAATCCAATATATTTTCCTGTGAAATCCCAAACGTGGGCATTGATGGTGTCTCTTAAATCTTCAGGTAATTCAGAAATTGTCAATAAAGGAAACATTCCTGCTTCAGCATTTTGTTTAATCATTTTAAAGTCAACATCCTCGTCATGGGTCGGAAGGCTATATATTGTGAAATTCAACTTATGCAACAAGTCCCTTCCTAATGGATTTACTAGGCTTGTACCACAGACCACGAATTTATGTTTTCCTTCAAATGTTCCTATTTTTACTGGGACTTCTTTTGCAATAAGATTTTGCATTTGTATATTTGTAACCCCTACTTGTATCGTTTTCTCCAAGAGACGCGAGTCTGGTACCTTCACTGTTCTAACAGTAGAACAGGTAACTCCTGTGTCAAGCAGAAATGACACATCGTGGTCATAAACATTTGCATCTACATATGGGCCACTCTCGTCTACCTCTAAGACTGCACCAAGTATGCAATATTCTTCCATCTCTCAGGCACCTTCATTGGGAATTATCAGAGGCAAATTCATCAGTCTGAAATAAAGGGAATTGACCTAGAATGTCCTGATTCTGATTTTGGAATTGTGGCATGTTATTCTGAATCTGATTTGCATAAAAGTTCACCATTTGATTGAGACTAAACCGGGGATTCCCCATTTATGCAGGAGCAGGGGGCATCATTTTGGCTTGGTTCTGCATAGGAGTTTGCATTCCCTGCATAGGCATTCTTTGAACAGGTGTACCTTGTACATTCTGCATTAATTCTCCATTATTTTTGGAATTAAATCGACATTCTTGTTTCCAATGCCCCACCCTATGACAAAGGTGACAAGCAGTAACCTTTTTCAGTGCAGCAATGTCCATACCAGATCCCATACTCATAGGAACACCTCTACCTCTGCCGTGGGACATATTCATTCCACCTTTAATTCCCGAAACTCCAGCCTCTGGTGCAACAACTCCCTGCATCATTCCTTGATTTCCTGCAAAGGATGGGTTCTGAAAACCTTTCTGAGGCAACTTAGTCTGAGCCAACATGAATTTCTCCTTTATTTACCTCTGCTTCGGTTCATAGACTTGTACAATTCCGCTCCGACCGACTCGGTTTCTCTGAATGCTGATCAGAACCGAGTCAGAATGACCTAACAGTTTCCGACTATTGTAATCAGTCGGATGTGTTTCCGAGTTGGTCGTAAACCTGGGTTCTGAATCAGATTCGGACAAACCGAATGCCATTCGGAGCCTTTCGACTGACATTGTAATTAGGCCCTTTGTGTCTATTCTCTGCCAGGTGATTCAAAAGTGCAATGAAGTCGTACTTACAGGCATCACGTTTATCTGATGCTATCAACAGGTCGTCTATGTATTAAACAAGGATAGACTCACAAGGCTCTTGCAATGACTCAAGATTTTTTTTAACAATCTGATTAAATATCTATGGACCATTGAGGGACACAACACCACATAGCTGTCTTCTGCTGGAAGGTAAATTAAAGTACTGGCTATCTTCCTACAAAGGCACTGAAAAGAAAGCCTGACATAAATCAATGACAGTGAACCATTCTGCAGTAAAAGGAATTTGAAAAAGTACAGTAGCAGGATTTGGTACCATGGGACAACAAGGCACTACTATTTCATTAATCTGCCTCAATTCCCGGATAATCCTATAACTGCCATTGGACTTTTGTAAACCCAAAATTGGTGATTTACATCAGCTTCCAATCAACTCTTTTGGTATACCTTTCTGAAGCATGTCTTCAGTCACTGGTTTTATTCCTGCAATAATCTCTGGAGGCAAATGATAAGATGGTGGTCTCGGGTAAACGGCATTTGGCTTTAATCTGATTTGGACTGGTTCTACACCTTTTATAAATCCAATATCTTTTCCTGTGAAATCCCAAACGTGGGCATTGATGGTGTCTCTTAAATCTTCAGGTAATTCAGAAATTGTCAATAAAGGAAACATTCCTGCTTCAGCATTTTGTTTAATCATTTTAAAGCCAACATCCTCGTCATGGGTCGGGAAGGCTATATATTGTGAAATTCAACTTATGCAACAAGTCCCTTCCTAATGGATTTACTAGGCTTGTACCACAGACCACGAATTTATGTTTTCCTTCAAATGTTCCTATTTTTACTGGGATTTCTTTTGCAATAAGATTTTGCATTTGTATATTTGTAACCCCTACTAGTATCGTTTTCTCCAAGAGACGCGAGTCTGGTACCTTCACTCTTCTAACAGTAGAACAGGTAACTCCTGTGTCAAGCAGAAATGACACATCGTGGCCATAAACATTTGCATCTACATATGGACCACTCTGGTCTACCTCTAAGACTGCACCAAGTATGCAATATTCGTCCATCTCTCAGGCACCTTCATTGGGAATTATCAGAGGCAAATTCATCAGTTTCAAATAAAGGGAATTGACCTAGAATGTCCTGATTCTGATTTTGGAATTGTGGCATGTTATTCTGAATCTGATTTGCATAAAAGTTCACCATTTGATTGAGACTAAACCGGGGATTCCCCATTTATGCAGGAGCAGGGGGCATCATTTTGGCTTGGTTCTGCATAGGAGTTTGCATTCCCTGCATAGGCATTCTTTGAACTGGTGTACCTTGTACATTCTGCATTATTTCTCCATTATTTTTGGAATTAAATCGACATTCTTGTTTCCAATGCCTCACCCTATGACAAAGGTGACAAGCAGTAACCTTTTTCAGTGCAGCAATGTCCATACCAGATCCCATTCTCATAGGAACACCTCTACCTCTGCCGTGGGACATATTCATTCCACCTTTAATTCCCGAAACTCCAGCCTCTGGTGCAACAACTCCCTGCATCATTCCTTGATTTCCTGCAAAGGACGGGTTCTGAAAACCTTTCTGAGGCAACTTAGTCTGAGCCAACATGAATTTCTCCTTTATTTACCTCTGCTTCGTGTCCAATTCATCACTGCAATATTTCGCATAACGCAAGATTTCATCTAACCATTTGGTCTGCCAGCAGATCACACTTTACTTAATGTGGGCACTGATCTCAGGTTTCAATTCTAATAAGAATTGAGACACAGAAATCCCCATATCATTTTCTCCAGGATGCTCACATCCACTATGCTGTTCAAACACCTGCAGTAATGTCTCATAGTACTCATTAACTATCTCCTTTGGCTCTTGTGTTGTTCTCTTAATCTTCAACCAATCATCCCTTGGAGGCATTTTTTCTTTCTTAATGGTCATAACTGCTTCATATTTCTCCATCACCAATGGTGATTGTGCACCGGCCCCTTTCTCTATAGGTGGTTCTCCTTTAGACCATTGACCGGCTACTTTACATTCTACCCATAATTCAGCTGGTGCTTCAATGTGAAGAAACATATCCAAATCCCTCCATAACACCTTTGAAATCTTTATAAACATTTCCACTTGTTACTTGTGCATACCACTACACCGATTTGTCTCTCAATTTTGGAAAATTGTTTGTAAATGCTGTCAAATCGCCTTTATTTCATGGTACATGTACGGACGTTCTTCCAGCTATTTCCCTCAATGGATATGCTGCTGCCTCATCCTCGTTCAGCTCATCCTGTTTTCCCTCTGCTTCTCTCTTTTTCTGTTCTTGTTTCTCTGCTTATCTAAGTTCCAACTTTTCCACATCTTTCCATTTGTGAATGCATTTGGTCAGATCGACAATGTGCAAACGCATTCCTGTAAACCTCATGTTCTCTATTGCCTGATCATCCAACTCAACCCTATAGCTACTATGCTGATTCACGTTGTTAGAAAGACCCACATCATACTTCTTCGCTATCCCTGCCAATTTGTCATGTTCCATAGCAGCCCTTCGTGTAATCTCCCTACACAGGCAGATTAACTTATTTCTCAGATATTGATCCGAATGGTAAAACTCCAAACAACCTTTGATTAGCTCTTCTAATTCTATCTTCAATCTCAGGATATTCAATGATCTGTCCTTTCTAATCTCTTTTTCTTTTGGGGGCTCTGTGACTTCTGCCCTTCTCTCTTTAGTAATCTCTTCAAGCCACACTGGTAAACTCCATCTTCGTGTACTCTTAAGTCATTAGGGGTTAAGGCAGTCATGAAGACTAAAGTCGCTCCTCCGTCTACTAGAGTCTGCAAATTTTTTGGGGGTCTCCATAGAACTAACTGTTTGTGTTCTGGGTTGTCAGCACATTTCCAACAACTGGTGTTGTTAAAACTTCTGGCCTTCTCTCAATCTGGGGTGGTGCACTTGCAGCCACACAAAGTGCAACTGGAATAATCTCAATTGGGACCACAGTTGGTGGTCGCCTCACGAGTGTTGGAGCAATTTGTAAAACCTGTAAAGGACGTTCAGTAGGAAGTGGATCTGGATCCACTGGAGCTGTAGCTATGGTCTACTAGTACTTACTTCTCCTGGGTCAGAAAACGAATAATTGGTGGTGGTTGGGAAGACATCTGTTATAAAATCTCATCTCTCAATCGGTATCTGACTCATCCCGTCTTGTCTAGCATTATCCTTACATTTATTCACACCTTATGATGACAGAACCGGATATAATCTGGTTCCTTCTATAATGCCCTTTCTCCAGCTATGCTGTTCTTCATCCCATTGAGCATTTGCATAAATCTTAATTGCTCTTCCTGTCCTCTCTGATATTTCACCTTTCCTATTTCCTTGCAACTTTCTCCCAAACATGAAAAACCTCATACTGCATAGGTGGATGGTGGCTTAATTTCATACAATTTTCACTTCAAATGATCTAGGATTCTGGTATTAAGTGTCTCATACCTCGGAAAACTCAAAGCCCCCTCATTTTCCGTTATCCTCCTCCATTGTCGAAGCCATGAACATGAGTTTAAACCATGTTCAGTAGACATAATGTATGCCGGAGTACCCTCAGGACTGCTCCCTCACCTTTGCGTACAGGAATAGTGACTAGTGACATCTCCTCTACCAAATTCTTTAAATCTGTAAGATGTTTCATGAAGATAATTGATTTTTCAAATGTTAACGTATAACCAAATGTTTTGATTCCATTCCGTACACATCAAATTTAATTCACCAATCAAATAACAGCTTTTAATTTCATGCAATTTCTTTCCAAATCCAAAGACAACACTCAATTTGACAATGTCCAATCACAGAGCAACACTGAGAACCCACTAGCCAATGATAATGTAAAAGCACACCAACCATCCAATCCTAGTGTGATACACTATGACGTACAACTCACTACTCACAGCAGTTACCCTCCTTTACAATTTTCTTCGCATTCATGTACAACTTTCAATTATTTTCTTTAGACAACTTCTTGATTGCTCTTTCTAAAAGAAACTAAGTATCACAACCACTCAAGGGTATTCTACACTCGCAAGTGACCTCTCGACCAGCGAAAAATCACACAAATCAATGTAGCTTCCCTTAATTGCGCAATAAGGTTTCACTAACATTAACCAAGATTAATCAACCACAACAGCTTATCCCAATTGTTACTGATGGTACCTCACACTCCACATCTAAATCTCCTTCAAACAAGTTTAAAACTTTGCTAATATCCCAGGATCGTTTGATTACAATGTCCCTGAAACTCATCTGTGCTTTTCAACAACATGATGTCTTTATCTCCCACTCATACACCTAAAAAAGAAAGGACACTCACAATCACAACATTTTCACCATACTCACACCTTCAATAACAGCAACCACCAAAACTACAATGCCTTCGATTTCCGCTTTGCCACGCCGTCAGGATCTGGACCCTGGAAACTGGATTCAGGGTTATTTTAATATAACATGGGCACTATTTTTAATGCTCCATTCGTGGTGTTAACCATATCCTCTTCCTCTACTGCCAGAGCTGTTAGCACTTAAAGCATTTAGCCAAATGGTATTTAAGACTATACACCCCGACTTAGAATATCCAGCCTTTGGAAATCCTGATGGCGCTTGACAGGTCAATGGACCTTTGCCTCCGTGGTGTGAATGGAGCTGGAACGAAAACACAAATCATGCCTATATAATCAACTTCCAGATCCTTAATGTTCAGTCAATGATGAGAGATTGGATACGTTTTCAAAACCTTGGTTTGTCTTAAAGGGTTAGTATGGTTTGTCACCTTTATTCAGATTGGTTTGTTTAAGGAAATGTTGAATAAAAGGTTGATAATTGACAGCATAAATCAAATACAGAGTGTTCCATGAAGGAAATTGTCACTAAACTAGTTAAGAGCCTAATCTCCCCTGTGCAGAGAAATCCATAAAGAGTTCCTTTTCAGAAAAGAGCATGGTTTTCAGAGAATAGATAGAACTACCCATAAAGAGTCTTCAGGAAACTCAGCCGAGTTCCCCACAGCTGCAGTAGAAACTGTCAGAATATCAGTGGAAGAGGATTGATTGTTGCAGTAGCATTGATCAGAGAAAAATAATAAGATTAAATTCGCATTTAGCAATAGCTGTCGGCAACAAAGGGTAAGGATAAAGGGTCTTCTCCAAGTAAGTCTCAGAGTAAGATGATGAATCCCCTTCTAACTAGCTAGGAACACTCATTAATATAAAATCACCCAATAATATAACAAAACTTAGTAGGTGTCGAATCTCTCCTCCAAATGGAAAAAGTTCATCCAATGGTGTTGTCAACATCCGTTCCTTCTTCTCCTGATTCCCACAGTAAACATTCACACTGGTACAAAGTAAAACACTGTTTCATATGTTAGCACCAGGGAGGAAAGTTCTCATAAGAACCTTTTTACATAAGCCAAAAGGTGTGTTCAATGCTTAGTGTAAATACAAAACTAGTCAACTACACTCAAACAGATATATATCAATGTTGTTCCAGTTGAGAATACATAAAGTACATCTAAATTATTGTTCATTCTAACTGTCTATTTATTATGGATTACAGCAAGGCTCAGTGTTATACAAATGATCTAATGTGGTGTGATGAACCTAATGAAACATAAGCTTGAAGTCAGCACATTCTTTAGCAAGATGCTGGTGCTAGGCTAAGTGTCCTAAAAAACAAAATGTGCTTAGCTGTGAGCAAGAGTCGAAAGAAAATGCTTTTGAGCCTAAATAAAGGGGCACATTCAAGAATGGTAGCTAAGTTCAAAAACATGTTTTTCACATTATTTTCATATACATTTAAAGCAGCACATTGTCCCTATGTGTTATTTGTAGGTCTCGCCTACGCAGCACGCATGCGCTCCATAGGAGGAGACCTCATGTAATCGATTCCGTTTTTGCCCTAAAAACGTGCATGCGTTGCATTACTTAGAATGGCAACGCGTGCACGTTTGGTGATTCCCTTGCGGTAGCGAGCGGCACCATGTGGTAGCAATTATCGTGCTCGCTCCCGCAAGGGAAACGCTGCCTGTTCTCGGTCGCACTACCCCCCAACCCCTACTTGCGCGAGGCGCGCGCACTTGTTTTTTTTGTAACTGCTGACTTGCCGGTACACTGCACCCAAGCTTTACTCTTCTTTATCTTTGAAAATATTTTCTTTATATGAGTTGTGAGTTTCACCTATACATGCATGTCAATAGATCCGATTCAGGCGGGAGACTACCGATTTTTCAAGCCAAAAATGGCTTTATTTGAGCTGTCTCCCGCCTGAAATTGCATTTTGTACAATAGAAGTCAATGGGGAATTTTCATTCTCCCGATTTTTTATTGTAAATCTCCCACGTCCCTGTCCTAAAATGTTGGCATGTGTGCCTATATGATGAGCAGTTTCTGCTGATCTAATCCCTTCCTTCGATGCCACATCTTTGAATGAAGCCTTTCCTCATAGAGTCTTTCCCGAACTCTGTATCGTGATCCAAAATGAAGCTGCACCCTTTTTACCTGGCCTGGTTTCTAGCAGCCGCTTAACTCTTCTCTCCAAGTAATCATAGCACAGAAGGGAGGGGCATAGCTATGATTTTGTGTAGAAGGTACAGTTATATTATGTACTTGTAGGAACCATCGCAGTTGACTACCTGCTGTGTTCTGTATGTCGTGTTCGAATCCCAACAATGCAATTTCATGCTTCTGAGGTGGGCGCCATAAATTGGGCAAATGTAACTTTACAGCGCTCAGAAGCGACTCAAGTGCAATTCCTAGCATGACATAAAAACAAGTTATCATTATCAAACCATCCTTGTGTTCCTTTACTGTGGACCACTGCTGTTCGCACTCCCCCCCCCCACACCCCTCACCCCTTGAACAGCTGGCATGGCTTAGGTGGTCAAAGGGCAAATGCTTTTTAAATGAACTACTTAGCTGATATTCTAACATACCAGAATGAATATAGTTATAGTGATTAAACTAGGTCCAATCTGTTCTACTTTTTTTTGTTGCAGTATTTGCTTTTCTAAAAAAAAAAACTGAAAAATCACAGTGCTACAATGTGACAAAAACATTTTTTATAACGTTGCTTTTAATGTACTATACAAACACGCTCCTTTCTGTAAAGGTCATCAAACGGGTGTGCTACATTCGGTGAAACTAGGGTCTGAACCTGGTGGTATTAGTGATTCTGCTAAATGATATTAATGCTTTATAAACCACATGCATGTGACTGGTCCGCTCTCCCTGTTCTAAGCAAGTTTTATTATTTCTTAAACAAAATGGAAATTCACAACTTCTTAGTTTAGCACCCATGATAATATGCTGCATGGCTATATACTTATAAGGTCCCAACGGCGAGACCTATTGGTGATGCCAATGCTTGTTGTATGTGTGAAAGCATCAGTTTAAACGCATTCTGAAAGTGCAATTCTAATATGGTGTGCAAGTCGAAATTTGTTTTAAAAACTCTTTGCCTACACAGACGTCCACAAATCAGTACTGATCTTGCTCCTCATGAAATAAGTCCTTCCTGAAGTGCTAGGTGAGGCCACCTCCAGAACAGACCACAAGAATCCCCAGACCAGTTTTGGCCTTGTAAGAGAGGTATATCTTGGTTCCTGAGGCACAGTAAGGGACCCATATCTGGGCACACTCTTGACCATTTATGATATTACACCCAACACACAAAACGTGATGAGAGGAATGCTTGCATATAGTCTAAACCATTTACAGTCACTCTGGGCAGCATACCAAGCCATAGGTTTTTTGATCCATTGTGTAAATCACTACTGACTGTGCTACTCATGGGAACAGTCCACCTGCACTGCCAGACAAGGTCACCTCTGGAATGGACCACAAGCAACCACAGATCAGTTTCAGCCTTGTTAGGTGCTGTCAGTGAGGTATCGCCGGGCTCCTGTGGCACAGTGAGCAAGAGCCCTATGTCTTAGAGTGCCCTTGATACCCTGCTCGCCCGTGTCAGTGGCGTTCCAAAGGTGCACCATGATGCACCCAGTTGCCAGATATGTTGTTCGTCTGTGGCCTTAAATAAAGGCAAGGGAAGACTAATTTACCCTTCAGGAATTATTACATAGCTTTTTATCTCATAATCCTTTGGCATGTGACCATAGAACAGCGCTTGAGAGAGACTTTTTTTTATCTAGTAGTCTTCTTGAATCAGTTACGAGCAGGCATTACTATCCCCACTTCAAAAACATTCCTTATGTGCTGTGCCACATTACCATAAATGTAAGATATGCTGTAAGAGTTGCTGTAAAGATTTGTATAAATATCTGAGATTTAATTAAAGAACACAATTTGGACATTATGTGCCTCATAGAAACTGTGTAAAAAGTGAATTGTTCCCCTTTTCTGAGGCATTTTACACCTGTGGAATATTTAATATTGTACTCAGACAGAATTGTCAAATGAGAAAGGGAGCTGTCTAATACCTACTGTAGTGTGGGTTAACCACGCCCTATGTACAACGCTAAGTTAGCATAACCTCGATGGCTGTTAGAGAGCCAGCTTGCTGCTTCTGCTGCTTTTGCACGCGACACTGTTGTTACATGTTATTCATTCGAGAACTGCTGACTCGACTTTGCTTCACATGAGAACCGTCTGTTGTTTAACATCCTTAACAGTGAGCTGTGACCTTGGGCTGTACACCGTGTAAAGAACGAGTCTGGGTCACTAGACGGGGCAGGTTGTTGTGTTCAGGTTGATCGTACCACTTCTTAGCCATAACATACATACAGCTGCCAATACCTGAAAGACGAGCCCTTTAATATTACAGAGCAGCATGTTTTCTGTTACATTCAAAACGAAGAGCTGTTGCAGGAGAGGCAAGCCTAAGAGACCTTCTTTTAGTCTAATAATACCTTATTAGTTGCTAGAGAAAGGAGGGTGGTTGCTTTCCACTGTCATTATTATTATGATTGCTCCTTTCATTTTCTATGGTATTGTAACAATGCTGATGGTGCTGATCCTAACCATTTGTCTGCTTGTGTTAGCCAAAGTACTGCATCTTAGGACGCAAGGTTTATAAAATAAACTCTTTAAACTTTACCGTGTCTTTTGTTATTCTTTGGTATTTCGGATTCCCACCACTCCTGAGAGTATCTAAGTCGCTTGTTCTGGGTTGTCTATACATTGGGACCGCCGAGCTAAATCTCGGATAACGAATGGGACACTAAGCTAGTCGGATAGGGGTTCTTGGTTCTGAGGGGAGTTTCTGGTACACCAAAATTCTCTGAGGTCCTGGTTTCCTGCGCATAGTTCTGTGCATAAGCAGAATCCCTGCAACATGGCGCACCTAACGTTTGGTCTTTTGATCTGAAACGCCTTAGTAGTGCTTTTATTAGTCCACAACGCCCTCACTCTAGTTTCCGGACAACGGGAGTGACGGCTTAACCTACCTAGGTTTCGACTAAAGGTTCTTTCAAGCTTGATAATTAAAAAGGTTTTCTTTTTCTGAACCCCAGTGCTACAGTATAGCTTTTCGTTGTTCTTGAAAGTGTCCTGATGGCGGTCAATGTTGCTGCGCATAGTAGGGTTCCCCTGACCGCATATTTGAGGGTCTATGGGGTCCCGGATGATGGCTTGGCTGTTATTTTAGTGGTAGATGCTGATGTGGCGTTCCCGTATGAGTTGTTTTACTCTTGGGTGACGTTTGAGAAGGTGGATGCAAATGATAATTTGTTCCACGAATATACTCACACCGCGGTGCCTGCAGCCTATGCCCCTTATCGGACACTTGAGATACCCCTCACTGCCTGGCAGCATACTATTTGGTTTAATGGCTCCCTTCCCCATGCGGTTGCGCCGGCGAGAATGGGCCCGTTGTCAATTGCAGGGGCCACATGGCCGGTGCTGGCCGGTTATACACCCCATCCCCGCTACATGACTGTGGCAGTGGCGGAGTTACGAGTGCTGCACACTGCCCTGATTACGGTCCATAGGGCGTTAGTGCAGTACGTGTCTCGCAATGTACAGGTGGGGGCACCTGCGGTTGCGGGCCACACGACTGACCATCATGCAACGGTCATCAGTCCTGTTATGGTTAATTCGGTTGTCGGCAAGCGCCCCCAAAATAGGGATGAATTCCCTTACTGGCTTGCTGAAAAATTTGATCAATTTGAAGCCGTGTTTCCAAATACTTCTCCTGTGGATAAACACAGGATCCTCACTATAACTTTGCCGAAGGACCTGGTCCCGGATATTGTCGACTGTGACAATTGAGGCAAGGTCTTTGCTGCGACCTATGCGAAGTGCTACGGCACTCCGTCTATGTCTGTACTGCCCTCGGTCATCAAGAAGGTCCAAGACAATCATGGTGCCGAGGCAGCAATTGAGTTGGGATTGAGGCTTGTCGATAGCTTCGATGTGGTTTGTTCCATGGTTATGGGCAACCTCAAAGGAGATGCCATGCAATTCCAGGTGTGCAATATGTTGTCACTTGTGGATCCAGGCGACAGGCCAAAGGAATTCGCTAAAATTATAGCGAAAGCCTACAGAATGGTGGGTCGTAGCGCCTTGGGTGTGAAACCCACCGTGATCATTCCGACTGCAGTGCAGCAGCCTAAAGTGAGTTTGTCTACCAAAGACGAGAAGCCCAACTTTCCAAAACAAAGTTGGCGAGCTAAAAAACAGGGGAAGCAGCAAGAGAAACGGAGGTCTCGTTCTGCATCACCGGTGCAGACACAAAGTGAACGCACTTATGATTTGCGCGATCGTTCTGATAGATTTCAGGTTCCTGAACAACGCTCTCCTGATTCTTCACAGGAAACATCGGCTTATCAATCCGGTGGCGGAGATCGTGGGAAGGGAAGGGGTGCTCAAGGTCGTGAGCAGCCCCGTCAGACTGACGGTAAAGGCAAACAGGACGAGTCTGCGCGTCAAAGACCCCCGTTTCAAAAGAAGAAAGTTGCTGCTCTGACTGCGAGATATGCCTCAGATGGTACGGACACAGCTTCTGAACCAGACATGGGCGCTAACGCTGCTAGACAGCGCGGCGGATGTTACAGTAGTGCAACAAGCGCTGCGTCCGTTTCTGGCGGCGACAGCAACTGATACATTTGTAAGTGTTGAAACTGCTGATACTCGCGTAGCTCCCCCTGAACGAATGTTTAAAATTGACCTTTTAATTGAGGGTGACATACAACGTAAAATTAAAGTGGTATTTTGGGATAATCTAACCTCCACCTATGATATCCTTTTGGCGGAGGCGGATTGGCCCCCTGCTTTCGTGTTAGAGGCTCCTAGAGGGGAGGTGGTGATCCTCCCGTCCTTTGGGCACACAGTGCCACTGGAACATTCTAGTAGGTTAGCCGGGGAGTGGGCGCAGGTGCTCGCGCCTGCGTTGTACCGTACTCAGGTAGGCTGGGACAAAATTTCTCCCAACCATACGATTCCGTTGCGGTCGGAACCCCAGCCACAACCCCAATACCCCATGCGTCGCGAAGCACGGTGTCACGTCGCATCTATCCTTGAGCAATTGGAATATCAGGAAGTAATTGAAACATGTGTGTCACCCATGAATAATCCTTTATTCACTGTGACGAAGCCTGACGGATCGTACCGCCTAGTTTTGGATTACCGGCACTTAAATTCACACTGCCGGACATGTGTGGTACAGAATACACACAGTTCGGCTCTCGTCGATAGTCTCGTGAGAAAACGCTTTAAAACTACTCTTGACATCTCCAATGGCTTTTATAGCCACAACCTGTCTCCTCATAGCTATGAGTGGACGGCGTTTACCTCGGGTGGCAAACAAAAGAGGTTCAAAAGGCTCCCGATGGGCTATAAAAACT
Source organism: Triturus cristatus (assembly GCF_964204655.1). Classification (NCBI taxonomy): domain Eukaryota; kingdom Metazoa; phylum Chordata; class Amphibia; order Caudata; family Salamandridae; genus Triturus; species Triturus cristatus. Next base: position 1,247,681,025 of record NC_140579.1, on the reverse strand, counting down.
GCCCCGGGGTCTTTGCTGCTCGTGTGGTCTCACTTTTGGAGATGATTGACCCGGAAGCATATTTGTATGTAGATGATATCTACCTGACGGACGACGAGTTGCTTCCACACCTTGCTCGGGTGGATAACATAATAACTATGTTTGCCGACTTTGGTTACAAGTTCAACTTTGCCAAGTCCCACATTGCCGAGTTCACAGTGTTTTTCTTGGGGTACGAACTCAATCATGAGGGTCGAGGCTTGGCTCCGCATTTCCTTGAGAAATGCGCACGCCTCAGTACTCCTACGACACTGAAGAAATTACAATCTTTGCTGGGTTTTCTGAATTTCGGTCGTACCTACATTCCTGATTATGCCCAGCGTATCAAGTCGCTTTATGCCTTGGTACAACCTACTTTTACCAAATCTTGCTGGCTGCCTGAGCATTCGGCTGCATTGCAATCTTTGCAGTCTGATCTTCTTGCTTCAAAGTTTTTACAAACTCATGATAACCACACTGACCTAGTCATTAGAATTGTACCGGGTGCAGTGGGTTTCACCTACTTGACGTTCAATGAGGGCGTCACCGTCCCCATTGCATACAAATCTCATCTGTACACTTCGGCTGAGCTGCGCTTCTCCGCTGTCGAGAAAGTACTGACAGCAGTTCAGATGGCGATCCTGAAAGAGCGAGCGCTATCACAGGGGAAGCACATGCTGGTGGTAACACCGTACCCTGCCCATGAGGCGGTCACTAAAGCCAGTGTACCTAATTCTAAGGCTTTGCCTCCAAGGTGGATACAATGGACAACCTCCTTGACTTCGCCTGACGTCACATATATCTTTGACGCGGCATTACAGACACAGGAGTTCTTGGAGTATGAATTTGTTCATCCGGCTCCTCTGACTTTGCGCCCGCTCGAGGAATACCATTGTGTCATATACACTGATGGGTCTGCGCAACCCGCAACTGGATCAAAGCACGCCTATTCAGCGGCCTGCGCAATTGTAGTAAGTACTTTCGTGAACGGTGAGTTCCAATCTGATGTCATGCATACACAGTCATTGGGTGATTGTACCGCGCAGTTGGCAGAACTGAAAGCTCTGGTGCTTGCACTTGAGTTTGCTGATCCTCGGGTCACCACTCTTATAGTGAGTGACTCGTTCTATTGTGTTCAATCATACAACGAGAATTTACACTTTTGGAGTCAAAATGACTTTCGTGATTCGAAAGGTAGCACAGTGAAGCACAAAACGCTTTGGGTTCGAGTGGCAGAACTTAAAGAAGGCCTGCCCCTCGTGAATGTAATTCACACTCTTGGTCACCAACGTGTTGGTGTCCATGCTGTCGGTAACAGTTTGGCTGACGAGGCAGCAAAAACCGCAGTGGCGACATATTTAGTAGCAGCAGTTACAAGATCCAAAACTAGGATTGATGATGACATCTTGGCAGCTATTGCTGCGTCCGAGACAGGGTTGGGTTTTACGAAAGGATTCCCTTCCCGCTACCATTATCGTTTAAGTCCTGATAACGTCCTGTTAGTGAGGATTAACGACGTTGGTCGAAATTTTGTTAATTACACACAATGGGAACATTGTCCAGATTGATTCCCAAAGTGATTAATGTGCCTAATGTATTTCGTGTTTCTATGGGTGATGTAGTTAAACAGAATATCCGATCTGATGATTGGGATGTACAAGCAATAGAAGCACTATTTTCTGATCTAAAATATTATGCTGCATTTGATGCTGAAGATTTATATTTAAATTCTGCTAATTATGGTGAACAATTTTGTTATCAACATTATGGCACACATTTCCTACACAGAGCAAATACTTTTCGAAATTTTGTTAATTACACACAATGGGAACATTGTCCAGATTGATTCCCAACGCGGACTGCAGACCATCTCTGATTACAGCTGCCCACGAAGGTGTTGCGTCTGCGCACGCCGGTGTGTCGGCGACTGTATCTCTTTTGCAGCAACGTTACTGGTGGTACGGTTTGTACAAAGAAACGTGAGCTTATGTTCTTTTATGTGACATTTTCCAGCAGATTAAACCTTCTACTGTCGCGCGTCCACCACAAACGCAGCTGTTTATATCTAATCAACCACTTGCGTGTGTTTATTTAGATCACTGCGGTCCTTTTTCCTCTGATACTGCGTACAAGTACATCTTGGTTGCAGTGGATTCGTGCACACGTTTTCTGTGGGTGTGGCCGCAAAGGAGTACTGATGCCCGGACGGTCATCAAGGATTTGCGTGTCTTTATTGGGAGTTTTGCATGTGTACCCTTCATTCTGACCAGGGCCCTGCGTTTGCCTCTAGGGCTTACAAAGAAGCCATGAGAAGTTTGGGGGTCCAAGTAAAACTTTCGTCTCCATACCGGCCTGAGGGCAACAGTGTTGTGGAGCGAATGAACCTTGACCTAAAGCAATCTTTGACAGCAAGGGTTTTAGGTACAGGCCGAAGCTGGCTGACCCACTTGTATGACGTGCAACGTGCACTTAATAATCTCCCTAGAAGGTCTCTGGGTGGGCGGACCCCATACATGATGCTCTTTGGAGTAAGAATGTTTGTTCCAGACCTTGAGGGTCTAGACATGGCGGCGGCTGCCGCGCCTTTTGACCTAGATGATCACTGTGCTGTATTGCAGAATCTACAAGAAGCAAGAGACACTCTGGCGAAGGAACACGTACCCTCTACATACGAAGCTGAGCTCCAGATTCCGGTAGTCGGCTGGCTACCTCAAGTTGGTGATCTGGTCCGTGAGAAGGTGGAGAACAAGAAAGAGTTTGGCCCCTCTTATCGTGCACCAGTCCCGGTGCTTGGAGTCCAGGGTACACGTACAGTCATTTTACCACCACTTCCAGGTCGTAAGGAAAACAGGTACATCTCGATTGACAGTGTCAAGCTACAGCGAGTGGCCGATACTTCATAGTATGACACCTTCAGTTTCTTGCCCTTCCATTCTGCGAAATTCTGTTGTGATGCCGCCCTCGACCATCATGCCTGAGGTTGCAGTTGAGATGCATGCTGTTGCTTCCCCTCCTATACCGCCTATTGATGGTGGTTTGCCTGATGATCCTGAGTATGCTTATCCTGCAAGTGTCCCGTTGCCTCTTTTACATTCAACAGCGATTAACCAGTCCCGTTCTTCCTTTGACACTGACTCAATGACTTCCACTGCCCCTTCCAAAATTGCTATATTTTTTGCCTGGTTCAAGAGACATTTTTTAGTGGCACCATGGACTTACATCTGGCTGGTGCTAATATGTATTTTTTTGTTCATGACAATTGGCTTTGTGGTAGTGTTTTTTAAAATTATAAATGGACACTACCTGACTGAACGATCTACAATTGGATCAATTGCTGGAACTTTGGCCCCCCATTCCTCATCACACATTATGAAAAGGGACCAGACTTTTGTGAACATTACAGCCTGGCCTGTGCGTGATGGGATCGCTTGGGATGCTGTTAAATTTCAAATTCATGGACCTACCAAAGTGATTAATGTGCCTAATGTATTTCGTGTTTCTATGGGTGATGTAGTTAAACAGAATATCCGATCTGATGATTGGGATGTACAAGCAATAGAAGCACTATTTTCTGATCTAAAATATTATGCTGCATTTGATGCTGAAGATTTATATTTAAATTCTGCTAATTATGGTGAACAATTTTGTTATCAACATTATGGCACACATTTCCTACACAGAGCAAATACTTTTCGAAATTTTGTTAATTACACACAATGGGAACATTGTCCAGCCCCTCATCATGGCAGTTCTACAACGTTAGTGAACTGGTTCACATACTTTTCGGATTTTAGTGTGTCAAAACCGGCCTCCTTTTACTTTAAGATGGCGCCTGAAACCGCCTCGAAGGTAAGGTTGACACATACCAAATTATTATATTCCAAGTCCTTTATGGACGAATTGGACGTCGGAGGCTATGAGCGATGGAAAGCTACTAGCGATCTTAAATCGGTTTGGGGTACTAAACCATGGCAGGTTCGGGGAACAGAAGCTTTGCATCGTGCCTGTCTTATCCCTAACCATATTTTATTTTTGAATTCATCTATTTTTCAGATGACTTGTTTTGGCTTGTATACGTCTAAAAGAATGAATTCCCCCAAAATCCCGGATCTGGGTGCTTACCACGGCTGGGGTAATTACACCGATCTTTCCCTTACTAAGTTGCAGTCCCTTATTTCCAAAACCACCTTTAATGTTTCGGCATTTAATCCTGAGGGTTGGTTGGTTTGGCAAACTGGTTCAGATTCTTGTCAACGTCGATTTTTAGCCTTGGCACCGGGGTATACTCAAGTCAGGGTAGATCCTCGTTTTGAATCATCACACACTGTGACTACCTACTCTGTGGGTAAGTTATGCCAGTCGTGGCTGCAACATTCCACATTAGCGTCTGTTAAACTTCATTTGTCACGTTTAAATGACAAAATTGATTTGAATGATTTTATTAAAGGTCCTGCAATAGGCAGGTCCAAAAGATGGGTATATGCTATTTACAACGAAGTTTGGAAATTGTCACAAATTGAGGCTGCATCCAGATTACGTGCTATTGACCAGGCCAATATGGAAAAAGTGTTGGCTGTGATTGATAATAGTATAAATACCTTGTCTTCTAGAATTTATACTTTAGATAACATTGTTTCATCTGTCGTAGACATTGTGCAGGATGATTTGGCTGTGTTGTACCATGGCCAGAATCAGTTGCGTTCTGTTTTGCAGTTTGCATGGACTTTGCAAACGTTAAAGGCAGGGAAGGTCCCATGGGATTACATGAATGTTTCCTCTTTGTTCCTCCCTTTTAATTTAACTGCGAAACAACAGTTTATGTCTATGAAGGATGCGACTTATTCATTACTGCACATTGAAAAATTAGAACCGTTGCCTTTCTCTATTGCTGAGTTAAATTCAGCCGTGTGGCTTATCCACGGGGTGATCACTTTACCTTTTTCGCTTTTTAAATTTAGTTCGTGCATGAAACATTATGCTCTTGGCAGATATGAACAACTTGGTAGTGCGTTCCTGCACGAGGTTTGGTCGCTCCCGTTTACATATAGATGCATGCGGGAGGGCACATAGGTTTATCTGAAGGGTGAGGAATGCACTTCTGCTCCTGATCATTCTGTGGTGTGTAGACACATACAATTACATGGTGCTTGCAATGTACACGCTCCTAATTTGGCTTGTGTCCTGAAAGGTGTACCGGTGCCAGTTATAACCCCTTCATTTACACTGCTTGCTAACGGTAGTTATTTGCTTTTAAATAATGAGAATTGCTGTGGGATGCTAAAGGGCATTCCATACATAGTCACTGTTTCACAGCGTGTAGTTTGCTGTAATAATGTCCTTTTCCCACCCCCGCATGGCCGGCTCGATGTTTCTATCTGGCCTTCGATTCCAACCTTGAGCGCAGAGTTCAACCAGATTAGCAGAATAAGGGCTCTTTTGTCTCAAAGAGAGGTCGCTTTAACTTCGTCCCGTGAAACCTTTCTTCTTCACGTGGCAAACACCCACACAGAGGTGCAGGCGCTTTTGAATACTGACCTCCCCTTCCATTTTGGAACATTGATACAGACTATCTTTAATGCCTCGTCTACGACCGGCATAGTTCATTTTTTTTAAATAGTGGGCTCCGGCTTCGTGACCTCCTTTCAGACTATTTTTGGTGTGATTCCCGCATTTTTTCATTCTATTTTTTCCAGCGTCTTCGGAGGTCTTCCTTTGCTTCTTGCCCTTATTGCTGGAATACTTTTGCTGGTTTGCGTCCTACGCAATGGCTGCGCAACTTGCGTACAGAGACAACATGCCCCGGCTGTTTCATCTGTGTAACCGGATGCTTGAATACTATGGCACGTTGCCTCTGGCGACTTTAAGTGTCGCGTATGGATTATCCTTCCGGTTTCCCTTCTTTACTTGTGTGCAACCCGTCTTTCACTGCCTGGATTGTCCATTCCAGTGGGCTCTGGATTTGTGCCTTTCAACCACGGTGTCACCTGTACCGGATTTTGGTCAACTGATGGGCCCCTTAACGGCTCATGAGTATGAATGTTCTGGTGTCGGGTTTGTGGCCTTGGGTGCGGCACATGGAGTCCTTGGAAATTGGGCCATTGAAGAGGCTGCGATTGACTTTCTGGAACGCAGTTATATAGAGGAACCTTCCTGTTGTCCCCGAGGTGCTGGAGGCTCCTGTTGTGAGTGAACACGTGTGTTCCTTTCCCTTGTTAAACTGGATGGCGGATACTTTTGCGGAACGTTCCAATGATTTCCTCTTGGAGGCTGTTGCAACTTATTGTGCCTACACTTTTATGGATTGACTTTTTATCCTGGTCTACCCATGAGGTATCGATCAATGTCGTTTTTTCCCCATTTTTAAATGGTTTTTTTCCACCTGACGACATCTTTTCATGTTTTTGAATTTTTTTATTTTTCGAACTTTACACTTACCTTATATGGACTTATGGTTCATGCCCTTGGTTCCGTTCTTTCTAACTTGAACTCTGCGTTCTTGATAAGTGCGCCCCTAGTGGTTAGTAGTCCGATCAAAGGGGGGTGTAGTGTGGGTTAACCACGCCCTATGTACAACGCTAAGTTAGCAGAACCTCGATGGCTGTTAGAAAGCCAGCTTGCTGCTTCTGCTGCTTTTGCACGCGACACTGTTGTTACATGTTATTCATTCGAGAACTGCTGACTCGACTTTACTTCACATGAGAACTGTCTGTTGTTTAACATCCTTAAAACTGAGCTGTGACCTTGGTCTGTACACCGTGTAAAGAACGAGTCTGGGTCACTAGATGGGGCAGGTTGTTGTGTTCAGGTTGATCGTACCACTTCTTAGCCATAACATACATACAGCTGCCAATACCTGAAAGACGAGCCCTTTAATATTACAGAGCAGCATGTTTTCTGTTACATTCGGAACGAAGAGCTGTTGCAGGAGAGAGCCTAGCTGATCCTGTGATGTGATTCCACTAAGCTGATCTATAAGGTATGGGGTCCCCCATGCAAGCCTAAGAGACCTTCTATTAGTCTAATAATACCTTATTAGTTGCTAGAGAAAGGAGGGTGGTTGCTTTCCACTGTCATTATTATTATGATTGCTCCTTTCATTTTCTATGGTATTGTAACAATGCTGATGGTGCTGATCCTAACCATTTGTCTGCTTGTGTTAGCCAAAGTACTGCATCTTAGGATGCGAGGTTTATAAAATAAACTCTTTAAACTTTACCATGTCTTTGTTATTCTGTTGTGGACTGATATATAGCTACCAACGGGTATTTCGGATTCCCACCACTCCTGAGAGTATCTAAGTCACTTGTTCTGGGTTGTCTATACATTGGGATCGCCGAGCTAAATCTCGGATAACGAATGGGACACTAAGCTAGTCGGATAGGGGTTCTTGGTTCTGAGGGGAGTTTCTGGTACACCACAATTCTCTGAGGTCCTGGTTTCCTGCGCATAGTTCTGTGCATAAGCAGAATCCCTGCAACACTACTTTGTAAAAGAATAAGTGCTTTACCCAAAATGTTTAGCTTAGAAGCCAACAGCTGGCGCTACAGAATGTCGGGGTGCCACAGAACCAAGCTGCCAAGACTTGATTCCACTAAGCTGATCTATAAGGTATGGGGTCCCCCATGCAAGCCTAAGAGACCTTCTATTAGTCTAATAATACCTTATTAGTTGCTAGAGAAAGGAGGGTGGTTGCTTTCCACTGTCATTATTATTATGATTGCTCCATTCATTTTCTATGGTATTGTAACAATGCTGATGGTGCTGATCCTAACCATTTGTCTGCTTGTGTTAGCCAAAGTACTGCATCTTAGGACGCGAGGTTTATAAAATAAACTCTTTAAACTTTACCGTGTCTTTGTTATTCTTTGGTATTTCGGATTCCCACCACTCCTGAGAGTATCTAAGTCGCTTGTTCTGGGTTGTCTATACATTGGGACCGCCGAGCTAAATCTCGGATAACGAATGGGACACTAAGCTAGTCGGATAGGGGTTCTTGGTTCTGAGGGGAGTTTCTGGTACACCACAATTCTCTGAGGTCCTGGTTTCCTGCGCATAGTTCTGTGCATAAGCAGAATCCCTGCAACATGGTGCACCTAACGTTTGGTCTTTTGATCTGAAACGCCTTAGTAGTGCTTTTATTAGTCCACAACGCCCTCACTCTAGTTTCCAGACAACGGGAGTGACGGCTTAACCTACCTAGGTTTCGACTAAAGGTTCTTTCAAGCTTGATAATTAAAAAGGTTTTCTTTTTCTGAACCCCAGTGCTACAGTATAGCTTTTCGTTGTTCTTGAAAGTGTCCTGATGGCGGTCAATGTTGCTGCGCATAGTAGGGTTCCCCTGACCGCATATTTGAGGGTCTATGGGGTCCCGGATGATGGCTTGGCTGTTATTTTAGTGGTAGATGCTGATGTGGCGTTCCCGTATGAGTTGTTTTACTCTTGGGTGATGTTTGAGAAGGTGGATGCAAATGATAATTTGTTCCACGAATATACTCACACCGCGGTGCCTGCAGCCTATGCCCCTTATCGAACACTTGAGATACCCCTCACTGCCTGGCAGCATACTATTTGGTTTAATGGCTCCCTTCCCCATGCGGTTGTGCCGGCGAGAATGGGCCCGTTGTCAATTGCAGGGGCCACATGGCCGGTGCTGGCCGGTTATACACCCCATCCCCGCTACATGACTGTGGCGGTGGCGGAGTTACGAGTGCTGCACACTGCCCTGATTACGGTCCATAGGGCGTTAGTGCAGTACGTGTCTCGCAATGTACAGGTGGGGGCACCTGCGGTTGCGGGCCACACGACTGACCATCATGCAACGGTCATCAGTCCTGTTATGGTTAATTCGGTTGTCGGCAAGCGCCCCCAAAATAGGGATGAATTCCCTTACTGGCTTGCTGAAAAATTTGATCAATTTGAAGCCGTGTTTCCAAATACTTCTCCTGTGGATAAACACAGAATCCTCACTATAACTTTGCCGAAGGACCTGGTCCCGGATATTGTCGACTGTGACAATTGAGGCAAGGTCTTTGCTGCGACCTATGCGAAGTGCTACGGCACTCCGTCTATGTCTGTACTGCCCTCGGTCATCAAGAAGGTCCAAGACAATCATGGTGCCGAGGCAGCAATTGAGTTGGGATTGAGGCTTGTCGATAGCTTTGATGTGGTTTGTTCCGTGGTTATGGGCAACCTCAAAGGAGATGCCATGCAATTCCAGGTGTGCAATATGTTGTCACTTGTGGATCCAGGCGACAGGCCAAAGGAATTCGCTAAAATTATAGCGAAAGCCTCCAGAATGGTGGGTCGTAGCGCCTTGGGTGTGAAACCTGCCGTGATCATTCCGACTGCAGTGCACTAGCCTAAAGTGAGTTTGTCTACCAAAGACGAGAAGCCCAACTTTCCAAAACAAAGTTGGCGAGCTAAAAAACAGGGGAAGCAGCAAGAGAAACGGAGCTCTCGTTCTGCATCACCGGTGCAGACACAAAGTGAACGCACTTATGATTTGCGCGATCGTTCTAATATTAAGTCACCTGATAGATTTCAGGTTCCTGAACAACGCTCTCCTCGTTCTTCACAGGAAACATCGGCTTATCAATCCGGTGGCGGAGATCGTGGGAAGGGAAGGGGTGCTCAAGGTCGTGAGCAGCCCCGTCAGACTGACGATAAAGGCAAACAGGACGAGTCTGCGCGTCAAAGACCCCCGTTTCAAAAGAAGAAAGTTGCTGCTCTGACTGCGAGATATGCCTCAGATGGTACGGACACAGCTTCTGAACCAGACATGGGCGCTAACGCTGCTAGACAGCGCGGCGGAAGTTACAGTAGTGCGACAAGCGCTGCGTCCGTTTCTGGCTGCGACAGCAACTGATACATTTGTAAGTGTTGAAACTGCTGATACTCGCGTAGCTCCCCCTGAACGAATGTTTAAAATTGACCTTTTAATTGAGGGTGACATACAACGTAAAATTTTTGGCGGAGGCGGATTGGCCCCCGGCTTTCGTGTTAGAGGCTCCTAGAGGGGAGGTGGTAATCCTCCCGTCCTTTGGGCACACAGTGCCACTGGAACATTCTAGTAGGTTAGCCGGGGAGTGGGCGCAGGTGCTCGCGCCTGCGTTGTACCGTACTCAGGTAGGCTGGGACAAATTTTCTCCCAACCATACGATTCCATTGCGGTCGGAACCCCAGCCACAACCCCAATACCCCATGCATCGCGAAGCACGGTCTCACGTCGCATCTATCCTTGAGCAATTGGAATATCAGGAAGTAATTGAAACATGTGTGTCACCCATGAATAATCCTTTATTCACTGTGACGAAGCCTGACGGATCATACCGCCTAGTTTTGGATTACCGGCACTTAAATTCACACTGCCGGACATGTGTGGTACAGAATACACACAGTTCGGCTCTCGTCGATAGTCTCGTGAGAAAACGCTTTAAAACTACTCTTGACATCTCCAATGGCTTTTATAGCCACAACCTGTCTCCTCATAGCTATGAGTGGACGGCGTTTACCTCGGGTGGCAAACAAAAGAGGTTCAAAAGGCTCCCGATGGGCTATAAAAACTGCCCCGGGGTCTTTGCTGCTCGTGTGGTCTCACTTTTGGAGATGATTGACCCGTAAGCATATTCGTATGTAGATGATATCTACCTGACGGACGACGAGTTGCTTCCACACCTTGCTCGGGTGGATAACATAATAACTATGTTTGCCGACTTTGGTTACAAGTTCAACTTTGCCAAGTCCCACGTTGCCGAGTTCACAGTGTTGTTCTTGGGGTACGAACTCAATCATGAGGGTCGAGGCTTGGCTCCGCAGTTCCTTGAGAAATGCGCACGCCTCAGTAGTCCTACGACACTGAAGAAATTACAATCTTTGCTGGGTTTCTGAATTTCGGTCGTACCTACATTCCTGATTATGCTCAGCGTATCAAGTCGCTTTATGCTTTGGTACAACCTACTTTTACCAAATCTTGCTGGCTGTCTGAGCATTCGGCTGCATTGCAATATTTGCAGTCTGATCTTCTTGCTTCAAAGTTTTTACAAACTCGTGATAACCACACTAACACTTCATTAGAATTGTACCGGGTGCAGTGGGTTTCACCTACTTGACGTTCAATGAGGACGACACCATCCCCATTGCATACAAATCTCATCTGTACACTTCGGCTGAGCTGCGCTTCTCCGCTGTCGAGAAAGTACTGACAGCAGTTCAGATGGCGATCCTGAAAGAGCGAGCGCTATCACAGGGGAAGGACATGCTGGTGGTAACACCGTACCCTGCCCTTGAGGCGGTCACTAAAGCCAGTGTACCTAATTCTAAGGCTTTGCATCCAAGGTGGATACAATGGGCAACCTCCTTGACTTCGCCTGACGTCACATATATCTTTGACGCGGCATTACAGACACAGGAGTTCTTGGAGTATGAATTTGTTCATCCGGCTCCTCTGACTTTGCGCCCGCTCGAGGAGTACCATTGTGTCATATACACTGATGGGTCTGCGCAACCCGCAACTGGATCAAAGCACGCCTATTCAGCGGCCTGCGCAATTGTAGTAAGTACTTTCGTGAACGGTGAGTTCCAATCTGATGTCGTGCATACACAGTCATTGGGTGATTGTACCGCGCAGTTGGCAGAACTGAAAGCTCTGGTGCTTGCACTTGAGTTTGCTGATCCTCGGGTCACCACTCTTATAGTGAGTGACTCGTTCTATTGTGTTCAATCATACAACGAGAATTTACACTTTTGGAGTCAAAATGACTTTCGTGATTCAAAAGGTAGCACAGTGAAGCACAAAATGCTTTGGGTTCGAGTGGCAGAACTTAAAGAAGGCCTGCCCCTCGTGAATGTAATTCACACTCTTGGTCACCAACGTGTTGGTGTCCATGCTGTCGGTAACAGTTTGGCTGATGAGGCAGCAAAAACCGCAGAGGCGACATATTTAGTAGCAGCAGTTACAAGATCCAAAACTAGGATTGATGATGACATCTTGGCAGCTATTGCTGCGTCTGAGACAGGGATGGGCTTTCCGAAAGGATTCCCTTCCCGCTACCATTATCGTTTAAGTCCTGATAACGTCCCGTTAGTGAGGATTAACGACGTTGGTGACAGATTGATTCCCAACGCGGACTGCAGACCATCTCTGATTACAGCTGCCCACGAAGGTGTTGCGTCTGCGCACGCCGGTGTGTCGGCGACTGTATCTCTTTTGCAGCAACGTTACTGGTGGTACGGTTTGTACAAACAAACGCGAGCTTATGTTCTTTTATGTACAAAAGGGGTGGTGATGGACGGAGCATCAGAACCAATCAAACACTCACACCCAGTCAACAGATCTGGGTTTGATCCATCACCGTTCTTTAGCCCACTCTGCCACCCCAGTTCAGACATGGCCATATGCAAATCAGTCTGACCCTGTGCCTCATGGGAACAGTCCAGCCCGAACTGCCAAGCCATGCCTTCCCTGGACCGGAAACAAGCTTCCTAGGACCGGTTTCTGGCATTTCAGCCGTCGTCAGCCAGGCTTGCTTGAATCCAGTGGCAAAGTGAGCAAGGGACTCACGTCTGAGCATACCCTGCCAACTTATGGCGAACAAAGCGGTACAAAAGGGGTGGTGATGGACGGAGCATCAGAACCAATCAAACACTCACACCCAGTCAACAGATCTGGGTTTGATCCATCACCGTTCTTTAGCCCACTCTGCCACCCCAGTTCAGACATGGCCATATGCAAATCAGTCTGACCCTGTGCCTCATGGGAACAGTCCAGCCCGAACTGCCAAGCCATGCCTTCCCTGGACCGGAAACAAGCTTCCTAGGACCGGTTTCTGGCATTTCAGCCATCGTCAGCCAGGCTTGCTTGAATCCAGTGGCAAAGTGAGCAAGGGACTCACGTCTGAGCATACCCTGCCAACTTATGGCGAACAAAGCGGTACAAAAGGGGTGGTGATGGACGGAGCATCAGAACCAATCAAACACTCACACCCAGTCAACAGATCTGGGTTTGATCCATCACCGTTCTTTAGCCCACTCTGCCACCCCAGTTCAGACATGGCCATATGCAAATCAGTCTGACCCTGTGCCTCATGGGAACAGTCCAGCCCGAACTGCCAAGCCATGCCTTCCCTGGACCGGAAACAAGCTTCCTAGGACCGGTTTCTGGCATTTCAGCCGTCGTCAGCCAGGCTTGCTTGAATCCAGTGGCAAAGTGAGCAAGGGACTCACGTCTGAGCATACCCTGCCAACTTATGGCGAACAAAGCGGTACAAAAGGGGTGGTGATGGACGGAGCATCAGAACCAATCAAACACTCACACCCAGTCAACAGATCTGGGTTTGATCCATCACCGTTCTTTAGCCCACTCTGCCACCCCAGTTCAGACATGGCCATATGCAAATCAGTCTGACCCTGTGCCTCATGGGAACAGTCCAGCCCGAACTGCCAAGCCATGCCTTCCCTGGACCGGAAACAAGCTTCCTAGGACCGGTTTCTGGCATTTCAGCCGTCGTCAGCCAGGCTTGCTTGAATCCAGTGGCAAAGTGAGCAAGGGACTCACGTCTGAGCATACCCTGCCAACTTATGGCGAACAAAGCGGTACAAAAGGGGTGGTGATGGACGGAGCATCAGAACCAATCAAACACTCACACCCAGTCAACAGATCTGGGTTTGATCCATCACCGTTCTTTAGCCCACTCTGCCACCCCAGTTCAGACATGGCCATATGCAAATCAGTCTGACCCTGTGCCTCATGGGAACAGTCCAGCCCGAACTGCCAAGCCATGCCTTCCCTGGACCGGAAACAAGCTTCCTAGGACCGGTTTCTGGCATTTCAGCCGTCGTCAGCCAGGCTTGCTTGAATCCAGTGGCAAAGTGAGCAAGGGACTCACGTCTGAGCATACCCTGCCAACTTATGGCGAACAAAGCGGTACAAAAGGGGTGGTGATGGACGGAGCATCAGAACCAATCAAACACTCACACCCAGTCAACAGATCTGGGTTTGATCCATCACCGTTCTTTAGCCCACTCTGCCACCCCAGTTCAGACATGGCCATATGCAAATCAGTCTGACCCTGTGCCTCATGGGAACAGTCCAGCCCGAACTGCCAAGCCATGCCTTCCCTGGACCGGAAACAAGCTTCCTAGGACCGAACTGGGGTGGCAGAGTGGGCTAAAGAACGGTGATGGATCAAACCCAGATCTGTTGACTGGGTGTGAGTGTTTGATTGGTTCTGATGCTCCGTCCATCACCACCCCCTTTTGTACCGCTTTGTTCGCCATAAGTTGGCAGGGTATGCTCAGACGTGAGTCCCTTGCTCACTTTGCCACTGGATTCAAGCAAGCCTGGCTGAAGACGGCTGAAATGCCAGAAACCGGTCCTAGGAAGCTTGTTTCCGGTCCAGGGAAGGCATGGCTTGGCAGTTCGGGCTGGACTGTTCCCATGAGGCACAGGGTCAGACTGATTTGCATATGGCCATGTCTGAACTGGGGTGGCAGAGTGGGCTAAAGAACGGTGATGGATCAAACCCAGATCTGTTGACTGGGTGTGAGTGTTTGATTGGTTCTGATGCTCCGTCCATCACCACCCCCTTTTGTACCGCTTTGTTCGCCATAAGTTGGCAGGGTATGCTCAGACGTGAGTCCCTTGCTCACTTTGCCACTGGATTCAAGCAAGCCTGGCTGAAGACGGCTGAAATGCCAGAAACCGGTCCTAGGAAGCTTGTTTCCGGTCCAGGGAAGGCATGGCTTGGCAGTTCGGGCTGGACTGTTCCCATGAGGCACAGGGTCAGACTGATTTGCATATGGCCATGTCTGAACTGGGGTGGCAGAGTGGGCTAAAGAACGGTGATGGATCAAACCCAGATCTGTTGACTGGGTGTGAGTGTTTGATTGGTTCTGATGCTCCGTCCATCACCACCCCCTTTTGTACCGCTTTGTTCGCCATAAGTTGGCAGGGTATGCTCAGACGTGAGTCCCTTGCTCACTTTGCCACTGGATTCAAGCAAGCCTGGCTGAAGACGGCTGAAATGCCAGAAACCGGTCCTAGGAAGCTTGTTTCCGGTCCAGGGAAGGCATGGCTTGGCAGTTCGGGCTGGACTGTTCCCATGAGGCACAGGGTCAGACTGATTTGCATATGGCCATGTCTGAACTGGGGTGGCAGAGTGGGCTAAAGAACGGTGATGGATCAAACCCAGATCTGTTGACTGGGTGTGAGTGTTTGATTGGTTCTGATGCTCCGTCCATCACCACCCCCTTTTGTACCGCTTTGTTCGCCATAAGTTGGCAGGGTATGCTCAGACGTGAGTCCCTTGCTCACTTTGCCACTGGATTCAAGCAAGCCTGGCTGAAGACGGCTGAAATGCCAGAAACCGGTCCTAGGAAGCTTGTTTCCGGTCCAGGGAAGGCATGGCTTGGCAGTTCGGGCTGGACTGTTCCCATGAGGCACAGGGTCAGACTGATTTGCATATGGCCATGTCTGAACTGGGGTGGCAGAGTGGGCTAAAGAACGGTGATGGATCAAACCCAGATCTGTTGACTGGGTGTGAGTGTTTGATTGGTTCTGATGCTCCGTCCATCACCACCCCCTTTTGTACCGCTTTGTTCGCCATAAGTTGGCAGGGTATGCTCAGACGTGAGTCCCTTGCTCACTTTGCCACTGGATTCAAGCAAGCCTGGCTGAAGACGGCTGAAATGCCAGAAACCGGTCCTAGGAAGCTTGTTTCCGGTCCAGGGAAGGCATGGCTTGGCAGTTCGGGCTGGACTGTTCCCATGAGGCACAGGGTCAGACTGATTTGCATATGGCCATGTCTGAACTGGGGTGGCAGAGTGGGCTAAAGAACGGTGATGGATCAAACCCAGATCTGTTGACTGGGTGTGAGTGTTTGATTGGTTCTGATGCTCCGTCCATCACCACCCCCTTTTGTACCGCTTTGTTCGCCATAAGTTGGCAGGGTATGCTCAGACGTGAGTCCCTTGCTCACTTTGCCACTGGATTCAAGCAAGCCTGGCTGAAGACGGCTGAAATGCCAGAAACCGGTCCTAGGAAGCTTGTTTCCGGTCCAGGGAAGGCATGGCTTGGCAGTTCGGGCTGGACTGTTCCCATGAGGCACAGGGTCAGACTGATTTGCATATGGCCATGTCTGAACTGGGGTGGCAGAGTGGGCTAAAGAACGGTGATGGATCAAACCCAGATCTGTTGACTGGGTGTGAGTGTTTGATTGGTTCTGATGCTCCGTCCATCACCACCCCCTTTTGTACCGCTTTGTTCGCCATAAGTTGGCAGGGTATGCTCAGACGTGAGTCCCTTGCTCACTTTGCCACTGGATTCAAGCAAGCCTGGCTGAAGACGGCTGAAATGCCAGAAACCGGTCCTAGGAAGCTTGTTTCCGGTCCAGGGAAGGCATGGCTTGGCAGTTCGGGCTGGACTGTTCCCATGAGGCACAGGGTCAGACTGATTTGCATATGGCCATGTCTGAACTGGGGTGGCAGAGTGGGCTAAAGAACGGTGATGGATCAAACCCAGATCTGTTGACTGGGTGTGAGTGTTTGATTGGTTCTGATGCTCCGTCCATCACCACCCCCTTTTGTACCGCTTTGTTCGCCATAAGTTGGCAGGGTATGCTCAGACGTGAGTCCCTTGCTCACTTTGCCACTGGATTCAAGCAAGCCTGGCTGAAGACGGCTGAAATGCCAGAAACCGGTCCTAGGAAGCTTGTTTCCGGTCCAGGGAAGGCATGGCTTGGCAGTTCGGGCTGGACTGTTCCCATGAGGCACAGGGTCAGACTGATTTGCATATGGCCATGTCTGAACTGGGGTGGCAGAGTGGGCTAAAGAACGGTGATGGATCAAACCCAGATCTGTTGACTGGGTGTGAGTGTTTGATTGGTTCTGATGCTCCGTCCATCACCACCCCCTTTTGTACCGCTTTGTTCGCCATAAGTTGGCAGGGTATGCTCAGACGTGAGTCCCTTGCTCACTTTGCCACTGGATTCAAGCAAGCCTGGCTGAAGACGGCTGAAATGCCAGAAACCGGTCCTAGGAAGCTTGTTTCCGGTCCAGGGAAGGCATGGCTTGGCAGTTCGGGCTGGACTGTTCCCATGAGGCACAGGGTCAGACTGATTTGCATATGGCCATGTCTGAACTGGGGTGGCAGAGTGGGCTAAAGAACGGTGATGGATCAAACCCAGATCTGTTGACTGGGTGTGAGTGTTTGATTGGTTCTGATGCTCCGTCCATCACCACCCCCTTTTGTACCGCTTTGTTCGCCATAAGTTGGCAGGGTATGCTCAGACGTGAGTCCCTTGCTCACTTTGCCACTGGATTCAAGCAAGCCTGGCTGAAGACGGCTGAAATGCCAGAAACCGGTCCTAGGAAGCTTGTTTCCGGTCCAGGGAAGGCATGGCTTGGCAGTTCGGGCTGGACTGTTCCCATGAGGCACAGGGTCAGACTGATTTGCATATGGCCATGTCTGAACTGGGGTGGCAGAGTGGGCTAAAGAACGGTGATGGATCAAACCCAGATCTGTTGACTGGGTGTGAGTGTTTGATTGGTTCTGATGCTCCGTCCATCACCACCCCCTTTTGTACCGCTTTGTTCGCCATAAGTTGGCAGGGTATGCTCAGACGTGAGTCCCTTGCTCACTTTGCCACTGGATTCAAGCAAGCCTGGCTGAAGACGGCTGAAATGCCAGAAACCGGTCCTAGGAAGCTTGTTTCCGGTCCAGGGAAGGCATGGCTTGGCAGTTCGGGCTGGACTGTTCCCATGAGGCACAGGGTCAGACTGATTTGCATATGGCCATGTCTGAACTGGGGTGGCAGAGTGGGCTAAAGAACGGTGATGGATCAAACCCAGATCTGTTGACTGGGTGTGAGTGTTTGATTGGTTCTGATGCTCCGTCCATCACCACCCCCTTTTGTACCGCTATGTTCTTTTATGTGACATTTTCCAGCAGATTAAACCTTCTACTGTCGCGCGTCCACCACAAACGCAGCTGTTTATATCTAATCAACCTCTTGCGTGTGTTTATTTAGA
The DNA here is from genome assembly GCF_964204655.1 of Triturus cristatus. Classification (NCBI taxonomy): domain Eukaryota; kingdom Metazoa; phylum Chordata; class Amphibia; order Caudata; family Salamandridae; genus Triturus; species Triturus cristatus. Next base: position 1,247,662,983 of record NC_140579.1, on the reverse strand, counting down.
TCACTGCGGTCCTTTTTCCTCTGATACTGCGTACAAGTACATCTTGGTTGCAGTGGATTCGTGCACACGTTTTCTGTGGGTGTGGCCGCAAAGGAGTACTGATGCCCGAACGGTCATCAAGGATTTGCGTGTCTTTATTGGGAGTTTTGCATGTGGTACCCTTCATTCTGACCAGGGCCCTGCGTTTGCCTCTAGGGCTTGCAAAGAAGCCATGAGAAGTTTGGGGGTCCAAGTCAAATTTTCATCTCCATACCGGCCTGAGGGCAACAGTGTTGTGGAGCGAATGAACCGTGACCTAAAGCAATCTTTGACAGCAAGGGTTTTAGGTACAGGCCGAAGCTGGCTGACCCACTTGTATGACGTGCAACGTGCACTTAATAATCTCCCTAGAAGGTCTCTGGGTGGGCGGACCCCATACATGATGCTCTTTGGAGTAAGAATGTTTGTTCCAGACCTTGAGGGTCTAGACATGGCGGTGGCTGCCGCGCCTTTTGACCTAGATGATCACTGTGCTGTATTGCAGAATCTACAAGAAGCAAGAGACACTCTGGCGAAGGAACAAGTACCCTCTACATGCGAAGCTGAGCTCCAGATTCCGGTAGTCGGCTGGCTACCTCAAGTTGGTGATCTGGTCCGTGAGAAGGTGGAGAACAAGAAAGAGTTTGGCCCCTCTTATCGTGCACCAGTCCCGGTGCTTGGAGTCCAGGGTACACGTACAGTCATTTTACCACCACTTCCAGGTCGTAAGGAAAACAGGTACATCTTGATTGACAATGTCAAGCTACAGCGAGTGGCCGATACTTCATAGTATGACACCTTCTGTTTCTTGCCCTTCCATTCTGCGAAATTCTGTTGTGATGCCGCCCTCGACCATCATGCCTGAGGTTGCCGTTGAGATGCATGCTGTTGCTCCCCCTGTGGTACTTTAAAATTTGGGACCGCGTAGGAGGCATGGCCCTACCCCTGTCTCTTCCTGTATTAGCAAACCGCGAATGGCCAATGCGGTATGTACAAGTGCTTTATATAACGTTTCATTGATAAATGCACTATGTATACGATATTATACATCACTACGTGGGTTCCATCTTAGAGCGGTGGCCATCTTATGGTTGCCCTCACATAGGCTACATATTATGAAGCAAATACGAGCCTTTAGAGCACATGTGCCTTCCTTTGACTTCTCTATGACCTGGGCAGCTTGGCTCTGCTGCCCCAGGTCAGTTCGGTCTCACGAGCTCCCCGTCCTCTGGCCACCTGTGATTAGCATCAGGGCTTGACACACCATAAAGCCTTTACATTAAACACGAGCCTCCAGCTAATCTCTTTCACACCTGACTGTTCCTGCTTTATGGCTTGTTTCCCAAACAGGAGATGCTCATGTTTATTGGGGCCTATCGATATCTGATGTGGGATCTGAGCTTCGCTGGGTAAATAATTGTGGGCTGGTTGAACAGGAATGTGGGATTGTCACCATGACTCTGCCTTTTCTTTGAAGCCAAAATATGTGAATGACCACTTGTAAAACAGGGGCGGTGTTGCCCAAAGCGTAATATTCTGTATAAAATAGAAGACTGTTTTTTGTTCTGCAGACTGCCTCATTCAGTTGCTAAGGCTTCTGTGCGACGTAGTCTCACTCATTTGAGTTTAATAAAGATGTCTTTTTCATATTTCGGCTTCTTCTGCCAAGTTCTTTGTTACATTACCATGAGAGCGTCTTTTATAATACTACAGAAACAGGATAACCCGAAGTCATAGGGTGCTATCCCTGGCACCGCTGGGGTCCTAATATCCCCGGTACTTCAGTTGGCGCCCAATGTGGGGCATCAATACAAATGACTATCTGGAGGAGCGATCTTGTCAGAGGACAGAAATCTACTGGGGAGAACAGGACAGAAATCCACTAAGCAGGTACCGAGGTTCTGGGGGATTCTTTGTCTCTGCAGCCCAGTATATCTCTGATCTTTCTGACTTTGACTCTCCAAAAGATGTCATTCCCGATTAGAACCCTTTTTGGCATGAGTATTATAAAAGACGTTTTGTTATGAAGAACATGACAGTTAGAATTTGGATAACCTTTTGATTAATAAAAGTAAGAGTTAAGTATAAGTGGGTCGCTCCCACTCCTTTGGTTCTTTGGGTCTTTGATTTGGTTATCGCAATTACCAAAGCCGAGGGGTTGGTTTCTTGGTTTTTAATTTGGTCATTGCGATTACCATAGCCAAGGGTCTTGTATATTTGCGAGTGTATTGATAGAGATAACCCCTTGAAGTTTGAAGTTAGATTAGTGAGCTATAAGATGCCTGATCTTAGCAAGTTTGAAATGTAGAAATTTGTGTTGGCCAACTTTTGGTTTGTATAGGTTTGGATATGCGAATTGCAATTTGTGTAGGCAGGTAATGAGGAGATATTTCTCCATTTGGTTTAGTTGCATGCCTGTTTGTAAGCTCACATGGAAAAATGTGTTGCTTTTTTGGACGGTACCATAGTTAAAATCGGTTAGATTTGAAAACATATTTCTTCCTTGGTGATTTTGTATCCCCAGGGAATTCAAATATGACATAATACAAAACAAGGATCCTTCGTTCTGCGCAGTTTCATGAATAAAGATATGCAGAACGATTTTGTGTGGTGTTCTGCTAGGCAAAGCTAGTGAATTGAGCGCACTCACTACTTCTTGGACATTCATCTGTCTGTTGGGCTGTTTATGCAGCCTTTTGGAATACTATTGAGAAGCGTTTCTTGTAAATATGACTTACAAGTAGTATTTGCAAATGGTTTGGTTCAAGTATAGTCTGTGAGCTGTTCTTTCTTTCTGTCATGCGTATTGATTTGCAAGTCAACTGTGTGTTTAAATGTCTATGTGGTTTTCTCATTAGTGCAACTTCCGTAAGTAAATTGCGACGGCGCTATTTATGAAAAATGGCTAAAGCACGCTGTATTGTCTGTTTGACCCCCCTTTCCGTTTATGTCTGAAATGAGCTCAATATGTGTTTGTGGGTCTTCTGATGTTTTCAGTCTGTTAAGCAAAATGTTGGTTAATTAATGTTAAGTAGAAACTTAGGAAAAATCCAGAAATGAACAATGTGATGTGCTAAAATAGCTATGTGTTGCTATTTAATTTATAGAATGAGCAGTTGTGCACATATACAAAACTGCCGTTAAATGCTTCAAGGATAAAATTAGAACCACATTCAATAGATATAAATAAGGCCCCAAAAACGAAATTATCTATTTTTGCAAAAGTAAATAAATTTACAGCATTTTCCTTAGATGCATTGTATTAGATATTCACAGGCAAACTTTTCAGCTGCAGTATATTTGATAGGAATGTTCATTCAGCCAGCACTTTCCCAGTTAAACACGGGTGGAATTTTGCATAACCGTCCTTTTAAATGAAAGTGGCGCAAAAATGTGACGCGTTTCAAATGGGGCTTATGCGCTTAGGCTTGTGAGTTAAATGTGTCCAAAATGATAGGCAAAGGATGCAGCTTGTTTTATATACATGGAATTATCACAAAAACGAATAATTGGGATTTTTTTTTAAAGAAAATTATTAATCATGGAAAAATTATTTAAAAAAAATAAGTGCTTTTCAAAATCGGTTTTTGATATTTATAAAGCTTAATACTCATACTATGGCCTCCTAGCATTAAAATTTGATTTGAGTTGTGTTGCATCACTAAAATGGCAAGCATTCGTGTGTACAATTTTCCCTTGGCGCAGGCGCAAACAAGCTCATTTTTATAAAGTATAAGTTATTATTTCCAATGCCTGACTCATGGGTTATGTAATGGACATTCTGGTAATGCATATTATGCAAGAAAATTGTAGGATACTCATTTTTTAATACCTACAATATCAAAGTCGAATTTGGGTAAAAGCGCTGTTTTAACTGCATTTTCTTTCATTCAGAGTACTTTTTAAAGTGTCTCAGGCTTCAGTAAATACATACATTTAGGTTTGATATATATTTACAGGTTGTGCCTTCTTATGATTCAATGAGTTAATATGCCAGTACAACGGCTTGTTTTAATATCAGGGTTGAAGGTTCTAACTTCAGCTGGGCCTACTGAGAAGTTCATTAATTTAAAGTTGATGAAATGTGTACCATTGCATAAGATTGCAACAAGCATTTATTCTAAAAACTGGTATGTTTGTTATTAAGTTTTGTGAATTATTCACAGTACATGTAGTTTAACAATCTGGGAATAGGGATAATTTTTTTAGCGCCTAAAAAGGAGAAATTATTTTTCAAAATAGAGTGAATTATTGCATGTTAGGAGGAATTAGGAAGGCCTTCTGGCTTTGACAAATTCAGAGTGGCAGAACTGGGGGCTGGGAGAGCTGCAGAGGCTGGCTCGGTCACGCTGCTGAGATGCTATCTTTCCCGTAAACAATGGAGTTGACATTTATGACCTTTTAAATTAGGGCCTTGCCTCTGTGGAATGCAGAATGACCTTGCTACACGGGCCTCTAAAGCTGGGGTTTCTGGTTTCTCCATAGCAACATCACTAAAACTAAAGAACTTAATTCCAAAGGGAAAATATAGCAAAGGGGTTTCTTTGAAAGCCCAAACATCATGTTAAATGCTTTGCAGAACAGATACATTTGTGTTATTTAACAGAAAACGAAGTGTTGCATTAAGTCTTAGACAGAAAATAAGATACAGCCCACTTCTAAAATTTTTAAGGCTACATGCCTAAGTGAGAACGTATCGCCAATTAAGACTTCTTTTTCACAGTGGAAATTGTAGGTGCCAAATTAATATGGAGTGTCAGTGTAACGAGTTTTATTTTTAGAAAGGTAAAACTAAAGTGGCTGTATGTTGCAAGGACTGACAAGAGGGTAACAGTTAAGTAATGGAAATTTATTTTTTGTGTATTTGGTTCTATCATGAATTGTTCTTGCTGGTCCTGTATGTTAGAAGAGAGACAGTAAAGTTATATTTGACAGCAGATTTCCATTGCCTGGTGATCTACTGTCAAAAAGGAGGGTAAGGATTTTAAACCTGACAAATTAAACAGGCCTGTATATTGGGTTTTGGGCTGCAGGTTTACAGTGCATAAAAATACATGTCATGGTGTTGTGTGTCACCGCTTATTTACATATGCTATTGTTTTGTCTATGCTTTTTGTGCTTGATATACAGCAAGTATATCTGATGGCTTGACGTTTTGTGCGTTTTTATTATTTTTTGCATGTTTTCGTTGTTTTTGTTGCTGCTTTTGATACTATTACAAGTTTACCTGTGTAGGAGAGTAGGGTCTGCTATCCTATGGTCACCCCAAATTTTTGCTTTTTGCTTCACTGGTTTTTGACATATTGAGGCTGTGGGCCTGCCAATCAGACCCCCAGCCTGCTGTTCTCTCTACTAAATTAAAACTATGCACCCTAGGTGCATAACCAATTGGAAGTGGATCACCCTGTCAGCCCCTGTACCAGTGTACACTAGGTACCCAGGGCATTGGTGTACCCAAGGCCTGCCAGGGGCTGCAGCATGTATTATGCCACCCCAGGCTTGGCCTAACAATCTGACACAACTGGCTGATCACTCAGCTGGGGTAAGTTGGTGTAATCACCTCTTACTTAGGTGTAGTATACCTATACCTAACCTTAAATGGGACACCTGGTAACCTCTAAGTCACTCCTATGGCAGGCCTTAACAATCCTGAAGGCAGAGTGCTTGGTTCCATGTGAGATGGTGCTCTGGCATGAGCTGAGCCTGTCTGCAGTGGTCGGAACAACTTCCTTCTGCTGTTTCCAGATATCGTCATACCATATACTCTTAAGTGCATTATGAACCTCGCGGTTAAATGCTATCTTTGGTTTGGCTTTATCAAAACATGTCGAGTAAGGTGTCATACGAATTGGAATACTAACCCCTCGCCAATTCTGGCGACGGGGTTAGCATTCCACCCTTCTAGAGGGACACGACATGTACAGTACCTGAAACCCGGGTAAAATCAGACATAGCCTCAGCTCCACAAAATGGATGCTGCCACCACAGACACAAGTCTGCCCTCCTGCTGCTGGGAGTCCTTCCAGCTTGGGAGGTGTGGACAAAGGGTTTCCTGCCAGGGGAGGTGCGTGCACCACCCCAGACAGGATTTTGTGTATTGGTCAGGTAGGGCTTGAAAGAAACCAGACATGCCTGTGGCTCACAAGGAGCCTCGGTGCATATGCCAGTTCAAACCGGTCCTGGGGCACACCAGTCCCGGGCCCGGGGCGAGCTGGACAAAGGATTGGGGGTGTAACCACCCCCCTTCCTGGTCCCACCCATAGGGAGGGACCTAGCAGGTAGTCCGGCCCCTAGAATCCGAATAAAGGTAGGAGCTGTGTCCTAAGACTTCAGACATCCTGGAATCAACTTGAAACTAAGAAGAAGACGGGAACTTCGACATTCTGCTGCACAGAAGACTGAAGAAAATCTCCCCTGTGGTCAGGGAGTGACCACCTTGCTAACGCAAGCACCATCCAGCGAATCACCGTCTGCTTTGCCGCCGCCTCCCGCCGGAGCCCGAGCCCAGAGACTGACAAGACCTGGACCTCCAGACCTCTCACCGCCCGATCCACAGTCCCTGCAAAGAGGAGACCCGTGGAGGCACCGAGACACGTGGAGCCAGCCATCTTGGAACGACTACGACAAGCTGACCAGTGCAACAACCGAGGCTCCCTCCAAGTTGTGCTTTGGGTCCTGAGAAGCCCAACCCTCGAGCAGCATCTGCACCAAAAGTGAGCCCTCCAGCATCTCCACGACCTGCGTGGGGCCCTTCTGCATTTTGCCACTCGACGCGCCTAACCGGTTGCTGGCCCGCTGGCTAGTGGCCATCTTGGCGACGAAATCTACAACAAACACCGCTGGTCTGGTTGCTCCAGACTGGCCCTTGCTCCCCTCCAAAGGAGCAATCCCTCTGACCTTGCTGGTCAGAACCAACAGCTGATTTCCGAATCCTCCTGCAATTGCTTTTGCCAAGGCTTGTTGGCTTCGATCAAGTCGCCGACACCGCCGACAGCGAGAGCCTGCGTGGGACAGCTCGTGAGCCGACTCCTGGACGTCGTCGACCTTCAGGGACCACGTGGCTGCGGAGACAAGCTACCCCTCATCACCTGTTTGCACCCGACATCGCCTGGTACCCACCTGGTGCCACGCTGGTCACTGGCTAGTGACTGTGAACACTGTCCCCTCTGCTTACAGGTCTTCAACATCTCCGATCCACTCTTGGATCCACTGCATCTCTTCCCGACCGACCGCCTGCAGCATCTTTGTCCCAGGCTCAACGGAACAGATAGAAGAAACCCGACGCACTTTGAGGCCTATGCACCCGCTTCCTGTGGGTGAGGTAAAGCTGGTACTCCGGTGCCCATGTGTAGTAATACATCTCTAGTGCCTGTGTTCCAAATCTTAAGTTCCTAGGTCATCCGGAAGATTCCTTTTGCAGTAACTTTGTACTTTTTACGCACCCATTGAAACCTATGGGAGCCCGCGTGTGACTATTTGCTCTGCACACGCCACCCGTGGACCTCCTGGTCACTAACTGACGTTAGCTCCTCGTAGGCCCAGCGATTCTAGAGGCCCTAGGCCTTTTCCCTTTTCTGTTCGTGGTACTTATACCACTATTTTAGTATATGGTTCGAGTGGCCACCAGGGCCTATCCATATAAAGTGCAACTTCTGTGTATTCTGTGATAATCTTGTTTGACGATTTGTGCTCCTGTGCTCATAAAGAGACTAGGGGTTACTTTGAGAAATAAATACATATATATTTTGAATATATATCTGTGTGGTGTCCTTTCATTGGTATAAAAGGGGGTTGCATTTGGTAAAACAGCTGGCTTAACACGCATCACGAGTTTAGCCTCAAAGACTGCTTAGCCTACGCTACCACTAGGGCAGCTAGTCCAAAAAGGTTGACTTACAACCACACCATAAGGGTTGCTTGGCATGGTACAAGGTGGTCACTAGAACTAGTGAACAGCATATACCAGGCCAACTTCTCACATTGGTGAGCAGCGGTTGGATTTGAGCTTGCTGTGTTTTACCATTGTAATCTCTTGGTTACCAATTGAAAGATCACATAGGTACCTGTAGGTACATATAAAACAAGATTAGATATACTTAAGTTCTACTGAACTTAGTTGTTGTAGAGCAAAGGGAGTAGCACACCCTGACTACAACTACTAGATAGGTTTAGTAGGTAAACCCAAGTGTAGGTAGATTGCAACACATCCACCCACACTTAAGAGCAATGGCCGGGGCAGAGGGGTCCACTGTACCCATCTCTGTTGAGAGTGACCCCCAGAGGGCACCATCCAGCTTTGCTACCCTTAATCAGAATGAGCTCAGGCATTTGGCAACTCTTAGAGGCCTTAAACAGCCCAAGAACCCAAACTCTGCTGAGCTCAGAGAGCTCTTACAGAATGATGAGAATCAGAGAGCACTCAAGAAAGCTTCCCAGTTAGCCCCCTTAGGGACAGGAACAGGAGGCCCCCCTTCTAAAGATGCCACTGAAGTACCCCTTCCCAATAGTCACCCCTTAGATGGGATGCCTACCACAGAGGATGAGAGTGAAAAGGATACTGACAGTAGTGAGGATGAAGGGAGAACTAGCCCAGTGCCAAGTGTTATACTTGGCCCAGCTAAACCAAGGCTATTGGGGACTGACAGTGGGTTCAACCCACTGGATCTCCCCAGTGGACTTAACACAGGGCTTGGAAGGCAAAGGAATCGCTCAGGTGACTCCAATGCTTCCCATGGCTCTAGAGGCTCTCAGGGTCACTCCAGGAGAAGGATGACCACCCCTCAGAGGAGGGAACATGAGGCCAAGATGCAAGAGGCTCAGCTGAGGATCAGGAAGCAGGAGCTAGAAGTAGCCCTGATGGAAGAGAAACTTAGCAAGGCTAGACAGCATAAAGAGAGTGGGTCTATACCCACTGGTGGCAGCATTGTCCCTAAGGACAAAGATAGGGTTTTCGACAATAGAAACCTGTCTAAGGTTGTGCCCCCCTACAAAAGTGGGGATGACATCCACAAGTGGATAACTGCTCTTGAGAGAGCCTGCAAAGTACAGCAGGTTCCTGAAGATCAGTGGGCAGCAATCCTCTGGCTCTCCTTTGAGGGAAGAGGCAGAGACAGACTCCTCACTGTTAGAGAAGAGGATGTCAGAAACTACAGAGTCCTGAAGAGTGTTCTAGTTGATGGGTTAGGCTTAACCACTGAGCAGTACAGGTTAATGTTCAGAGACACCCAAAAGACACAGACTCAGGACTGGTCTGAATACATTGAATGTGCCACTAAGGCTTTGGAGGGTTGGTTGCTGGGAAGTAAGGTATCTGATTTTACAGGATTGTATAATTTGATGATGAGAGAACAGATTTTAAATAACTGTCAAAACCAGCAACTGCATCAACACTTGGTTGACTCTGATCTGACCTCTCCCCAAGAATTGGGAAAGAAGGCGGACAAATGGGTCAGAACCAGGGTTAAGCAAAAGAACCAGAACCAGGGCCAAGGGGGTGATCAGAAGAAAACAGACCAAAAGGGTGGAGATCAGAAATCTAAAGACCAGAAGTCTTCAACAGGGCCCCAAACTACTGCTAAGGAGGGTGGGTCCCAACAACAGTCCAAAAAGAAGAAAGAAGGTCAGAAGAAACCCTGGTGCAATCATTGTAAAAATACAACTCACTGGACTAGTGATTGCAAAAAGGGTGGAGCCCCCAACACTGTTGCCCCTAAGGCACCTGCTCCCAGTACTACTGTTAGCAGTGTTGGTCCCCAGACAAAGGGTGTAGTGGGAATCACTATGGGAACTGAAGGAGATTCTGACTTAGACAGAACCCTTACACAGGCAGTCTTGATCTGTGATGGGGACATTGATTTGTCCCTGACTGTGAGCCCCAGTAACCTGGGCAAGTACAGACAGACTCCTTTAATTAATGACAAAGTGGCTCAAGCCTACAGGGACACATGTGCCAGTGTCACTATGGTGACACCAGGCTTTGTGGATCCTGGACAGTACATACCAGGTGAGAACTACCTGGTGACCAATGCCAGCAATGCCACTACTTCACATAGTGTGGCAGTTGTTAACTTCTCATGGGGAGGGGTAACTGGCCTCAAAAGGGTTGTGGTTAGTGCAGACCTCCCAGTAGAATGTTTGTTGGGCAATGACCTAGAGAGTTCTCTATGGTCAGAAGTGGAGTACAGGACTCATGCAGAGATGTTAGGTATATCATCACATGTCCTTGCTGTGACCAGGTCACAGGCCAAAAGTTGCCTCACTGAACCTCAGGTCTTGGATCCTGGAACAATGGACCAAGCACCTACCAAGAAGAAGAACAGGAGGGTCAAGGCTGTGCCTTCCCCCCTGCCTCAGAGTGATGATCAGCCTTCCCAGGAAGCTGATCTAGAGGACCCTGAAGGAACTGTCCCTGAAGAGCTTGAACCTGATCAGGTTGAGTTTCTGGGGACAGGGGGACCTTCAAGGGCTGACTTGAGGCAGGCTCAGTTATCCTGTCCCTCTCTTGAACCCCTCAGACAGCTGGCTGCTGCTGAGGCTGCTGGGAATGCTCAAGGTACCCATAAAGTGTATTGGGATGAAGGGCTCCTTTATTCAGAGGCTAGAGACCCCAAGCCTGGTGCAACCAGGAGGTTGGTCATACCTCTGCAATTTAGGGGCTTCCTTCTTACCTTGGCCCATGATATTCCTTTAGCAGGACACCTAGGCCAGAACAAGACCTGGGACAGACTTGTCCCTCACTTTCACTGGCCTCATATGAATGAAGATACAAAGGAGTTTTGTCGCTCCTGTGTTACCTGCCAAGCCAGTGGCAAATCAGGTGGCACAACAAAGGCCCCCCTGATACCACTACCTGTGGTGGGGGTCCCCTTTGAAAGAGTGGGAATAGACATAGTGGGTCCCATGGATCCTCCCACTGCATCTGGGCACAGATTTATACTGGTGGTAGTGGATCATGCCACCAGGTATCCAGAGGCAATTCCCCTTAGGACCACTACAGCACCTGTTGTGGCCAGGGCCCTGCTGGGAGTATTCTCCAGAGTGGGGTTTCCTAAGGAGGTAGTATCTGACAGAGGTACCAACTTTATGTCAGGATACTTGACAGCTATGTGGAAGGAATGTGGTGTCAACTACAAGTTCACCACCCCTTATCACCCACAATGCAATGGGCTTGTGGAGAGATTCAACAAGACCCTAAAGGGTATGATCAAAGGATTACCTGAAAAGCTCAGGCGAAGATGGGATATCCTTCTACCCTGCCTTCTGTTTGCTTACAGAGAGGTCCCACAAAAAGGAGTTGGCTACAGCCCCTTTGAATTGTTGTTTGGGCACCCTGTGAGAGGCCCACTGTGTTTGGTGAAGGAAGGCTGGGAGTTACCTCTCAAAAAGCCTAAGCTAGACATAGTGGACTATGTACTTGGTCTCCGCTCCAGGATGGCTGAGTATATGGAGAAGGCATCTAAAAACCTTGAGGCAAGCCAGGCCTTACAGAAAGCTTGGCATGACCAAAAGGCTGTCTTGGTTGAGTATCAGCCAGGACAGAAGGTATGGGTGTTGGAGCCAGTGGCCCCAGCAGCACTCCAAGACAAATGGTCTGGACCCCATACAATCCTGGAAAAGAAGGGAGAGGTCACCTACTTGGTGGACCTAGGAACTCCCAGGAGTCCCCACAGGGTACTCCATGTTAACAGGCTTAAAGCATATGTTGACAGGGCAGACATGGGCTTGCTCATGGCTACAGATGAGGGGCAGGAGGAAGAGAGTGACCCTCTCCCAGACCTGTTGTCTCAGAACCCTGAAGATGGCTCAGTTGAAGGAGTGACCCTTGGAGGCAACCTCACTGCCCATCAGCAGACTGAATGTAGACAGGTTCTACAATCATTTTCACATATGTTTTCCTTGATACCTAGTCAAACTGACTGGTGTACCCATGTTGTGGACACTGGTGACAGTCTGCCTGTAAAGAACAAACTTTACAGACAACCTGACCACGTCAGGGACTGTATAAAGGCTGAGGTACATAAAATGCTGGAATTAGGTGTCATTGAACCCTCAGAGAGCCCCTGGGCTAGCCCAGTGGTTCTGGTCCCCAAACCTCACACCAAAGATGGCAAGAGAGAGATGAGGTTCTGTGTGGACTACAGAGGACTCAATGCTGTCACCAGGACAGATGCACACCCTATTCCAAGGGCAGATGAGCTCATAGACCAACTAGCTTCTGCAAAGTTTTTGAGCACATTTGACTTGACAGCTGGCTATTGGCAAATCAGGTTAGCTGAGGAGTCTAAGGCCAAAACAGCATTCTCAACCCCAGGTGGGCATTATCAGTTTGTGGTGATGCCCTTTGGTCTGAAGAATGCACCTGCCACCTTCCAAAGGCTGGTGAACCAAGTCCTTACTGGGTTGGATGACTTTTGCGCAGCATATCTTGATGACATTGCTGTCTTTAGTTCCACCTGGGAGGATCACCTGATCCACCTGAAGAAGGCTCTTGAGGCTCTGCAAAGGGCAGGCCTCACTATCAAGGCTACTAAGTGCCAGATAGGGCAGAGTAAGGTTGTGTATTTGGGCCACCTTGTAGGTGGGGGCCAAGTTCAACCACTGGAGAGTAAGATACAGTCCATCAAGGATTGGTCCCCTCCAACCACCCAGACTCAAGTTCGAGCTTTCTTGGGCTTGACTGGGTATTACAGGAAGTTTGTTAAGAACTATGGGTCCATTGTGACTCCTCTTAATGATCTGACATCCAAGAAGATGCCCAAAAAGGTTCAGTGGACAGTAAGCTGTCAAAAGGCATTTGATGACCTGAAGGAGGCCATGTGCTCTGCACCTATCCTGAAAAGTCCTGACTACTCCAAAGAGTTTATTGTCCAAACAGATGCTTCTGAGTTGGGTGTGGGAGCTGTGCTGTCACAACTTAATGTAGATGGTCAAGACCAACCCATTGCTTTTATTAGCAGAAGGTTGACCCCCAGAGAGAAGAATTGGTCAGCTATTGAGAGGGAGGCCTTTGCTGTGGTGTGGGCCCTGAAGAAGCTGAGGCCATACTTGTTTGGCACTCACTTCAAGATTCAGACCGACCATAAGCCCCTCTTGTGGCTAAATCAGATGAAGGGTGAAAACCCCAAACTGCTTAGGTGGTCCATTTCCCTACAGGGGATGGACTTTACAGTGGAGCACCGGCCAGGTACTGACCATGGGAATGCAGATGGTCTCTCCAGGTACTTCCACTTAGGACATGAAGACGAGACTGGTCAAGGCTAGTTTAATGTCCCAGCGTTTGGGGGGGGTTGTGTAGGAGAGTAGGGTCTGCTATCCTATGGTCACCCCAAATTTTTGCTTTTTGCTTCACTGGTTTTTGACATATTGAGGCTGTGGGCCTGCCAATCAGACCCCCAGCCTGCTGTTCTCTCTACTAAATTAAAACTATGCACCCTAGGTGCATAACCAATTGGAAGTGGATCACCCTGTCAGCCCCTGTACCAGTGTACACTAGGTACCCAGGGCATTGGTGTACCCAAGGCCTGCCAGGGGCTGCAGCATGTATTATGCCACCCCAGGCTTGGCCTAACAATCTGACACAACTGGCTGATCACTCAGCTGGGGTAAGTTGGTGTAATCACCTCTTACTTAGGTGTAGTATACCTATACCTAACCTTAAATGGGACACCTGGTAACCTCTAAGTCACTCCTATGGCAGGCCTTAACAATCCTGAAGGCAGAGTGCTTGGTTCCATGTGAGATGGTGCTCTGGCATGAGCTGAGCCTGTCTGCAGTGGTCGGAACAACTTCCTTCTGCTGTTTCCAGATATCGTCATACCATATACTCTTAAGTGCATTATGAACCTCGCGGTTAAATGCTATCTTTGGTTTGGCTTTATCAAAACATGTCGAGTAAGGTGTCATACGAATTGGAATACTAACCCCTCGCCAATTCTGGCGACGGGGTTAGCATTCCACCCTTCTAGAGGGACACGACATGTACAGTACCTGAAACCCGGGTAAAATCAGACATAGCCTCAGCTCCACAAAATGGATGCTGCCACCACAGACACAAGTCTGCCCTCCTGCTGCTGGGAGTCCTTCCAGCTTGGGAGGTGTGGACAAAGGGTTTCCTGCCAGGGGAGGTGCGTGCACCACCCCAGACAGGATTTTGTGTATTGGTCAGGTAGGGCTTGAAAGAAACCAGACATGCCTGTGGCTCACAAGGAGCCTCGGTGCATATGCCAGTTCAAACCGGTCCTGGGGCACACCAGTCCCGGGCCCGGGGCGAGCTGGACAAAGGATTGGGGGTGTAACCACCCCCCTTCCTGGTCCCACCCATAGGGAGGGACCTAGCAGGTAGTCCGGCCCCTAGAATCCGAATAAAGGTAGGAGCTGTGTCCTAAGACTTCAGACATCCTGGAATCAACTTGAAACTAAGAAGAAGACGGGAACTTCGACATTCTGCTGCACAGAAGACTGAAGAAAATCTCCCCTGTGGTCAGGGAGTGACCACCTTGCTAACGCAAGCACCATCCAGCGAATCACCGTCTGCTTTGCCGCCGCCTCCCGCTGGAGCCCGAGCCCAGAGACTGACAAGACCTGGACCTCCAGACCTCTCACCGCCCGATCCACAGTCCCTGCAAAGAGGAGACCCGTGGAGGCACCGAGACACGTGGAGCCAGCCATCTTGGAACGACTACGACAAGCTGACCAGTGCAACAACCGAGGCTCCCTCCAAGTTGTGCTTTGGGTCCTGAGAAGCCCAACCCTCGAGCAGCATCTGCACCAAAGGTGAGCCCTCCAGCATCTCCACGACCTGCGTGGGGCCCTTCTGCATTTTGCCACTCGACGCGCCTAACCGGTTGCTGGCCCGCTGGCTAGTGGCCATCTTGGCGACGAAATCTACGACAAACACCGCTGGTCTGGTTGCTCCAGACTGGCCCTTGCTCCCCTCCAAAGGAGCAATCCCTCTGACCTTGCTGGTCAGAACCAACAGCTGATTTCCGAATCCTCCTGCAATTGCTTTTGCCAAGGCTTGTTGGCTTCGATCAAGTCGCCGACACCGCCGACAGCGAGAGCCTGCGTGGGACAGCTCGTGAGCCGACTCCTGGACGTCGTCGACCTTCAGGGACCACGTGGCTGCGGAGACAAGCTACCCCTCATCACCTGTTTGCACCCGACATCGCCTGGTACCCACCTGGTGCCACGCTGGTCACTGGCTAGTGACTGTGAACACTGTCCCCTCTGCTTACAGGTCTTCAACATCTCCGATCCACTCTTGGATCCACTGCATCTCTTCCCGACCGACCGCCTGCAGCATCTTTGTCCCAGGCTCAACGGAACAGATAGAAGAAACCCGACGCACTTTGAGGCCTATGCACCCGCTTCCTGTGGGTGAGGTAAAGCTGGTACTCCGGTGCCCATGTGTAGTAATACATCTCTAGTGCCTGTGTTCCAAATCTTAAGTTCCTAGGTCATCCGGAAGATTCCTTTTGCAGTAACTTTGTACTTTTTACGCACCCATTGAAACCTATGGGAGCCCGCGTGTGACTATTTGCTCTGCACACGCCACCCGTGGACCTCCTGGTCACTAACTGACGTTAGCTCCTCGTAGGCCCAGCGATTCTAGAGGCCCTAGGCCTTTTCCCTTTTCTGTTCGTGGTACTTATACCACTATTTTAGTATATGGTTCGAGTGGCCACCAGGGCCTATCCATATAAAGTGCAACTTCTGTGTATTCTGTGATAATCTTGTTTGACGATTTGTGCTCCTGTGCTCATAAAGAGACTAGGGGTTACTTTGAGAAATAAATACATATATATTTTGAATATATATCTGTGTGGTGTCCTTTCATTGGTATAAAAGGGGGTTGCATTTGGTAAAACAGCTGGCTTAACACGCATCACGAGTTTAGCCTCAAAGACTGCTTAGCCTACGCTACCACTAGGGCAGCTAGTCCAAAAAGGTTGACTTACAACCACACCATAAGGGTTGCTTGGCATGGTACAAGGTGGTCACTAGAACTAGTGAACAGCATATACCAGGCCAACTTCTCACAACCTGTGTTGTGAGGGGATGGTCATGACGATGCCCATCGCTACGCAACAGTTGGTTGAACTTGTTCTGGTTACTAAATTCCACAGCTAATAATATTTCATGCTGTGAACATGAGAGACAACACTTTACCAGTGCATGTCTATTTGGCTATAATGGTAAGGAAAATGAAAGAGATATACAGGATCGAAGTGTGTCACCTGTAGTTAGTCACGATACTGCCCCTTCCCTTAAAGGAACAGGCAGCCCTACGTTTATGTATCCTTGATTGGACCCAAGGATGAAATTATAGATCTGTGACTCAAGGTGGCCTAATTTCTATATTACATTAGTTAATGATGTTTTGCTTCCTAAGTAGCCTATGGCTTTTGTTCCTTAAAAGAAAACTAGGTTTTCATTTTTCCCTGAAGAAGGAACTGGAACATTACCTAAGATTACCGTATATGGTGTAGCCGCCAGCGGTAGAGTTAAAATGTATGTAACTTTGGCCTTTGTGTATCACCCGTACTCTTGGTGTTGTGTCACATGCCTGACTATCACCCAAATAATTTTTGGTCTTCCTATAGATTTTTTTTTTTCTTTTGTTGCTTCTCCCCTGACCAATGTCGCATCATGCTTAGTTATTGGGGATTTTAGTTTTGTCCTAGTTCCAATTCCCTTTTCCGTATTCCTTTCACCAGTCAGCCCATTTATTATTGTAGGTGTATTGTTCAGGTACACACTTCCAGACTGCATGTTTATGTATAATTCCCTTTTGTATGGCCAGACTGATTTCCAAGAATTTTCCTTAGGCCTGCTTCAATGTTTTCCAGCCTGACTGTCAGAGTAGCGATAGACTGGTTAACTGACTCAAGTATATTATATTATAGTAAGACAAGTTTTTCCATCCCAATAGGAGATAACTTACGTTTACTTTTTTTTTTAACATGACGAATTTTCAATGTCTATTTTTAAATGTGGTTTTTTGCCCTTTTGCTCCATGCTGCTTTAATTTTTGGTGGGATCAGATGTGTTCTAATCATGCAAATATCAGGACCCTCTAGTTCTTGTCTTTTGTTTGCATATTTGACTATTAGCCTGTGTATTGCATATTGCACCTGATGTGAAAGTTTTCTACATGCCCATGATAATCTTTACCATGTGATTTCTCTATTGAGATGTTCTAGATAAGGAATTTAGGAACACCTAGATGTAATCATTCAGGAAAAAAATGTGTTTGCCCCGTTAGACAATGCCACCATATGTGAAGACATCCATTTAGATAGAGTTCTCGTGTAGTTATCTACATTTAGATGATGGAGGCTCTCACACGGAAACCAAATTGAAAAGATTAGAGACACTGTTTTGCCTACTGTCTTTATATTTGTATTGCTTTTTGAGAATGACAGTATAATCTAGACCAAAATTGTCCCATGGCGTGTGGCCACTCCTTTGAAACTCACAGACCACCTGTTTGCAGTCCCCTTGTTATACAATGAACTGTTTAAAGCATCGCACTTGCTTCATCAGAAGGCGTTCAACATCAGAAAAGAAGGAGGAGCTGGTTTTGCCACAGAATCAGAATTTCAGTGCACAAGAGCGCCTGTCATGTGCTGGTAACCTCTGAGAGTGTGCAGTCCCTTGAGCCCCTTGGCCTGAGTTTTTGGCCACACACACACCCTCTTTTCCTTTGCTCCAATGGAAGTGCAGTGCACCGGCAGATCCAAGATTGACAAAAGGCACTAATTCTAGGGCCCATGAAAGAGCAGCCTGAGCGTCCTCTGACACCGAATGATGAGTGTTGGATCCTGAGAATGGTCCCGGGTCTGCACAAGATGATCTGTGCCCATGACCAATGAAGAGCATATTATTTGTAGTGTCTGCAGCAGAGGAAAGACACAGGTGCACTGCCTTGAGACATTGAGACTCTCGAGTGAGCTGTGGGTGTTTGCCAGGAGGGCACTCCAACTAAGCAGTACTTTTCTCATGTAAGGCTTGAATGAAGAGGCCCATGCAAAAGAAAACAGAAGAAGATTTGATGGACAATAGAAGCCTGCCAGAGAGGCTTTTTGAACGGACTCTGGGCATAGGTGGTTCCACAAGAGGTTTCCGTGTGATTGTATAGAGTAGGTGTTAAGGAGACAGATTGTTTTGCTAGCATTGTTTTAAAGTACTATTCTGTTTAGTATAAGCAGAATAAAGTCCATTCTCTGTGGAAAGAGTACCCCCTTTTCACCTTAGAGCATTGATGAGGGTTACCACTGTTTCACCTGAACATACAAGAATTACTGAAATTACTGAGCCCTAAAAATGTTACTAGATAATTTTGGGATTTGCTTTTTGCTTAGGGTTGTGAAAAACTATTATTTCATTTGCAATAGTGGTTACTACTTTCTGCCGTTGTTTATATGTTCTTAATAACGTGTTTTCTAGTGTCTTTTCAAGCATGACATTGTCATTTATGGGTGGGATCGTTTTTCTCTACTCAATTGACTTCTGCACCCGCTTCCCAACCTATGTCCTTTCCTACCACTGCTTCTTTGTACTCTTTTCACCCTATCCTGAACATGGGCAGGTTAAAAGATTAGAATTCGTAGGCAATTCTTTTGTACAGCTTCTGCATCAACATTAGTTAGTAGTGAACATCACTAATTATTGGGTGTGTGATCTTATGCCGCCTACTACAGACAGAGGTATTCCTTATTTTGTCCCGCCATATGTGGCCTTTGTGCTACTACATGTGTAAGGAAACATGTATCAGAAAACGAGCTAAGTAATAGGATGATGCTACAGCAACATCTCCATGACTTCATGAATATTGACCTAGACTCGGATTGATGAGAGTATAGTTATTGCCTATGTAAGGGCAAAAGGAGGGTCTGTGGTACTTTAAAATTTGGGACCGCGTAGGAGGCAGGGCCCTACCCCTGTCTCTTCCGGTATTAGCAAACCGCGAATGCCCAATGCGGTATGTACAAGTGCTTTATATAACGTTTCATTGATAAATGCACTATGTATACGATATAATACATCACTACGTGGGTTCCATCTTAGAGCGCTGGCCATCTTATGGTTGCCCTCACATAGGCTACATATTATGAAGCAAATACGAGCCTTTAGAGCACATGTGCCTTCCTTTGACTTCTCTATGACCTGGGCAGCTTGGCTCTGCTGCCCCAGGTCAGTCCGGTCTCACGAGCTCCCCGTCCTCTGGCCACCTGTGATTAGCACCAGGGCTTGACACACCATAAAGCCTTTACATTAAACACGAGCCTCCAGCTAATCTCTTTCACACCTGACTGTTCCTGCTTTATGGCTTGTTTCCCAAACAGGAGATGCTCATGTTTATTGGGGCCTATCGATATCTGATGTGGGATCTGAGCTTCGCTGGGTAAATAATTGTGGCCTGGTTGAACAGGAATGTGGGATTGTCACCATGACTCTGCCTTTTCTTTGAAGCCAAAATATGTGAATGACCACTTGTAAAACAGGGGCGGTGTTGCCCAAAGCGTAATATTCTGTATAAAATAGAAGACTGGTTTTTGTTCTGCAGACTGCCTCATTCAGTTGCTAAGGCTTCTGTGCGACGTAGTCTCACTCATTTGAGTTTAATAAAGATGTCTTTTTCATATTTCGGCTTCTTCTGCCAAGTTCTTTGTTACATTACCATGAGAGCGTCTTTTATAATACTACAGCAACAGGATAACCCGAAGTCATAGGGTGCTAAACCTGGCACCGCTGAGGTCCTAATACTTCACCCCTCCTATACCGCCTATTGATGGTGGTTTGCCTGATGATCCTGAGTATGCTTATCCTGCAAGTGTCCCGTTGCCTCTTTTACATTCAACAGCGATTAACCAGTCCCATTCTTCCTTTGACACTGAATCAATGACTTCCACTGCCCCTTCCAAAATTGCTATATTTTTTGCCTGGTTCAAGAGACATTTTTTAGTGGCACCATGGACTTACATCTGGCTGGTGCTAATATGTATTTTTTTGTTCATGACAATTGGCTTTGTGGTAGTGTTTTTTAAAATTATAAATGGACACTACCTGACTGAACGATCTACAATTGGATCAATTGCTGGAACTTTGGCCCCCCAATCCTCATCACACATTATGAAAAGGGACCAGACTTTTGTGAACATTACAGCTTGGCCTGTGCGTGATGGGATCGCTTGGGATGCTGTTAAATTTCAAATTCATGGACCTACCAAAGTGATTAATGTGCCTAATGTATTTCGTGTTTCTATGGGTGATGTAGTTAAACAGAATATCCGATCTGATGATTGTGATGTACAAGCAATAGAAGCACTATTTTCTGATCTAAAATATTATGCTGCATTTGATGCTGAAGATTTATATTTAAATTCTGCTAATTATGGTGAACAATTTTGTTATCAACATTATGGCACACATTTCCTACACAGAGCAAATACTTTTCGAAATTTTGTTAATTACACACAATGGGAACATTGTCCAGCCCCTCATCATGGCAGTTCTACAACGTTAGTGAACAAGTTCACATACTTTTCGGATTTTAGTGTGTCAAAACCGGCCTCCTTTTACTTTAAGATGGCGCCTGAGGTGAACAACCTGTACAACGCAACTGTTACAACGCACTACACTTACAACGAAATTTTACAACGCAACATCCACTACAACGCATTCCATTACATAGCATGACACTACAACGCATGTTTAAAAACTACCTTTACAACGCATTCCATTACATCGCATACTACCTTTACAATGCATACCATTACAACGCAATCCAACATTTACCCTACTGTTGCACCCCCTGGAGTTAGAATAGTAATTTTTACCCCTATACTATGCGTTGTAATGGTATGCGTTGTAAAGGTAGTATGCGATGTTGGAATGCGTTGTAAAGGTAGTTTTTAAACATGCATTGTAGTGTCATGCTATGTAATGGAATGCGTTGTAGTGGATGTTGCGTTGTAAAAAATGCGTTGTAAGTGCATGCGTTGTAAAAGTGTGCGTTGTAACGACATACATCCGGCGCCTGAAAACGCCTCGAAGGTAAGGTTGACACATACCAAATTATTATATTCCAAGTCCTTTATGGACGAATTGGCTGTCGGAGGCTATGAGCTATGGAAAGCTACTATCGATCTTAAATCGGTTTGGGGTACTAAACCATGGCAGGTTCGGGGAACAGAAGCTTTGCATCGTGCCTGTCTTATCCCTAACCATATTTTATTTTTGAATTCATCTATTTTTCAGATGACTTGTTTTGGCTTGTATACGTCTAAAAGAATGAATTCCCCCACAATCCCGGATCTGGGTGCTTACCCCGGCTGGGGTAATTACACCGATCTTTCCCTTACTAAGTTGCAGTCCCTTATTTCCAAAACCACCTTTAATATTTCGGCATTTAATCCTGAGGGTTGGTTGGTTTGGCAAACTGGTTCAGATTCTTGTCAACGTCGATTTTTATCCTTGGCACCTGGGTATACTCAAGTCAGGGTAGATCCTCGTTTTGAATCATCACACACTGTGACTACCTACTCTGTGGGTAAGTTATGCCAGTCGTGGCTGCAACATTCCACATTAGCGTCTGTTAAACTTCATTTGTCACGTTTAAATGACAAAATTGATTTGAATGATTTTATTAAAGGTCCTGCAATAGGCAGGTCCAAAAGATGGGTATATGCTATTTATAACGAAGTTTGGAAATTGTCACAAATTGAGGCTGCATCCAGATTACGTGCTATTGACCAGGCCAATATGGAAAAAGTGTTGGCTGTGATTGATAATAGTATAAATACCTTGGCTTCTAGAATTTATACTTTAGATAACATTGTTTCATCTGTCGTAGACATTGTGCAGGATGATTTGGCTGAGTTGTACCATGGCCAGAATCAGTTGCGTTCTGTTACGCAGTTTGCATGGACTTTGCAAACGTTAAAGGCAGGGAAGGTCCCATGGGATTACCTGAATGTTTCCTCTTTGTTCCTCCCTTTTAATTTAACTGCGAAACAACAGTTTATGTCTATGAAGGATGCGACTTATTTATTACTGCACATTGAGAAATTAGAACCGTTGCCTTTCTCTATTGCTGAGTTAAATTCAGCCGTGTGGCTTATCCACTGGGTGATCACTTTACCTTTTTCGCTTTTTAAATTTAGTTTGTGCATGAAACATTATGCTCTTGGCAAATATGAACAACTTGGTAGTGCGTTCCTGCACGAGGTTTGGTCGCTCCCGTTTACATATAGATGCATGCGGGAGGGCACATAGGTTTATCTGAAGGGTGAGGAATGCACTTCTGCTCCTGATCATTCTGTGGTGTGTAGACACATACAATTACATGGTGCTTGCAATGTACACGCTCCTAATTTGGCTTGTGTCCTGAAAGGTGTACCGGTGCCAGTTATAACCCCTTCATTTACACTGCTTGCTAATGGTAGTTATTTGCTTTTAAATAATGAGAATTGCTGTGGGATGCTAAAGGGCATTCCATACATAGTCACTGTTTCACAGCGTGTAGTTTGCTGTAATAATGTCCTTTTCCCACCCCCGCATGGCCGGCTCGATGTTTCTATCTGGCCTTCGAATCCAACCTTGAGCGCAGAGTTCAACCAGATGAGCAGAATAAGGGCTCTTTTGTCTCAAAGGGAGGTCGCTTTAACTTCGTCCCGTGAAACCTTCCTTCTTCACATGGCAAACACCCGCACAGAGGTGCAGGCGCTTTTGAATACTGACCTCCCCTTCCATTTTAGAACATTGATACAGACTATCTTTAATGCCTCGTCTACGACCGGCATAGTTCATTTTTTTAAATAGTGGGCTCCGGCCTCGTGACCTCCTTTCAGACTATTTTTGGTGTGATTCCCGCATTTTTTCATTCTATTTTTTCCAGCGTCTTCGGAGGTCTTCCTTTGCTTCTTGCCCTTATTGCTGGAATACTTTTGCGGGTTTGCGTCCTACGCAATGGCTGCGCAACTTGCATACAGAGACAACATGCTCCGGCTGTTTCATCTATGTAACCGGATGCTTGAATACTATGGCACGTTGCCTCTGGCGACTTTAAGTGTCGCGTATGGATTATCCTTCCGGTTTCCCTTCTTTACTTGTGTGCAACCCGTCTTTCACTGCCTGGATTGTCCATTCCAGTGGGCTCTGATTTTGTGCCTTTCAACCATGGTGTCACCTGTACCGGATTTTGGTCAACTGATGGGCCCCTTAACGGGTCATGAGTATGAATGTTCTAGTGTCGGGTTTATGGCCTTGGGTGCGGCACATGGAGTCCTTGGAAATTGGGCCATTGAAGAGGCTGCGATTGACTTTCTGGAACGCAGTTATATAGAGGAACCTTCCTGTTGTCCCAGAGTGGTGCTGGAGGCTCCTGTTGTGAGTGAACACGTGTGTTCCTTTCCCTTGTTAAACTGGATGAAGGATACTTTTGCGGAACGTTCCAATGATTTCCTCTTGGAGGCTGTTGCAACTTATTGTGCCTACACTTTTATGGATTGACTTTTTATCCTGGTCTACCCATGAGGTATCGATCAATGTCGTTTTTTCCCCATTTTTTCATGGTTTTTTTCCACCTGACGACATCTTTTTATGTTTTTGAATTTTTTTCTTTTTCGAACTTTACACTTACCTTATATGGACTTATGGTTCATGCCCTTGGTTCCGTTCTTTCTAACTTGAACTCTGCGTTCTTGATAAGTGAGCCCCTAGTGGTTAGTAGTCCGATCAAAAGGGGGGTGTAGTGTGGGTTAACCACGCCCTATGTACAACGCTAAGTTAGCATAACCTCGATGGCTGTTAGAAAGCCAGCTTGCTGCTTCTGCTGCTTTTGCACGCGACACTGTTGTTACATGTTATTCATTCGAGAACTGCTGACTCGACTTTGCTTCACATGAGAACCGTCTGTTGTTGAACATCCTTAACAGTGAGCTGTGACCTTGGTCTGTACACCGTGTAAAGAACGAGTCTGGGTCACTAGACGGGGCAGGTTGTTGTGTTCAGGTTGATCGGACCACTTCTTAGCCATAACATACATACAGCTGCCAATACCTGAAAGACGAGCCCTTTAATATTACAGAGCAGCATGTTTTCTGTTACATTCGAAACGATGAGCTGTTGCAGGAGAGAGCCTAGCTGATCCTGTGATGTGATTCCACTAAGCTGATCTATAAGGTATGGGGTCCCCCATGCAAGCCTAAGAGACCTTCTATTAGTCTAATAATACCTTATTAGTTGCTAGAGAAAGGAGGGTGGTTGCTTTCCACTGTCATTATTATTATGATTGCTCCTTTCATTTTCTATGGTATTGTAACAATGCTGATGGTGCTGATCCTAACCATTTGTCTGCTTGTGTTAGCCAAAGTACTGCATCTTAGGATGCGAGGTTTATAAAATAAACTCTTTAAACTTTACAGTGTCTTTGTTATTCTGTTGTGGACTGATATATAGCTACCAACGGGTATTTTGGATTCCCACCACTCCAGAGAGTATCTAAGTCGCTTGTTCTGGGTTGTCTATACATTGGGATCGCCGAGCTAAATCTCGGATAACGAATGGGACACTAAGCTAGTCGGATAGGGGTCTTGGTTCTGAGGGGAGTTTCTGGTACACCACAATTCTCTGAGGTCCTGGTTTCCTGCACATAGTTCTGTGCATAAGCAGAATCCCTGCAACACTACTTTGTAATAGAATAAGTGCTTTACCCAAAATGTTTAGCTTAGAAGCCAACAGCTGGCGCTACAGAATGTCGGGGTGCCACAGAACCAAGCTGCCAACACTTGATTCCACTTGCATCTCTTTCATCCACCATAAGGCACAACCTAACCCATTAGTATGGTCTTGCAGGTTATTTTTCTTTGTACCTTACCTTCCACTGGGTATCTGGGAAACCAACAACCTTTAAGGGCTTCAAACAAACTGCAGCACACCTCATCGGGGCCTGAAGAAAAAGGACCCCATCATCCCTCCCTGAGGAAGTACCACAGGTTCCCCATGCCAGCAAGCACCACCTTCAAAACCAGCCGTATCATCTACAAATACACCAGGAGGGGCACCCCTGCTTACTTGGATGACAAGGCTCCCCACACCCACAGCAGGATACCTGCAGTAGGGAAAAAAAAGAAGAAAACAAGACAAAATACATTCTCCATCTCCGTACCGAGGATCAGGCAGATGTTCATGTATCCCTCTGGAAAGCCCCAACCTAGTTCCAATTTAGGTTACAGCTGAATTTTCAACTCTTTAAAGAACACTACACCATGATGTTGTAACAATGTACAAACCAGCTATGCCTCGTAGCACATGTTGACTGTGTCTTTGCCTTTGACCCTCTACAGGCCTCCACAGCCTTTCTGTTACGTTTGCACTGTATAAATGTCACAAAAAGACATGATAACGTACTAACCTGGAAAGCATTTTTTAACATTGGAGTAAAGATATAAGTTTTGAAGAACCTAAGCCAAGCTTCTGAACCCTGTATGACTAATATAATGTATAACCACTTAATACAGTTTTGAAACAGATGTACTTCGTTTATTAAGGCTGGTATTTATGTTTTATTGCTTTACTGATATCTGCATCACGAAGATTGCTTCTTGCAAGGTGGATTCAACAATGCCAGAGGGTTAACAGTTAAGTAATTAAACTTCTTATCTTATCACTTTGTATGCAACTTGGAGGGGCCTCGCATATTCCCAGTCTGCCCAGGGCACCACAAATCATAAAACCGACCCTGATATACAGGTGAAAAATATTAATGTAATGCATTTACCAGCTCCACTTTATGGAAACCTAAAACAGGTGATTTGAAATAATTATAATCCGAAATTGTAGAGTTCCATATCTTGCTATACAATCGGACTTCCACATAGCGTGACAGCTGGGTGAGTGGAGTGATTGAGGTGGCTTACACCTCTCAAGACTGTAATACATTTGCACTAAAGCAGAAGGAATTCCAGTGGGTGCGATACATCCCCAAGAACTTCCAGGGCAGAGGTTTCAATCTCAGCACTCCGTCTTTCTGACAAAAATGAGCAGCATTAAGGAAGCTATAATCGTTGTTTTATTTTATGGGCCATGGGATAGAAGTTTCTGTTTAAAGGGTGGCTCAACCGGGTGACATACCTTAGAGGTGCGGACGCGATGTCTCTACGAGACTCACCGTGGAGACAGCCAGACAGAGAAATGTGGGCATCTATGGACAAATACCTAGGTCCCTATGAACCTCCATGAAGAAGGCGAGATCAATTACTTGTCTCCTACCTTTCTGAACAACCGCGAGCAAGTTTTCTCTCTTTCTCCCCCGCCCTGACCCCTTATCTCCGCTCTGGTCCCTTCTCCCCTTTCATACCTGTGACCCCTTACTAGAATAGAGGGGGTAGGGCAGTCTGTAAAGAAACAGAAGGAATCGAATTGTACCTCAGACTTTACACCTTACAGGCTTTGCCCGATAACACCACGCAAGACAAATGTGCATGTTCTATGTTTTTATGTCTACTTGTTTAGTTTTGTGAATTTTTGTTCTTTTTTTCTCTTTATTGTTGTATATGATAAAATCTTACTGAAATAAAAAAATAAAAATAAAAAAAAGAAGTTTCTGTGCTCTATATATGAATTGTCATTGGTATTAGTGCTCTCAGGGTGATCAGAGCGGGGCTCATAAACCAATAAAATGTTGTGAAGAAAGCTCCCTGAGGCACAAATAGGGTACAATATTTTCCATAAATTCCACGTTTGGTTACGGGGAAGAAGAATTATTTATTTGTTGATTCATTTTTTTGGAATACCTTTACCCAAGGTGCTCAACAAGCAAGAAGCAACAGACAATAGTAAAAAAACAAGCATCTTCACAGGTACAAAACCTTTACACCTGCTCTGCTGCCGTAAACAGATGTTAGTTAGCTTCATCAAAACAGAGCGAGCAGAAGCAGAACATATCGATATGGGGAGATTATCCCAGAGTTGAGGAGTGTGAAGGGACTAGGGCATAAGGCAGCACAGGGAGGTCAGGAAACATGGAAGAAAGAGCGAGCCTCCTGCTTCTAAGATGTCCGCTCTTATTAAAGGTCCTTCACACCCGAAGTCCCCTAGTTGTGGGGGTGACCGGCTTTCTCTTCATAGGGAAGCTGATGTATTTGTCATAAAGAAGGAAGGAACCACGATATACTTCCGAGCTGTGGTCTGACAGGGCCACTGCGCCCTCAAAGGTGTGAAAGCAATGGTTGACATTAACATCCATGGAGAGCGAGAGATGGTGTCACAGCGTGAGGGACGGACAGGCCTTTCTCTTCAGCCCATTCATGTTGATGCACAGCGATGGACAGACGGCACTCAAAGCTTACAGGTTCATTAAAGTGTTCATTATCATCTGCTGCTGAATTCCTGGCTCGTGGTCATTTTATACATGATGTTGTTTTTGTGGCACCGGCCTGAAGACCCTGATATAATTCGGTCCTATTAGGGCACCATTAGCAATCTGCAACTGACTCCCAGAGAACAAGCATTAAAGGGCTGGCCTGCCCTCTCGGATGCTGCGTACGCTTTCCCATTAGTGCCAGAGGAAGAATCAGCTGCCGAGAACGCGCATCAGGCTCCCCACCCAGGCTACTCTGATCTAGGGGTGGGCGGAATTTGCGTGATCGCGTTACGCAAATCTCCGCGAAACGGTAAAAAATCTCCGCGAACACGGCGAAATTTCGCAAACAAGCGGAATTGCTTGTTCGCGATGCTTTTTTCCTGTTCACAATTGCTGTTTGCGTGCTCGGGGAGAAATATCTCGCGAACACGCATTTTGAGAACGCAAACAAGCAAAAAATTTCGCAAAGTCGCGGAATGCAGAAGTTTGGGTAATTTCGCGTTCTCCGCGGAACGCGAAATTACCCAAATTCCGCAAATTCCGCGAGCGGAACGGAATTTGACGCCCAGGCCTACTCTGATCTAGTTATTCCGCCCGCTGCATTACCTTGCGTTCTGAGTGAATCCGGAGGGGGAGGGGGCTGTAAGCAAACTGAAAGCAATACCTAGGGGACACAAGGAAGTTCAGTATTAGCAAGTACGACATTACACGACTCACTTCGGGCACCCTTGCTTCACCCGTAATCAAAGCTGTGCAGTCGCCAGAAAATGGCGGCAATTATTTTAAAGTTCTGCAAGAAGAAATTATACACAATGGAATTGTTCTTGAAATTAGAGACAAACAAGAAAAAATAGTAAGAAAAGGAATTCTGATATTGGTTATGACAATGCCAGTACTTTCCTTTCAGTTCCCGATCTTCCATCAATGACCCTCCACCTTTAGCAGCACTTCAGAATTGGCTGACACGAGGAGATGTGCAGTAGACCTACAGCAAGGAAGCCAAGTGCATAATTCAAGCCCTGCAGCCCCTGCGGTTCAGGGGGCAGCCCATCAAGGGCCCCTAAACCCTTCAGGGGCCATCCATTCAGCCCAAGGCCAATGAATAGCTGTGATATATGGAAGACTCAAGGGCCCTTTTTCACATTCTGCAGGAGGGCCATTATTTTTTCCTTACGCCACTGAATGGCACAAACTGGACATATGCTGGCTCACCCAAACTGTGTGCACTAGTACACCAAGTGACACGAGTCTATGCGTGAGGATTTCCTGCAAAGAGCAGTGTAATCATAAGGCCAAGGAAGGGGCGGGCACGCAGCACAGGCTGCATTGCTACCTACATGCATCAGTCCAAATAGGGCAAAGATTGGATTGGCTTGGAAAGGCTTGGATTGACTTTGAGGCTGCAGTGCTTTGTGATCTTAATAACACCTACAGGTGGGTGACCTAATGAAGGTTCAAACCTGACACAGGTCGAGGTCTGGCTCTGGCCTGGCCCTTTCTCCCCTGGTAAAGCCAAGCTGTTTGAGAGCCAGGACCTGCATCCAGGCCCTTTCCACGCTCTCCTTCCCTAGTGCAACCTTGTAAGACAGGAACATGCATTGATCTACTAAACAAAGGACAGTGGAAGCAAGGTCAAAAAGTGCTTCACCATGAACCTTTTCCACTCAACCATTAGTGTTAATTAAACAAGAAATGTATGGAGATGTAACTACAGAATGGAGCTGCACTGCACAGAACTGTGACTTCAAACGCATTATCTGAAAGGAAGGAGTGTGGGTCCTCGGACATCATTGTTCGGATATTTTTTTAATTCTCACCATTTAAGGTACTGGGTTTTTCCTGGAATGGTTTGGTAAGTCGATAGAACTCACTGATGTAAATATATCAACTGATTGTGGAGTCTTAGGTTTAACTTTATATTTTTTAAAACAACGCAGATGCATTTTATTGAATGTTTTTTGTTAATTGCTCTATAAATTCAAATATGGACCCTCGTCCGTGCTGTCGCCACCTGTGAGACTGAATCTAATCAGTTTGTATTCCATAGAAGCATCTTGCATAGTATCGGATTTATTTGTCATGTGATGTGTGTATATTGCAAATTGACTATGTTGAACTTAGTGTACTACTTTCGTTTTGAAAGGTAACCAAACAGACAAACTAATGCTAGGATAAACACTGTCCAGTTGCAGACTGTATGACTGAAAACTTTCCACAACTCCTGGCCCCTCCACCAAATTGTGTGATCCAGGACACATCACCTTTGTGTCAATGTTTCTCACTTTCTCTTCGCTGACACATTTGGGAGAATCTACAAGTAATTCAATTTGGGGTGTGAACTATACAAAACTAGCTCCTTACTCGACTATGATTTAAAGAGACCATTATGTTTCATCAATGTATGTATGCTTGTCTTGGCCGTCTGGGGCGAGTATTCACTCTGGACGGTTTGTAAGTTCATATTTAGAAATGATTGATTAACTCAGTGCAGAAACATAGTTTACATTGAAAACCATATACATTTTAAAGAAAGAGAATCTTACGTTTAACTAATAAAACCTATTCTTTAAGCAAGTAGACACACGTTCTTTGTTGGAAGACATTTTTTTTTTTTAATGGCCAGTCATTTTTTCATTAATATCTTCCTTGTTGGATGAAGAGGCAGATAGCAGTTCATTTTTTTCAGTTCTGCAGCCCTGCTTTTAGTGTGTGTATATCAGTACTTTTGTGACACACCATCATTACACTGCCTTGCTGGCACACTATGAGATATATCTGTGTAAAAGCGCATGTCACATCCTTTTGCATATTTGACATATCAGTGACATTTCCCCTGGTGTGCACCGAGCATGTCTGGAGGGTGCTCACAAAAGCCTCTCATTTGTTTGGACTTGAGCAGGGGGAGCCTCCTTTCAGCCGAGAGACTGCTAATTGCACGAGGGGTTAATGCGTTGCCTCTGCTGCGCTGCAGCTTTAAAATTTAGCATTAGACTATCACACTGATTTAGTAGGAGGATCTATCTCTCTGTCTGAACCACGCCTTGGCAGTAAACACATATCTGATCTCAGAGGAACCAAGAAAAATCACAAGGCAGCGCCGGGATTGCAGAGAAGAGCCAGTGAGTGCAAAGTACCCCCAGGCTGCCAGGCAAGGGCGGCACAGCGTGGGAGCGGAGGGCACATGGATGTCTGCAGCAAAGGACTGACCTGCCTGGAGGGGGGCTGCTCTCGCACGCTTCTCACAGCTTCAGAGCCCGCACTTCTGTTTTCTGTTGCGAGGGGCAGGAGGGGGAGAACGATGCACTTTGGGCGATGAGTGCCACTAAGGAGGACAATGCCAACTTGTGTCAGAGGGCACTGCTCATTGTCACGGACCTCTGGCAGAAAAAGGCGCCCTTGCTGGACCTGGAAAGTTGCAGGGAGTTCCTCCTGCCTCCGGAGCAGACCCTAAGTATTACAGAGCAAGGTAGAGTAGCACCTGTTATGTTTGCAGCATGCCTCGCGCCAGCTGAGCTCTGGGATCCGGGAGGCACGTGCGCAATGTAAACAGCCGTCCAGCGCTCTCTTAATAAAAGCGTGCTTGCTAATGCAGTTATGTCACTTGAGCTTTTCACCCAACCTCCCTCCACTGCCCTATCCGGTCAGGCCGACTTTAATTTCAGGTAATCTACCCACTTTCATTTTAACCTGTACCGAGATAATTCTGGCTAGTATGCTCGAAGCAGCAGGTTGGTTACACTTGGCAGTTCTGTGGCACAAGTAGACTGTAGGCATATAGAGATATCCCTACGGAGCTAGTTCGTTTTGCTCTGTATCAAATGTGGTTAAGATAGTCAGCAGCGAGAGGTACGGGGGGCAGTTTACCACATCGAGGGACAGAAACCCCGGGGTCCCGTACAACGTACGTCGATACCATCAATTATAATAAAATTGCACCCACAGTGGCTAGAGAAGGAAGGCATGTGTTTGCGTATTCGAATGTCCCCCGTGAAAGAGTGGGTGAATGACGGGTTGCCAGGCATCCTTCCAGCTGCATGTTCGGCGCAGCAGCGCGTGCGAGCTGTAATCGTGAGTCGGCAGCATTATGGATCGGACACTAGGGGGACACGGTGGCCTGCGCAAGACGGCACCTCATCAGGATGGCTCTTCACAGCGCGAGCCGGGATTCCTGTGGGGTGCTGGGGCCCAATTTTCTTGTTTACCATTTATCTCCAAGAACCCACTCTGGTCGACTGAACCTTTTTACTTGCCCAATAGCGTGGAGGGAGCAAACACAATTATCAGAGAATACTTTCCGCAATTTGACATAATTAGGACTGAACTCAATCTCTATTGCTCTCGGGTTTTTATTATCAACAAAAACATCTGCAGATATAGGCACCTTAA
Source organism: Triturus cristatus (assembly GCF_964204655.1). Taxonomy (NCBI): domain Eukaryota; kingdom Metazoa; phylum Chordata; class Amphibia; order Caudata; family Salamandridae; genus Triturus; species Triturus cristatus. The sequence continues at coordinate 1,247,631,212 of NC_140579.1, read as the reverse complement.
TACAAGGCACAACAGGTAAATAGGCACTAACACAAATGCTACTCTACGAAGAATCCGCATACGACTAAATATAAACAAAAGTACAAACTCTAAAAGCATGAGGTAGATAACTACCAAGCCAATGTCGATATTAGGAATCATTAAACCCAAGCATCTCTGTCCCTACTCTATGCTAGATGACATCCCTACTTAGCGTTCCCTTGTGACCCAAGGAATCATGGAAAGGTGTCAGAAGTGAAACTCCCTAAGAAGTCTTCACTTAGGGCCTCATGTAGGAAGCCTAATACCGGTCGGTAACGGCCGATTTTCGGTAAATATACCGTTACCGACCGGTATTTAGGCTTTTGAGATGTAGGGGGATCATTTCATGATTCGGTATTTACCGAATCGGTAAAATTACCGAATCGGTAATTTTACCGATTCGGTAAATACCGAAATATGAAATGAGATGTAGGGGGAGTGTGTGGTGGGTGTGGGGATTCGTTATGTACCACCAACTAAAGGTTGGTGGTAAATGACGAATAGGTGTAAAAAAGCATTTTTGTGCACGTTTAAGTGTGCAATGTGGCAGACATACATGCCCTTAGGGCATGTATGTGCGCCACATGTGCACACATGGCCGAATCAGGGGTGCAACAGGGTGTCAATGTGACACCCTGCCACCCTTGCATGTGCTCCCCCCATTACCGAATCGGTATTTACCGAATCGGTAATGAGGCATACCTTCCCATCAATGGGAAGGTATGCCTCATTACCGAATCGGTAAATACCGATTCGGTAATTACCGAATTTCTACGAATCGGTAATTTTTACCGCATAAATACCTACATAGCATTTACCACTTCATAAATACCGAATCGGTATGATTCGGTATTTATGAAGTGGTAAATGCCAGGCCACCTACATAAGGCCCTTAGTGAGAGTTCGATCTAGAGTTTTCCTTCTAGCTCCTCGCCCACCTCTTCTCTCTGCTCTGAGCTACTCTGATTTGCTCAACCCTCGGGGTGCTGTCCCTAATACGAAACCCCAAAACATAGAACACGCCCTCTGGCACACCTCCTCGACCAGGTCTTCTTCCAGTACTTTTCCGTCCTGCGCTGTCCATCTTCCATCGTCCATCAGCTTGGCCTTGAGTCCCATACACCATCGGCACGAGGAGTTGCGATTGGCACATTCCAATGCACTCCCATGTCTGGCTTTCTCCATAATTCAACTCTTAGACAAAGACCTTTTCTACTAACGAACCAACTGTCCTTGCACCTGCGGTGAGATCATGGGATGGAGAAATACTTCGCATCTTTTAACTTTTACAATTTACTGCAGCCTAAAACCTCTAGCGGAATAAATCATTGCGGCCTACTGCATTCAGCTAACATAAGAAAATACCAGGCCTTTTCTCTGACGATATATGTGCATTCAGGCCTCTACCAGGTTAAACACGCTATTAAATCACATCCTAAGCTTTAGTACTTCTACTTTCACATACATGAATGGGCAACCTATACGAGTAAATTCTAATCATGTCCCACGTTTAACTAATACATTGCATTAGAACAAAACTAATCATCATATATTTCACCGAATATATTCACAATGTAGTTTCACATTTCTAACACTTCTATGTTACGATATAACTGATACATTTGCTTAATACATTGTGCACGACACATCTAAATATGCATTGATCATGTGCGGGCGCCGACTAACAGTGAATATAATGCACCCCTACAATTTTCAAACCTTTAGGCGCTACATCAGTTCCCCCCTTTGATGACAACGGTCATCACACCATCATTCTCATTCCTCCTGGAATGAAGCTGATCTAAACTGCAGTTGCTACCATCCTACCATGTCGGATCCCTTCCATCCATTTAAGATTCCGATACTGACGGTCCTGCAATCTCGCCATTCTCTGCTCATTCACTCTGAGGGCTCTTTCGGCCCTATTCCCTCTGTACCATTTCCATGCTCTTACGAGTCCCCACAAACAGATCACACAAACCACGGCAATTATTATAGGCTTCAACACAGATCCAAGAAATCCCATTCCCAAGTTCGCAAACCAAGTTCCTACGCGACCAAATCCTTGACCAATCTTTTCCCACACATTCTCCTCCGTCAGATCTAGTATTTCTTTGTGAATTGTGGTAATATTGACAATGTATTTCTCCAGATCCTTACTATTATCTGGAATATACGTGCAACATTCTTGAACCTTCAACAATTTACAGACTCCTCCCTCTTTTGCCAATAACACGTCTAACGCAAGGCGATTCTGCAAAACCATATTCCGTATCGATAACATTTCTCCATTCACCAACAACAATGACCTCGCCGAATTCATTGACAATTCATCCACCACTCTCGTCAACCTTCTTATTTTCACGTCATTCAGGACCACACCCAAACTAGGTATAGTCGCTTCATATATATCATCAATCACTACTCCTGCACTCACAGCTCTACGCACTTTAGAATGACGTCCCGTCTCTAGCATCTTCAGATCCTCAGCATGATAAATCTTTGGGAAGATGATAGCCAAGTAACATGAACCATACCAATTCGCAGGCAACCTCACATAGGCATTCTTCCCACATACATAATACACGGTCGGAATCACCTGTACCGGACCTTGCAAGAAATTCTTAGCAGAGTCCTCCATGGTAAAAGTATGATCGCACGTGCTCTGTCCCACTGGAACCTTCTCCTTAGGAGTTTGAGGACGAGCAACACACAATTTCCCCTTCTGTACTTCATCTAATGCAATCGGTCCATAACTTCCCTTAGATTTATGCAATCTCTCCTCATCCGTCCAATCCACTGGACTATCTCCTGTATCTCGGGTCTGAGTCAGTTTCCTGTACCTATCCTCTATCTGAGCTATAAACTTCTTTTCTGTCTCGGACAACCAGCATGTCAAATTATGTCTATGAGCATAAGCTGTGTCTAGCTTCACAGTCGGTATGAAATACTTCCGAAGCCTATCTTCTGACTTATAGTAATCATACTTATTCAAATGCTTGTATGCCGGAACTTCAGGAAGTACTGTATCATAATTTGAAAAGAAATACTCAAACTGTCTCCTGTCATAAAACAAACTAAGCAATAAGCTACAAGAAATCCCATATGTCAATGGGAGATGATGGTATCTAATCCCCTCATCTACTGAAGCAGGCAACTGCATGCACACATAACAATCCTTTGCATCCATCGTATCAACATACTCATACAACAGCTTCGCATAAGCAGTGAGTTTGAAATCAGCTCGAGACAAATCTTTATGAAACATACGACTCTCCTCAAGCATCTGAGCTTTTTGATCCCTAATAGTGACCCCCCCCTGTCCTAAAGTGGCAGGTGTGGGTGTTCCCTGAACCTCCCCCTCCTGTCTATGGGCCACCATGTATGAAGTTACTACTACTGCAAATATAACAGCTATCACTACCCCTAACAATGTGCCTATCACTATTTTAGCTCTATGGTGTGTATTTCCAGGTTCCGCCATCTTTGAAATGCTCTCAATGTTCAGTACAGTCTCGGTTGACACAAGTCTTTTTCTCATCCAGCAATGTTCAGTTCAGCTACTCTCTTCAACCGGGGGAACCTCTAGCAAAGTTCAATTTCTTATCCATTCGGTCTGGAAGGCTTCCCTAACTCTTCTTCGCCCTCCAACGGAAAATCCCTAAATTTATTCTTCTTCCACTCGGGCCTAGGTTATCTTCTTTTCAACTTTATATACACCAAATGTTCTATCAGTCCAGAATAACTGTGGGTCCCAACAGCTGTAGGACCCCTTGCAATATTTCAAGTTTAAGGGTTGTCAGTTCTTGGGGAGCTGGTATAACTGCAAAAGTTGGAAAGTCCAGCGTTTCCAAAATCAGACCACGGATGATGCTCAGAAGTGGCGTATTCAGAATATTGATGGTCAAAATATTCCTTCGATCTCCAATCCTGGGATCTTCAACAACACTTCCACTCTCAGAAACGGAGAATTGCTGACCAGTGTGATCGATCTCAGCCGTCCCGTGGTCAGTAAACCTGTCATCAGTCACTGAATAAGCCCACTCTGGTGAGGCGTACTTCTGGCATCGGCACTCTTGTTCGTTTCGATCGCCTCAAAGCACCTTGGGGTTGATCTTCGTCACCTTGCTCTGCTTCAGATTCTTCAGAAACTGGGGCAAGATCTGCTCTTGGTGCCGATCTCAAGTTTACCCGTCTTTGACTCACTGGCCAAACCCTTTCTGCTTCGGTGGCACCCCCAGTCTCCCTATTGGTACCCTGTGCACTGCTTTCTCCTTCAGCAGGCTGCCCACTGCAGCTCTTTCTTCTTCTTCCGAGTCCGTTTCAGTGTTACTTTCACGTTGTCTTTCGGCTTGGTCTAGTGCACAACCAGCTGCGTCAGCAACCCCTACAGCTTGACTTGCCCTCTCAGATGGCTCTGCCACCTCAGCTGGGTTTTCGTTCTCGAGAGGGGCTGTTTCTTCCAAGGGTGCTGGAACTCTACGGGTATGGGAGGCGTGTATCCAATTCGGAAGTCCTCCACACTTCACTGCTGTATTCGTAATCAATATGACCTGGTACGGTCCGCGCCAGCGAGCATCCAGGCAACTCTTCCTCACGTGTTTGCGCACCAAAACCCAGTCTCCTGGGCACAAGTCGTGGCACAGGTCACTTACAGCTGGAACCGTTGCTGTCTGCACCTGCTGAGACACAGAACGGACCACGTCAGCCAGGCCTTTACAATAGTCCAGTATCATATCATCAGTGATATTAATCAAAGCAGTAGCAGGTATTGCTGGCAAGCGCATCGCCCTCCACATAAGGATCTCGTGAGGTGACAATCCAGTCCTCCTATCAGGGACACTACGGAGACTCATGAGAACCAAAGGTAATGCATCTGGCCACTTCAAGGATGTCGAAGAACACACTTTCGCCATTCGAGCTTTCAAAGTCCCATTTACTTGCTCTACAATCCCAGAAGCCTCTGGTCGGTAGCTACAGTGCAATCTTTGATCTACATTCAAGGCAGCACAAAGCAGCTTCATGATTTCACTGTGGAAGTGCGTTCCCCTATCGGATTCAAAAGAGGTCGGGAAACCGTACCTCGGGATTAATTCCCTCAATAGTAACTTAGCTACTGTGAGTGTGTCACATCTACGTGTCGGGTAAGCCTCCACCCACCTGGAAAAGACACATACTATGACTAATATGTACCTCAACCCATTACACTTCGGCATTTCAATAAAATCCAGCTGCATCCTGTTAAAAGGACCACCTGACCTACCTATATGACTCAACGTCACAGCAGTCCTCTTTCCTACATTCATCTGTTGACATGTGACACACCTCTGGCACACAGCTTCAGCTACTGTCCGAAACTTCGGATTGTACCACGTCTGACGAAACACTCGCATCATTGCATCCCTGCCAAGATGCACAGCACCATGTATCAACCTCGCCATCGGGTTCAGCAAACATTCCGGTAACACAGCTCGTCCATCATTCGAAACCCATACATCTACTTCTCCCTTCTCACATCCAGCCCTTATCCAGCTGTCCCGCTCCTGATCAGAGACTTCATCCTGCAACTGTTTCAGTTCCTCCCATGAGTCTGCCATAGCTAACATCACATCATAATCTGTTACCTCTTCGCTTTCCACAACATAGTTCTCGGTAAAATTACATCCCTGTACTGCACAAAATCGAGTAACTTCATCTGCGTTATTATTACCCAGTGACACAAAATAATTTCCTTTAGTATGTGCAGAACATTTAACGACATCAATTTCATCTGGGCCTTGCAATGCTTCCAACAATTGTCGTACATAGTCCCCATTTCTGATGTGTGAACCAGAAGATGTCATAAACCCTCTCTGGGACCATAGCTGTCCGAAATCGTGAACCACACCAAACCCATATTGACTATCCGTGTAGATCGTTACACGGATCTTATCAGCGGCCAAACAGGCACGGGTCAAGGCAATAAGCTCAGCCACCTGTGCGGAGTGTACTCCTTCTAGACAAGCGGCTTCTACCACCCCTGTGATGGTACACACAGCAAACGCTGCTCTCATTCGACCAACACTGTCTCTTAAACATGAACCGTCCACAAAGAAAATCTCCTCTGAAACTGGGAGCAGTTCATCGACAATGTCGGGTCTCGGTTTGGTGCATAGTTCAGTCACATCGAGACAATCATGGTCCTCACAATCTTCATCTACATCTACATTTGGAATAGGCAACAGTGTAGCAGGATTTAAAACAGAACACCTCTTCAGCGTTACATTATCTGCAGCAAGGATGACTTGTTCATAACGAGTCAACCTATTATTTGTGAGGTGCTGTGTTTTAGTCCTAGTCATCAACAATTCCACAGAATGTGGCACATGAACAGTAAGCGGATGTCCCATCACAATGCTCTCACATCTTTCGATACTGACACCTGTTGCAGCAACGGATCTGAGACATCCGGGCAACGCAGAAGCTACTGGATCTAAAGTAGCTGGGAAATAGGCAACTGGTCTACGGACACCTCCGTGACTCTGAGTCAATACTGCTAATGCGCAACCTTCCTTTTCGCAACAGAATAAAGCAAATGCCTTGTTATAATTTGGCATTCCCAAAGCTGGTGCACTGCATAAAGCTTCCCTCAGCCTCAAGAATGACCTTAAGCAGTCTTCATCCCATGGTACGGGATCATTCTCATCCTTTCGCGTCAGCCGCTGTAAGGGCTTCACTTCAAAGGAAAAGTTTGGGATCCACTGGCGGCAATAACCCTCCATTCCCAGAAACATTCTGACTTCCCTCTAAGTCGAGGGAACTGGCATTCTCAGAATCGCATCAATGCGATCTGGTGACACCTTCCTTTTACCTTTCTCAATTCGGTGCCCCAAATACTGTACTTCACTCAAACAGTATTGCAGCTTGTTTGGAGACACCTTGTGACCATTCTCTCCTAGGTAATTCAACAGAGCAACGGTATCTATTCTGCAGGCGTCTTCCGTCTCCGACGCAACGAGCAGATCATCAATGTATTGCACTTAAACAGAGTTTTGTGGCAACACAAGACCTTCGAGATTTTTCTTCAAGATCTGATTAAAAATAGATGGGCTCTCTGTATACCCCTGTGGGATACGACACTATGTTAACACGCGATTTTCCAGCCGAAATGCAAAAAGAAATCGGCTTTCTTCATGCAGGGGAATCGAGAAAAAGGCTTGACACAAGTCAATCACTGTGAACCATTCAGCTTCACATGGGATCTGAAATAGGATCACAGATGGATTCGGTACCACTGGACAACATGGAAAAACTATTTTGTTTATTTTTCGCAAATCTTGCACAATCCTAAATTTCCCGCTTGGTTTCTGTAGTCCCATGATAGGCGAGTTACATGGGCTACCCATAATCTCCATTAGTATTCCCTGCCTGATCATAGACTCAATCACAGGTTTAATCCCTGCGATAGTTTCAGGAGATAACTTATACTGGGGTGTCCTCGGAAATTCTACATTTGGTTTAATCTGGATTTTCACTGGGTCTACTCCCTTGACTAAACCAATCTCCTCTCCACTAAGGTCCCATACGTCAATAGACACTGAGTCCCTCAGGTCAAGTGGAAGCTCCTCCACCGTCAATGCTGGGTACATTTCCACACACACACGCTGATTTGTAACCTTAAAGGTCGCGTCATCATCTCTCGTCTCTACCTCCACTCCTTTCGGGGTACAGTAAATCGTGTAGTTGAGCTTGCACAATAAATCTCTCCCTAACAGGCAAACCGGACTAGAGTCGCACACCACGAACTGGTGTCGATCACTGAAATTTCCTATCCTGATTGGAATTGGCTCCGTCAGCGGACTAATCAGTTTCTTATTTGCCACTCCAACAACCTGGATACTTTGTCCAGAAAGGGCCAACCGTGGAACCACTGCCGACCTTATAGTCGATCTGGTAGCCCCCGTATCAACCAAAAAGGTTGTAGGGTGACCGTCAAGATCTGCTTCCACAAAGGGTCCTGCCTGATCTACCTCTAGGATGGCTCTAAGCATACAATCCATGTCTCTTTTTGACCCTAATCGTGCCAACAAGCTTGTATTGTTTCCCTCACTCACTTCGAACATTGGCATCTGCAAATAAGTGCGAGCTCCCTGCTGTACAGTCTGTATTCTGGGTGGCTGGGGGACCTGCACCTGCGGAACACCAGTCCCCCCTTTTATCGTCCTAGGTCTAGTTACTGTCTGTGCCGCCTCCGCCCCAGGGACCTGAACTACTTCTCCTTCTGGCTGTATCTGATTCCATGGGTTCAGGGGACACTCGCGTCTCCAGTGTCCAACCTGGTGACACTGATGACATGCTGTGGTCTTTTTCAATGTCGCCACATCCATCCCCGTCCTAGGGTCTATTGGTCTTGGCCTTTCCTGCCCCTGAACGTTCTGATTTCCCCCCTGATAATTCCCCTGTCTCCTTACCAACGCTCCCCCATTAGGCTGTCCCTGAGCGGTTTGCATCTGAACAAGCATCAAGTTATCCTTCAACTTCCTGTGCTTGGATTCAATCTCATCAGCACAGTACCTGGCGTACCGCAAAATCTCGTCAACAGGCTTATTCTGCCAACAAATCAAGTGCTGCTGTATCATGAGGCTAACCTCTGGCCTCAATCCCAACACAAACTTTGAAACAAACTGTCCCATATCTTTCGTGTCCAACGCATATAGGCCACTGTACTGCTTAAAAGCCTGCAAGAGTCTCTCATAGAATTCATGTACCGTCTCCTTAGGTTCCTGCACTGTCCTGTCTATCTTCACCCAATCGATATCTTGGGGTGAAACTTTCTCCTTCAACCAGGCGATCACTTGATCATACATCCTCATTACTGCTGGTGACGGGCCATTTGTGTATGCATTTCTCTCAGGCTCGTGAGTTGGCCAATCAATGGCAATCTTACATGCCGCCCACAAATCTCCCAGAACCACAATATCGAATAAAGTATTCAGATCGGTCCACAATACCTTTGAGATCTTAACAAAGCGCTCAACCTGCTTATACCACTCTACTGGCTTCTCCCTAAGCCGGGGAAAATCATTGGTAAACGCCGCCAAATCGCCCCTGCTCCAGGGTACGTGTACGTATCCTCCATTCTGCACTTCCCTTAAAGGGAAATTCCCTATCTTTACCTGCCCTTCACCCGGAGGTGGGATCCCTCCTATCATTCCCCTAGAGCTTTTCTTCCTGGACCATTTTTCTTCCCATTTATCGAGCATCATCCATATACGCATGGCTAGGATCAAATCTCTGCTATGGGCCCTCAATCCGACGATCCTTTTCTCCTCCAATTCCTGGTCACTATACTGCAACCTATGGTTTCCTTGCAATGTCTTAGTTTTAGACAAATCCACCTCATATCGCCTAGCCAATTCTGACAATTTCTCATGTGCAACTCGTGCCTTCCGAGTCACATCCTTCGCTACAAAGAGTAATTCATCCGGTCCATATGTTACCACTCTCTCAAGGGGTAAGCTTCCACTTATTATCTCATCCACTTCTGCCTTTAACCTTACTACATCTATCATCCCAGCTCCTAGGGCTCCTCTCAGCACCTCTTGACAGACCACCCTTCCTCTACCGTCATCCTCACATTCCTGGTCCTGCGACCTCCGTTCTTCTGATATATCCCTTGGAGCGGATCGATCTCCGAAAATGACCTGCTCTCTCTCTGCTATCCTTACTTTGGGGTCTTGGCCTCTCAGGGGTGGTACCCATGATCGTAAATCTGATCCCGACTCTCTCAGAGACCTCGACCTCTCTGTTCTCTGTTCTCCTTGTCCCCTAGATAAATCTGACATGGCTGGCAATGGTGTACTCCATTCTATAGGGTTCGGAGTCCGGGCCATTGCACCCGCTAGGCCACTTTCCCACGACCTCTCTCCTAACCCCCTCGGCTGTCTGTTCTGGGTTTTCGCCCTCCTCTGTATCTGGGTGGTAAATTGAAACAATGGGTCCAATGGTAACCGGTACCTTGAAAGCATCCGGTAACCTCACATCTCTCTCGACCTTTACGCTTGCCTCGGACGGGCTCCTTGTACCCTCTATCCCTATCGAGAGTCTTCCTTCTACTCTCATCTCTGGGTGGATCGTTACTCCTCTAGAGTCTTCTATCTGAATCAGTGTCCCTTCTGGGACCTCTGGGTTATACGGAGGTGGTCTCTCTGACAACAACCTTTCCAATAAATCATCATCTATCTCACTCTCATCCTCTTCTTCTGGCTTTACGTTCTTTACCCCTCCGATGTAATCAATAAGGGATACAGTCTATCTCCCTCTATCGCCTGCACTCTCCACCTTTTCTCCGCTGCGTCCCATCTGGCATCCTGGTAAGCCCTGATCGACTTTTTCACCCTTTCCTGATTCCTTCCTCTATCCCTATCATGCGCTGCTCTAATCCACGCATGTAGTGCTTCAAACTGTGTTGGCCTTGGCATAGGTCGTAACCCTGCCATCACAGATTTCAACTGGTACAACACTGCTAGCCTGAACAAGCCATACCTCGGGAATGCTAATTCCCCTTCACCTTGTGTCATTTTATGCCAATTCTCAAGCCAAATTATCGTATGCAATCCCACATTCTTTGCCATATAATGTGCGGGAGTATCCTCAGGAGGGGCTTCTTCTCCCTCACGAGTAACCACATGTTTGTCGCCCCTACACATTTCTCGAAAAACCTTAAAACACTTCATGATTGACAAAATTCGATCTCACACACTGTTTTTAACTCTTGGTGTCGAACCCTCCAATTACAGCGCGACTAACACCAACCGGCCTATCGCAGCGCAACACCCTCTGACATCACCTTCCTTCGTTCGCAGCAGTTCCCTTTCCTTACGCTTACGTCTCACACCTGCATTCGTCCCATTCATACACTGAAATAACCGTTTGTCCCAAACAAGTTACTTCTCTGGCTGTCCGTCCACAGCCTCTGACTGTTCGTCCACAGTCTCTCGAAATTGTTGACCTCGGTTGGCAACTGTCTGTCCCCTTCCGACCAGACAGATCGCCTCTGATAGGTTACAAGTACTCAACTTCACATACAGCAACCCACGACCAGCGTCGAGTTGTCATGCACTCTCACATTCGCTCCCCCTATCTCAGTCCAGGTGATCGATGGTACCTCACGATCTCCTTTGGGTGGTCAACAAAATCTACCACGGGTGTCTTCTACACCACAATTCCCGGGCTGCGCGCGCTCACAGCCTGATCTCACAATCACTCAACAATCACTCCAACTCCGCAAGACATCACACAACAAATCAACACCCCAATCTACAACATCTCGTCCTATTCATACTCACTCCAAGGACTGCTGCTTCCTGCCGCGCTGCTACTCTCCGTCAATGTTCACCATCTGCCGTTGTCTGCTGCTCACCATCTGATGATTCACCTTCTCTTATCATATATGGGTCTCAAGGATCACTTATCTTAATCTAATCGTCCCTCGCTATCGGAAGTAACCATCCTCTGCTACCAACTGCTGGGGCCCAATTTTCTTGTTTACCATTTATCTCCAAGAACCCACTCTGGTCGACTGAACCTTTTTACTTGCCCAATAGCGTGGAGGGAGCAAACACAATTATCAGAGAATACTTTCCGCAATTTGACATAATTAGGACTCAAACTCAATCTCTATTGCTCTCGGGTTTTTATTATCAACAAAGACATCTGCAGATATAGGCACCTTAATACAAGGCACAACAGGTAAATGGGCACTAACACAAATGCTACTCCACGAAGAATCCGCATACGACTAAATATAAACAAAAGTACAAACTCTAAAAGCATGAGGTAGATAACTACCAAGCCAATGTCGATATTAGGAATTATTAAACCCAAGCATCTCTGTCCCTACTCTATGCTAGATGACATCCCTACTTAGCGTTCCCTTGTGACCCAAGGAATCATGGAAAGGTGTCAGAAGTGAAACTCCCTAAGAAGTCTTCACTTAGTGAGAGTTCGATCTAGAGTTTTCCTTCTAGCTCCTCGCCCACCTCTTCTCTCTGCTCTGAGCTACTCTGATCTGCTCAACCCTCGGGGTGCTGTCCCTAATACGAAACCCCAAAACATAGAACACGCCCTCTGGCACACCTCCTCGACCAGGTCTTCTTCCAGTACTTTTCCGTCCTGCGCTGTCCATCTTCCATCGTCCATCAGCTTGGCCTTGAGTCCCATACACCGTCGGCACGAGGAGTTGCGATTGGCACATTCCAATGCACTTCCATGTCTGGCTTTCTCCATAATTCAACTCTTAGACAAAGACCTTTTCTACTAACGAACCAACTGTCCTTGCACCTGCGGTGAGATCATGAGATGGAGAAATACTTCGCATCTTTTAACTTTTACAATTTACTGCAGCCTAAAACCTCTAGCGGAATAAATCATTGCAGCCTACCGCATTCAGCTAACATAAGAAAATACCAGGCCTTTTCTCTGACGATATATGTGCATTCAGGCCTCTACCGGGTTAAACACGCTATTAAATCACATCCTAAGCTTTAGTACTTCTACTTTCACATACATGAATGGGCAACCTAGACGAGTAAATTCTAATCATGCGCGTCCCAGCGCACGATTAAAACCCTTGTATTCTGGTTCAACAAGTGTGCTTATAACTGCTATACATAACAAAGGAGCAAGGCGTGAAGCATATTTGCAGATCACGTTAGAGTATTATGCTATTTATTACCCTTCCTGATGGAGGGTACAAGCATCATGAATCACTGAAGTCTTCACCTCTATGATGCAATAGCAATAGATCCTATAGTACCCTCTGCATACTTACTGCACACACATGCATCTATATATGTATTAATGTATACATCCCCTCACACTCTCACCTCTCCTGTTTAAAAGCAACAACACTCAAAGATACTTATAACTATTGTGAAGTTACTGATAAAGGTGAAATTGTACGAGCTTGTTGTGTCACCCGTTGTCGTTTTACAGTATGATGAGCTCTGCTTCGGTCCGACCTTTGTTTCTGCTACTGCTATGTTGATTTTACTCACACACTGACATGATATGTGACGCACGCACACACACACACACACACACACACACACATATATATGTACACTCCTCACCCACTCTTATCTCCTTTTCCAAGCCAAGTGGCAGCCCCACACCCCTTTCCCAGAACTCCTCCTTCTTCACAGTTATCAGAAGATAACGCATGAAATATGCTTTTGATTACCATTGATGAGGGTGGGGCTGGGCATGACTCATAGGAGGTGGAGCCTCAAGCGGGTCGTGATGTCCATCCTTTTCCTGAGCATTAGTAGCCTTGTATAAGTGCCTTCAGATGTAGTGACCAGTGGGGTTGTATTGTGACATAGGTCGTGGACCGCTGGATGTCCTGGATAAACCTGAAGGTCTCAGATTAGAGTCCCGGTGGGCCACTCAGCCTTTTATGTTTCTGTGGTCAACATAAGTATGTTTGAGGTTTACAATAGTAGTAACACCTGTTGTCTGGCTCACTGCTCCCTCCATCCTTTTCTTTTCCTTTGGCGTCCATTAAACATCAATATGCATTTAATTTAATTCATGAAAAAGCCACTGGCCAAATGCAAATCAATTAAATAATAAACAATACTCTGAGATTTAGTTGACTAAGCACTTTATGACAAATACACTTTATTATTCTTGTGGAAAATCTGTATCATGCGAGCAAAGTCTTCCATACCCGCGTCTTGCGTGATCTATGCAAAACATGACTCTCATGATAAAAACTTATCACATGCTTATTAATACTGAGGTACATTTAACTTGTTGGCCTACCCTTTGGTCACAGGGTTACCTCATTTTCCTACATTTCATACTCTTTTGTAACTGTTGCCTCCAAACTGAAAAGGGTTCTTTTTCAAATGGTATTTAGTGCTGATATGGATGTGCCTGTTTCAGAAATCAAAAACCTTGGAGAAACTCAAATAATTTCTGCAAAAGAGATTATGTGGAAAGCCTACAAAGTGGGCGTTATTATACCGTTTGCATTATTTTTTGGATTAAAATGTGACCTTCTGCCCGCTTTGGATGCATGGACAATTTTAAAGCAAAGCGCAAAAGTCAAGTCTTAACATAAAGGTCCTGTGCAGAAAATGTCATGAACTACGCACATTAATCGTGAGAAAAACTGGCAGTTTGCAAGAGAAAATATTTACATCGTCGAAAACCCAAAACTATTATCATTGCATGCAAACCTTTCGTTGTGCACCATGACACTGCAGCTAGAGACTGTGCATCATCATAGACATATCCAGCACACATATTATATGTGGCATGCTCCCTTGAAGTCTGCAAGCATGCCCCTAGTGCAGACTTCCACTGGATGCTGCTTAATGGAAACCCCAAGAGCACACTACATTAGTCTGCCCCTGCAGTGCTTAATTTGAGAAGGAGGTTTCAGGGGCTCAGCACTAGCACTTAATTGTCAGCACCAGCACTTGTGACACTCTACCACATGGTGGCGTTGCTTGACTAATTTAGAGATTAGCACAAATACAGTTGTTTATTTATTAAATATATGTTAGAAAAAAAAAAAAAAAAAAACATAAGCCATTCTCATAGCTTTTGGTGGCCTGAAATAGTTTAAATTGTCACACTTCTAAGAGTGTGATGGTTTGTAGCTTTGTTGGTACTTTCAATGGCAGCACTGGCACAGGCAATAGGTGGTGAAAGCTGCAGTGGCCCCCTGATGGGGGCCCTGGCACTAAAGCACTGTGCCCTTGTGATCCCCAGAACACAGTGGCAGAGGGGTAGTTTGGCAGCGTTATAACTACCGTTTAGTAGAATCCCGGGGCCACTCTCTGCATAGGGGTGGAGTGGCCATTAAAACTCTTCCAAGGCAAGGAAATGGTGCATTCAAGTACATATAAACAAGATGGCCACAGCTGTCTTTTCCTGGAGTGGCATACCCAGGACGGGGCACCAGAGGAGCATTTCAAAGAGGCACAGTCTGTAACTGCTCACATAGTGGACATGTAAGCTGGGTATAATCCTCCTGATCCCCTGCAAAGGATAGCAGCACTTTTGTAGGGTAAGCAGGGTATCCCTGAATTTTCATGCAAGACAGCCCCAATCAAATGATAGATTTCCCCTCTGCACTGCACATGAACTCTTAAAGGCACATTCCATTTTGCCAAAGAGGTAAGGACCCCTTTAAAGTTCTCAGGTAGTGTACAGCCCAGTGCATAATCTGCCATTTGACAGTTCGTCCGCCTTTCATATATCATATAAAAAAGTTTAAGGTATGGAATATTCAGCTTTTCATTAATAATCCTTTCAAATGTTTTTAGAGTTTGAGTGAACCAAAACATCATTTCCAAAAATTAATTTCTTCTTTAAACACAACTCTAAACCCAAAAACTAATATTCCAGTGATGAAGGAGAGTCTTCTTGTTTTGGAGGGGCCCCCTCACCCTCTAAGCCATGCCATTGTATGCCTTGCAGAAATGCGTTCAATGGCATGTAATAAGAAAAAGTTAAACGCTCAGGAAAGCCACTCTGCATTCCCAAGCAGACCCCTGCAGTGAAGGGTGGGGCAACGGTTCAGGGGGCCCCCATTGAGCCCAAGACCAATGAATATCTGTGCGATTTGGGAAATTTCGGGGTCCCTCATGACATTCTGCAGGCGGGCCACATTACTGTGGCATAAGCGTTTACTATATTGCAGCTAGGTGAGAACCACTGAGTAAAATTGAACAAACAGAGACGTGGGTGAAGCTGAACGCAGCAGTTAAGACATTTGCATGACAAAAATATGGTAAAAGCAAGCTCTTAAGCCATGAGCATAAGAGATGAGGGCAAAACAACAAGAACTGAGCTAAGCGTATCCAATCTCACATCTGGCCCCAATGATCTAGGACAGTGGTTCTTTGGGTTTTCACTTTTGAGGACTACCACCTAATCATTACTGGATCCCTGGGACCCCCACTGAATCATTTTTGGAATCCAGAGAACCCCTGCAGTTATTACTAGAAGCTAGGGACCCAGGCCTAAGCATTTTTGATGATTTGAACAGCAAAACAATAAAATACATTAACAGCATTCATCAAACAAATACACAAATGATAAACATGTTTAGTTACTTCAAAAATATAAAGAAAATCCAAACTTTAATTTTGTTTCAACTCTGTTTATTGAAAAAAATCTTTACACAGAAATCGTACATGCATCATCATCATATTCGGCATAAGCGAGTTGGAAGACAGTGTAAGTATTCAGGGTATCAAACAATATATGCAGTGCATGACACATTTACGTACTAAACAGCAAAGAATACACACATGACAGAGTATCTCATCAAGAGAAATACAGATTAAATTTGTTGAAGAGAATCTGTTCCCTCAAATACAGTCTAGTTCGCTGAGATGAGATCAAAGGCATATAGGGTCTTGAACGCTGGATACGGTTGAGCAAGTGTACAGTTGTAAAAAGTTCTAAACTATACACATAGTAGAGGGATACCTTGCAATTAAGGTGATGAATTTATATTTTGCATTGTAGGGCCTTCTAGAATAGAGAGCCCATCTTGGCCCAATAGAGGTCAAAGTGGCTTCCGCAACCTCTGATAGATGTGCTACATGTGATGATTAAGCATAGAAACACTTAAGAAAAAAGAAGAAAAACAAGGGAGAACCAGGAGCAGATAAGGAATGGAGGGTCGGGTCGAATAAATTGTGGTTGGAGAGGGGCAGGCCCCCGAGCAATCACTCTCACTATGCTTAGTTTTTACGGGGAAGGGGGACACCTATCAATCTCCTGTGTCAGGGAGTCCTCTCGGTTGTCAATCATCTTTAGATTATGGTAAAAGAGAGTCCTCAAAAAGTTGGGCAGCTCGCAGCCTAGGAGGGACGTAGCAAGCATGTTCGGTTCGGGAGAGATGGTCTATAAGGGGTTGCCAGGTGTGTTTGAATTTAGTATCTGTATGAGTAAGGCGAGCTGTCAGCAGTTCCATTGCCATGGCATGCCATAGGTGCAAGAACCATGCAGAGATTGGGGGGAGATGTTGTCTTCCATAGGAGGGCAATAGACTGCCTTTCTGCTCCCAGCATCTGCATGAGAAGGCGCCAATCAGAGTGTGTCATGGCTTTGAGTTGCATTAGTCTTATACACAGTAAGGTTACCGAGGGGGAGTTTGGTATAGGGAATCCTAATGTGTCCTTGATGTGGCTTAGGACCTCTTTCCAGAACATCGTTAAAAGCGGACATGACCACCAGATATGAATGAAGTCCCCTGTCGCTGATTGGCATCTCCAGCATAGGGGGGAGAGAGTGGGAAGCATTTTTTGCAGGCATGACAGGGTGTAGTACCAACAAGTTATTAGTTTATATGCTGATTCGTGTTGGGAAATGCTCTTGTAAATTCTGGGGCTGTCACGCCATAGTTGTTCCTAGTTTTCTGGGGAGAGCTCTTCCCCTGTGTCAGTTACCCATTGCTTTTTATATATATGAAGGCAAGTGGGTTGTGAATGTTGTAATATCTGATATGTGTGAGATATTAGGCCATGGGTGCCTTCAAAGGTTCAGACCATGGATTCAAAGGGGGTAAGTGGTCTAGTGGCTTCCAAGGCGTATTTTGGAGTAAGCAACCAGTGGTGGAGTTGATAATACTGAAGTCTATCAGCCTCAGTAATACGGAAGGACTGCTTGCATTGTTCAAAGGTTTTAAATGTCGCCCTCAAAGAGGTCCTGAATAATGCAGCACTCTCCTTGACTCCAGGATTAAAAAGCATGTGGTTGTAAAGCCGGTGAGAACATGGGGTTTCGGCTGAGAGGTGTATTAGGTGAAGGGAAGGTTGTCAGGCCGCTAGGGATCGCGATCTTGTCCTATATTTTGAGGACTGTTTTCCTGGGGGTTGCTATGTATGCGCTGCGGGGTCACGCCGTTCTGGAGAGATCAGCTAAGTCCCACAAGGGCCTACAAGCGACTGTCCGGTCCATGTGGAACCAGTACTTTTCACTCTCGCGAACACCCATTCAGATACGTATCGAAGACGGGATGCTCAATAATACTCCAGGAGATTAGGGCAGGCGAGACCGCCTCGATCTTGGGGCAACATAAGCACTTTGTTCGAAAAGCGAGGATGACTTATACCCCATATGAAGGTTAGGTCACGTTGAAGGTTTTGGATATCTATCTGGGGGAAAGGTGTGAGCAGGGTTTGAAAAAGATAGAGTATTTTAGGTAGGACCACATTGAGGCGACCCAACCAGGAGATTGGAAGTTTTTCTAGTAACGCAGTTCTTCTCTGACTTCTTTTCTACAAGATGGCCTATTGGCCTGGGCCAGGAGGAGAGGGACGGAGTCAGATTAAGGCCTAAATAATGGCTTGAGTTTCCTGACCAATGTAAGGGGGTAAGAGATTGAAGTCGTTGTAGTTCAAGAGCGGGAATGGTAAGATTCAGAGTATGAGACTTGGTCTTGTTAATCTTGAATCCTGTTCTAATTCAAAAGAGTGGAGGAGCGAGGGTAACGCCGGAAAAGAGGTAGCAGGGGTGGTGAGTGAGAGTATTAGATTGTCTGCAAACAGGGGTACTTTGTGATTGTGGCCTCCAAAGGGTATGCCCATTCTATCTGTCGATAGGCTTTTAGTGATAGCTAGGGGTTCCACTGCTAAGGTGAAAAGGAGGGGAGAGAGTGGGCAACCTTGTCTGGTGCCCCTGTGTATGGAAATCAGTGGTGTAAGTTGACCGTTGATTTGGAACCGCACTGTGGGGGAAGTATAGGAGGCCATTTGTTTGGAAATCATTGTCTGCCCTAGTCCTATTTTATGGAGCACTGCATGCAGAAACTGCCAATCGACGCGGTCGGAGGCTTTCTCTGCATCAAGGGATACAAGGCAGGCTGGGATGTCTCGTCTTTAGACCTTTTCAATAAGGTGGGCAATGCTTCAAATCTTGTGTGCTCCATGGTGGTGCTGGATAAGACCCACCTGATCTGGGTCGATCAATCCAGAGAGTTAGGGGCTCGAGACGGTTCACCAATATCTTGGCGTAGATCTTGGTGTCCATGTTCAGCAAGGCAATAGGTTGGTAGGAGGTGCATAGAGATGGATCCTTCCCCGATCTAGGTATGAGAACCACCTCGGCTTCTGACATCATGGGAGTGTGTCCTGTTGTGTCAGAAAACGTATTAAAGAAGTGGAGTAAGTGGTCCTGAAACTGGGGGAGGAAGATGTGGTAGAAGAGGAACGGAAGGCCTTCTGGTCCCGGAGTTTTATTTATCAGGAGTTGTTGTAGTGCTCTACGTAATTCATCTGGAGTGATTGGGTCCTCTAGCAATTTCGCATGTAGGGGATCAATGGTTTCCCAGGGGCATGTACAGAGGAAAGAGGAGGTCTCTTCGGCCGCGTATTTAGCGGCAGTGTATAGCTTAGTGTAAAACTTGGAAAAGGCTTGTCCTTTGTCCCGTTCAGTCGTGGCCCAGGTGTTGTCTGCGTGTTTGATTTTGGAAATGTGTGCTTTAGTTATTTGGGTCCGAAGGCGACGTGCTAAGATTGCCCTCACTTTGTCTCTCCCCGTAAAGAATGTCTGTTTAAGTGACATAAGTGATTGTTCCGCCTTATTAGTACGATGCAGTCTCAGTTGGCCCCGTAACATGGCAAGGCACTTCTTATGTTCTTTTGAGGAACACATCGGATGATCCTAACCAACCAATCATGACCACTCTAAACTTTAAAATTGTAACTTCTATGTTCAAGTTTTTTTTTAAAAAGCTAGCAGAATAGGGACTAGGGTCGCTTGTCGTTTGCCGCCTCCTATCCTTACTTTGAAGACCTGGATGCTGTCCGACTCTTTGACGACTGCAAACTTTTGACCGACGCTTGCACGTCTTTGGTCCTTTGCCGATCTTTGGGACTGTAACGTGCTAGGCAGAGTACTCTGAGCTTTGGTTGATTACGGACGATCTATACAGAGCCAATAAATTAGAAGACCCCAGAGTAGTAAGATTAGGTAAATATGAAGTTCTGTGATTTTCTGAAAATTTGATATAACCTTTACGAAATAAATGCATACTAAAGCTTTATGAAATTTAGATAAATTAATATTGATTAACAAGAAACAATGAGTTTGTGGTTTTTAAGCCAAGGAGGAAAGGATTCTAAATCTTAAAATGTGTTTTAGCTGGTTCTAAAATCATCATCAACTAATCCAACTAATTTGGTCCATTGACTGAAGTGGGAGGAGTGCCTTGATGTTTGGGATTGATGATCTATAGGCGAAAGGGCGTTACTGTATATTTGTAAATGACTTTTCCTTCCCTATAGGTTATAAGGTATTTCCCCACATGTCCAGCGCTTGAATTACTCATCCCTCCTGTGTGTGCAGACTCGGTGAGAGAGACGTGTGAGTGTTGGTGTTATGAGCCCCACCAATGGCTGCATGTGTGAATGAGCTAGTGTGACGTCGGGTCTGCGACACAGGGAGGGTATCGGTAAAGGTTATTCCCCGTTTCCCGGTCTTGCGCTGCAACAGTTTTTCTGGTAGCAGAGTTATGGTTTTTATTGTTTTGGTTTGGTGATTTTTGCTTGTAAATTGCTTATTGATTATTGACTGTGGATAAGTATTGATTCATGTATTAACACTCTATGTTGAGTCGCGTCGAGTTTTATGTTGTTTGACGGCTTCTGGGATGTAGGAAGTCAGAAGTTTGTAATAGTTTCGTAGTAGAGCAGAGGTAAGCGCTGCTCTCGGGAAAGACGGAATTGTTGTTGCCCTGTAGGTACACGGGGAAAACGTGTGACGATTGAAGTTGCACGACGCATTGTCTGGGTTCGATTCGGTAACATCGTCGCGTGTTGCCATTAGAGACATTTTCTGTATGAGAGAAGTGTATGGTCACCTGTGAAATTTTGGTCTTAGCTACCAGGAGTCCAGAAGGCACTCTGATTACGCTTATCATTGGAAAGGTAATAGGTGTTCCCTAAGCTTGCTAGAAGGATAAAGTAGAGGGAAGTGCTACTTTATTAACGTGTGTCATAATTCTGTAGTAGGGCAGACTATTGGCTGTTCTCGGGAAAGACAGAATTCTGTGTGAATGAACTACATTTTCCGTATGAAAGTGCATGAATGAGAAGGCATTTAGGTTAATTGTGAAACTCTGATTTTATTTCTCAGGAGCATTGGGTCTCCAAGTAGGTGTCTTAATTCTGGAGAAACGGTTAGCTAATGCTTGTTAGAAGGGTAAGGTAGAGGGATGTGCTACTTTATCAACGGAAGTAACGATTCTGTAGTTGGGCAGAGGTAAGCGCTGCACTCGAGAAAGACGGAATTCTTGTGAAAAAGGTCATTAACTATACTTGGTTAGTGAAACAGATAATGGTGGCATATTTATGTCGTAACTAATAATTTTGTAAGTCAGAAGAACGTAAGAAAAGTTTGCAGATTAATTTTGTAAAGGAGGGGTCAGCAGATGCAGGAGTAGCGAGAAAAGCTGACGTCAGAAATACTGCGCTGGGATTGGCTAACATAGACGTTCCGGATTGATGCGTTAGTGTACGCCGTGCTGGGAGTGGAGAAATACAGGGTGACGTAGACGCTCCGGATTGGTGCGTTAGTGTAAGTCACGCTGGGATTGGAGAATTGCAGAAGTGACATAGACGCTCCTGATTGGTGTGTTAGTGTGAGTCGCGCTACGATTGGTTAAAACAACAAGAATAGTCGTAGAGAAGTCTAGCGGTACACAAAAAACAAAATGATGTATTACGATCCACCAGAAAAAGAAAAAAAGACTTGGTTTGGAAAAATAAAGTGTTTATTTAAAAAGGACAAACCGATTAAGACTAGAGAGAGACAATTACTTCCTCCACCGAAATCGCCCGCATCCTTTATAGTTGCGAAATATGGATATCATACTTGTATCTGGTTGGGCAATTGGGTGAAAGATGATGGAGTTTTGGCATTTCCAGAACATGGTTCATTTAATTTAGCGGTTTTGAGAAATTTGAGAGAAAGAATGATGAATCTAGACTAGCCTAGACCGACTCAATTTGAAGCATTGACAGAATGGGAAGATGAGATGCATGACAGAGAAAGACAGAGAAATGGCGGAAGATATAAGTACATGTTTGGTAGATCTTATGGACAGGAGAATCATCATGATAGAATGAGGAGATGGCGAAGTGCAAATATGGCTGATGGTCTGTTTCCGGTAAGACATGCTGAGGAAGTTGGCAGTAGAAAATGTGTGGAAAAGAGAAATAATGTTGAGTCAAAGGAATATGGTCTGCATGAATCAGAGGATGATGTTCTTGACGACATGTTTTATAAAAATCCACCCCCTTATCAGTCAGATTCTACTATGTTGATACCAAGTGCCCCAGTGAAAGAGACTTCACAGAATATAAAGTTTGAGACAGTATTACCAGAAATAGGAAGGAACAATCCTTTTAAGGAAGTGGAGCAAACCCAACATGGTAAGGAAAATTCCAGAGAATTAGTAAAAACTACTTTAGAATTAACTGAGAAGATTAGGGAATTAACTAAAAATTTGGAAGCCGTAACTGTTCCAGTAACTATAGGACCCGTAATGCCTATTTTTGATAAACAAAAAGATAGTGAGCATTGTTTGACGATTCCTTATAACAGTAATAAACACACAGAAGGCCTAGAAAAGAATAAAGATCAGAACTCATGGAGACCAATGACAAGTATGTTAGAACAGAGTACTCCTAAAAATTTGACAGTAAATCAAAGTTTAGCAGACAGGATGATAATGACGACAGAGTCAGTTCCAGGAACACCAGAGAGATTAACACAACAAAATTCTGGGAAAGACAGTGTAGGGATTACTTCAGATGAATTGAGCGAATGGTTAAGGAGTTTGCAGCAAAAAGATAAAGAATCTCAATCTATAGATGTAGCTAAGCTAAGAATGACATTAGAAGAGTTAATAGTAGGAACTATCCCAACTGAAAAACGTAAGAACAATCAGGATGAAGAATCACTATTTCTATGCAAGAGCATAACATGGAAAGCAAATAATCTACATGAAAGACTAGAAGAAGTGGCAAATGAGATGGGTATAGACTTTGAAAAAGTAAAGGCTTGGTTAGGAAGCATGGCTTCACGTTGGTGTCCTATGCCGATGACTCACAGCTAGTGATATCAGCTGCTGAGCATCCTGACCAAATAGCGGCCAAATTCCACGCTTGTCTCTCCGATGTGATGAAGTGGATGCATCTGAGTTTTTTGAAAATCAATACCGAAAGACAGAAGTGATGGAATTTGGGAAGGGTCCATCAGTCTGGAACTCCTTTTGGTGGCCTTTGGCAGCCGGGCAAGGTCCCCTCCCAGTCACCAAGGTGAGGAATCTGGGGGTGGTTTTTGACCAAAAGCTAAACATGTCAGCTCAGGTCAACAGCCTTACGTCCTCCTGTTTCTTTCTGCTTAAAACCTTGCGGAAGGTTCTTCCATATATACCTCTGGCATTACAAAAGACTGTGATGGCTGCTCTTTTCATGTCCAGACTGGACTACTGCAACGCCCTGTTTTTGGGCACCGACAAATTTCAGGTCAGAAGGCTCCAATCCTTGCAGAACGCCGCAGTTCGGGTTATCCTTAACGTACCCAGGGGCTGCTCCACCTCCGTGGGAAGGAACTCCCTCCACTGGCTCCCGGTTCAACAAAGAATCGAGTTCAAGGCACTCTGGTGCATCGGGCTCGTTTTGGAGGGGGCGCGAATGATGGGACTGACAGGTTTATACCCTGCACTCCGCCCCGCGCTCTGCGATCAGCTAATCTTGGCCTTATGTGTATTTCCAGATTCAATCTTGCCAGATGGGGTGGGCGTTCCTTCGCCATTTGCGCAGCCAGATTATGGAACCAACTGCCTGTCGAGTTGCGACTCCAACCCAGCTATGCCCTCTTCAGAAAATTGCTCAAGCATCACCTATTCCAGGTCCAGCTGTAATTTATTCTCCTGCAAGTCACATACACCACAGCGCCAAGACACCATATGGTATTCGAGCGCTTTATAAGCCTTTTTTATACTTATACTTATACTTATATAGAGTAGATTTTTCTGAAAAGGATATTGAAAATATGAATACCACGGGAAGAATGACCCCGATCAAGGACATAATCATTTTGTTAAGAAAATGGGGAGATGTAGATAAATGGAAGAGTAGGTGCTTCAGGAAACAAGATGATGCCTCGGACAAAACCTTTGCAGCTTTCCCCGTAGGAGAAAAGGAAAAGTTAGTAACAGAATGCCCCATGAGAGAAATTCCAGGAGGAGGATATGTACATGTTCCCTGGACTAGACAAGATATTTTGTCATTTACCAATGATTTCCCTGGACTACGCGAAAAGCCAGTCGAGTGGTATAGGAAAGTGGATAGATTCGATAAATTATCAAAAGTCTTATGGATTGATTTAAACAGTCTTTTTGACATAATAGTACCAGCAGACCTATGGACAGAGTGCAAGCTTATGATTAATTGGCCTACACAGTAGACCCAAAAACAGGAGCCCCTGATCCTGAGGTTCTGAAAAAATATTAACAAGTAATTGTGTTCCTGAAAAACAAGGTACCTCCCAAGGAAGCTGATTGGGTAAAAATTGACAGGACTCATCAGGAAGCTAAGGAATCGGTACATGCCTACTATGAAAGGTTGATTCTTGCCTTTAAACAATTCAGTGGTGATGAAAACTTGAGTGAAAAGGATTTAAGTCACTTTGTATACAGATTTGTATATGGGCTAAGACCAGAAATAAGTGAAATGATTAAACAGCATACAGTAGATTGGCAAAACAAGAAAATAGATGAAGTATTGAGACATGCAAAGTATTTTAGTGATGAGATTGAAGCTAAACAACGTAAGTTGAAAGAAAAAAAGTAGCAGAAAGACAGGAACTCAATTGATTGAACAAGCTAGTGGAACAGGTATGAAACAAAAATTTAATAATGGAAAAAGAAAGGGCTATTTAACATAGAAGAAGCCAAAAAGAAATGGCCTTGTCATAATTGCGGAAGGATAGGGCATTGGAAATCTGAGTGTAAGTTTCCCCCAAATATTAATAATGATAATGCATCATTGAATCCGCAGGTGCAGAAAGAGGTGAGTTGTCAACCGCAGCGACAGCAGCAGGTTGTTGCCCAACAGAATCAGGCATCAAAAATGCCTTTTCCACAGAGCGTAAATACACAGAAATACAGTAATGAGACAGGATTCTACAACGAAGAACAGGTAAATAAACTGCAGCGCGCTAGCGCTGTTTCGCAGTATTGGCTAAAACGCGATGAGAGTGAGTCAGAAGAAGGATATTGATGGTGCCGAAGGGAGGAAGAAGAGTGCGTACTTGGCGCAACTCTAGAAGTAGACCAGACAGGCCCTTTTGTGGATGGAAAGGTAAATGACGAAAATATTACTTTCCTAGTTGATACTGGTGCTACTCGATCAACTGTTAGGACAGCTGATGTTAAGTGGTTGGAGTATCCAACAGACAAATTAAGACGTATCTCACAGAACCAGTAAAAGTCAGTATAGGGAAATTTTCCAAAATGCACCGCTTTGTTGTGTGTGATTCAAGTCCTGTAAATCTTTTAGGGAGAGGCTTACTGTGCAAGATGAATTGCATTATATTTTGTACCCCTGATGGCATAGCATTTGAGACCCCTGATGAAGATGTACTGTATAAAATGACAATAGCTAATATGGAACCTGAGATTACTGAAGCCTTTGCAGTATTCAACCCTGATGAACTACCACAAGAATTGAACAACTCAGTAAAGGCAGAAGTCTGGGATTTCACAGGAGAGGATGTAGGATTAATGAGAAATGTGGATCCTGTAAAAATAACACTAAAGGAAGGAATAAGCTATCCAAATGTTCCCCAATATAAATTAACACCTGAGATAATTGAAGGAGTTACTCCTATAATTGAAAAAATGATTAAACAAGGTATTTTGAGAGAAATAATGAGTAGTCCATGTAATTCACCAATTATGGGACTGAAAAAGCCTAATGGAAAGTTCAGAATAGTACAAGATTTGAGAAAGGTAAACAAAATCGTTGTGTCATGTTGTCCTATTGTACCGAATCCATCTGTGATTTTGTATCAGATTCCGCATGATGCAAAATGGTATACAGTGATTGATTTGTGTCACGCTTTCTTTTCCATCCCATTACATCATGATAATCAACAAATTTTTGCGTTCCGTTTTGGTGAACGTCTTTTAGCATGGTGCCGAATCCCACAGGGGTATACAGAAAGCCCCTCGATATTTAATCAGATTTTGAAAAAATCCTTAGAAGATTTGCAGATGCCCCAGAATTCAGTGCTAGTTCAATATATAGACGATTTGCTAGTAGCATCAAAAACTCGAGAAGCTTGGGTAATGGACATAGTAGCATTGTTGAACCATTTGGCAAATGGAGGACTTAAGGTATCCTCATCAAAACTACAATTTTGTCAGAAAGAAGTACAATATTTAGGAGATAAAATTGAAAAAGGACTGAGGAAAGTAACTACACACCGAATCCAAATAATAAAAGGAATGAGAGCCCCAATGACGCAAAAAGAAGTGAGAATGTTTCTTGGAATGGTCGGATATGGTCGACAGTGGATAAGTAACTTTTCCCTGATAGCAAAACCTTTAGTACACCTGACAAGAAGTGATGTAAAAGACCCCATTGATTTGAATAAAGAAGAGCTAGCAGCTTTTAAGCAATTGAGAGACAGTTTGTGTGAAGCACCAGCATTGGGTATGCCTGATTATGAAAAAGAGTTTGAGTTGTATTGCAGATAAAGGAATGGATGCACACTTTCTGTACTAATACAGAAACATGGAAAATTAAGAAGACCAATTGCATATTTTTCAGCTATGCTAGACCCTGTAGCTGTAGCATTGCCAGGTTGTTTGAAAGCAGTAGCTGCTACTTGTAAGAGTCTGGAACAGTGTGAAGGAATTGTGATGGGATATCCTGTGCGAGTGTTTGTACCTCATGATGTGGCAATCTTATTAACAAGGAGCTGCACTCAATTCATGACACATAGTCGGCTGACTAAATATGAGAAAGTCAATTTAGGTGCAACAAATGTGAGCCTGACGAGATGCTTGAATGTAAATCCTTCAACGTTATTGCCTGACACAGAGAATGTGGAAGTCAGAGATGAAGTAGATCATGATTGTTTGGATGTGCTTGACTTCTGTACCAAACCACGTCCTGATATAAAAGATGTACCATTGACAGAAAGTGACTTTGTGATGCTTGTGGGCAGGTCATGCCAGAGAACAGAAGAGGGAATGCTAAGTGCAGCATATGCAGTATGCACAGTTGCAGCAGTGATGGAAGCATCCTACCTGAGGGGAGTAAAATCAGCTCAGGTTGCTGAACTAGTAGCTTTAACTAGAGCATGCAAGATAGGAAAGAATGTGAGAGTGACTGTGATAACTGATAGTTAGTATGGCTTTGGTGTTGTACATGATTTTGGTCAGATATGGCTGCAGAGAGGATTTCTGACTTCAAGTGGAACCCCTATAAAGAATGCTGAAGTGGTTGGGAAATTGCTAGAGGCGATACAGCTGCCTAAGCAATTGGCTGTTGTGAAGTGTGCTGCACATTCAAATACGGGAGACTATGTCGCAGTTGGTAACAAATATGCCAACAATGTGGCTCAATATTGTGCACGTAACCAGAATTCGATTAATCGGGCTAAAGAAAGGGAGATTAATTCTTGCCCCCTACTGTTTACTAACATTGTGAGTACTTGGGAAGAAGTGAGGCAGTTGCAGGAAGAAGCAGGAGATGAGGAAATGAGGCAGTGGATAAAAGCAGGATGTGCACCCAGAGAACTCGATCATGTGTGGGTTTATCGAGATGGAAGACCAGTCATGCCTGACAGTATGGTGTCTGCCATGGCACGGATGTATCATGGACAAGCACACATAGGGAGAGATGCCATGATTAGGTCGTTTAAGCAAACGTGGTACAATGCAAAATTCAGACTGGTAGCCGAGAGCCTTTGTCAAAGATGCCTAATATGTCAGCAGTTCAATCCTGGAAGAAAGACAGTGGTGAGTCTAGGAACAATAGGTCGAGAAGGAGGGCCTTTTACCAGAATGCAGATTGATTTCATTAAAATGCCTCCTTGTAACAGGTTGAGGTATGTTCTAGTGATGGTCTGCTTACTTTCTAGATGGGTAGAAGCATTTCCCACAAGAAGAAGTGATGGAATTACAGTAGCAAAATTGCTTTTGAGGGAATTTATCCCTAGATTTGGGTTCCCAGTGACAATTGAATCAGATAGAGGAAAGCATTTCCATAATGAGATCATTAAATTGATTTGTGAGGCATTGAATGTACAACAAAAACTACATTGTGCATATCACCCAGAGGCTTCTGGTGTGGTGGAACAAATGAATGGCACTATTAAAAACAGATTGGGAAAAATGTGTTTAGCCACAGGTTTGAAATGGCCTGATGTCTTGCCTCTGGTACTCATGACTATTAGAGCTATTCCAGATAGAACCACAGGTCTGAGTCCCCATGAAATTGTCATGGGAAGAGCAATGCGACATGTTTTTATTCCAGTCAACAAGCTGTTGCCTATAACTGATGACTTGGTGTTGGATTACTGTAAGGGACTGGCTGACGCAGTTCATTCTGTGTTTCATGAGCAAGCTCATGATCTGAGCCCAGGAGACTATGTGAGAATCAAAGTACACAGAAGAAGGAACTGTCTGGTCCCACGTTGGGGAAAACCACGACAAGTGATTTTGACCACAACCACAGCTGTAAAGTGTGCTGGAATAAAGAACTGGATCCATGCTAATCATACACTGCGAATTCCAAATCCAGTAGACAACAAAGAAGGAGAATATTTTGAGGAATCAGAGTCAATCTCTGAATCTGATATTGAAGACAACAGAACAAGAGAGAACCCAGAAAGGGGGGAATCAGAACCAGATGTGATTGTAGCTCCAGAAAATATTCCCTTGAGAAGAAAATTACAGATTTCAGATACTAGCTCAGACTCGGAAACAGAACAGAGACAAGCACGTACTGGGCAAGAGAGAAACAGTGACAAGATAATAAAGGAGATTCTTGATAAAGAAATTCCTAATGAAAAGTTGAGAGAAATTCCACCCGAAATAAAAGAAATAGATGGACAGGTGCCAGATACAGAGAGCGAGGGAAAGATTCTTGCGGAAGATCCCCGAGGAGTTGTAGGGAAT
This sequence comes from Triturus cristatus, assembly GCF_964204655.1. Classification (NCBI taxonomy): domain Eukaryota; kingdom Metazoa; phylum Chordata; class Amphibia; order Caudata; family Salamandridae; genus Triturus; species Triturus cristatus. Next base: position 1,247,601,982 of record NC_140579.1, on the reverse strand, counting down.
CCAAACACTGAGTTAGAAGAAGGGATAGTTAATCAGCAGGAAGATTGTGTGCAAGAACCACAAGGAGGGACAGAAGTAGTGAACAATAAAGTGGTGGAAAGGGAAACAGCTGAAAACAAAAAGCCAGTTGAAACAGAAACAGAAGATAGCGATGAAGAGATACCAGAAGGTCGAGTCCTGAGAAAGATAGCATGGAGAGCTGAATAGAATAATAAAGGAAATAATTCAAAAAGATCAGCAAAAGAGGAAATCTGGCCAAACAAGATAAAGAGATTGAGATATCGACTAACACAAGTGAATTCATCAAGAGCAGAACAAGTGAATGAAGTGTCCAGTCAAGAAAAACCGAAATGTGAGGAAATAACTACAGCGGAGGAAAATAAGAGAATAAGAAAACCTAGCCAGAAGTATAAGTCGCCAGAATGGTCATATGTGGCTTTGCCTCAAATTAAAGAAGAGGCAGATAGCCAAGAAAACCCAGAGGTGACTGTACAAGAAGTGTTTGAGGAAGACGAAGAATCGGAAATCCTGAGAGTTATCTTGTCCGATATTGGAGACGAAACGGATGTTCAGGAAGTTCTGTATCAAGATTTTGAGAAGAAAGTAAAAGACGATCAAATGCCAAACTGAAGAGACCAAAGGAAAACTCAATGGAAAGACAATAAAATACTGGAGTAGAAATAACTGATAGAACCAAGTAGGCGCTTAGAGCCTTGGGTTAGACAAAACTAGTTGTGAAGTAGAAGAGGCTAAGTCAAAAGACACTGTTCATTTTTTTCGAAATGGCAAACACAGAGAATAGAAAAACTAAATGTAGTTTTCTTAGAAGGTGGCTAAAATTGTGTTGTTGTTGTACATGATTACTAATGCTTCTATGGAGTATTTTAGCTTTGATGATTTCATTTAAAGTTACCTTAGATACAATAGAAGGACATAGTGAGAATAAAACTAATGTAGAAATGTTTCAGAAAGAATTTCAGACTAAAGTAGATAGAAATTACTTACACCAAGATAGGTCTATAAATGATTTTTCTAGCAATGTATTTCAAAATTATTGTACGACTATGTAAAGACAATGGATGTGAGGGATTGCTACGTTTGTATGCAGTTACCTGCATCTGTATCTGAAGGAGTGACATACCATCACCTTCCAGTAACGTATGGAATAACATGTAGTGTAATAGCAAGTTTGTTTTATAAAATAGGTAAATTAGAATATTATTTTTCAGATGTAGATAACGTATTTTCACAAGTACCCATAATTAACAAATTGAATAAAGTCAAACCTGCAAAGGTATTAGGTGAGTTTTTCTTAGAAACTAAAGAATTAACATTAGAATCTATATTTAGAAATAATCTAACTTGTAGTCTAAAGAAAGAAGAGAAAGTGTTTTTGGATATGGTTGAAGAAAGGAGATTGAAAATGCAGAGGAAAGTACCTGAGGGAAGTGGAGAAAAGACAGTCTGGGATGTTGAAAAGGAAAAGCATTTGAGAGGAGAAGCTAGTCCAACAATGGCTTTAGATTGGCCTCAGAAGGGAAAGTTTTGTATTAGAAGGAATCAAACTGCCTATGATAATTACTTTGTAGGTAACAGTGATTGCCATGATACATATCGAATCATGGGTGGATAGGGATTTAAAGGTGGAAATGATCCAGTCTTTCCTGGATTGTATTTTATCTGCGGGATCAAGGCATATTATCGTTTGCTAGATCATTAGTATGGAACATGTTATGTAGGTCTGGTTTTTCCAAAGATATTCCACATGGGAAGAGGAAAAGATGGTGTACATAAGTTAAGTAGTCTGCTAACTCGTAGAAAAAGAGAGTCTTGGTCAGAAATTGTAGGAGACATTTTTGGAGCATTGATACCAGCAGTGGGAATATCTCTGAATGCACATAAAATTAGGAAATTATCAACAGTAGTAGATCGCTTGTCAACAAGCACCGCTGGAGGATTCTTATCGGTAAATACTGAAATGGTTGCCATGCGTGCCATGGTGATGCAAAATCGACTTGCCCTTGATATAATATTGGCAAAAGAAGGTGGAGTACTTACATTCCAGACGAAAGTAAAGATCTGAAAGTCTATATCAAAAATATAACTGAATTGCATGAAGAAATTGTACCACTGGAGGTTGAAAGTGTTTGGGAAAAGATTAGAAAGAAACTTACGTCTATTAAAGATTTCTTATTTAACTTAGGTAGCACATTTATAGGTAGAATCTTATTTCCATTAACATGTGTGGTTTTCCTAGTATTAATATTAAGATTAGGATGTTTATGTTATAAAAGAAAGAAAATACAGAAAAATTTAAAAAGAGAAAATTTGAAAAGAAGACAGAATAAGAAACAAGAGAGGGAATATGAAGAGGTAGAATTAGAAGAAATAAAAGATAACATGTATAAAACAGCTAGAAGAGAAGAACTTGGGGAAACAGAGATGTGAACTAATCTAAAGAATTCATTTCGCTTTCTATGATAAATTGATACAAAATGTTATGGTGTGGTGATAAAATCACCAAAGGGGGGATTGATGGAGCAGGTTGTACAAAATTTGGTATACCTCCCCCATTTTGCATAAAAATACTAATTAAATATTCTATTAACTATAATATTATTAAATGAGTTTGAATGTTTATTAACCTACACTTATTAATATATATTACACGTGGGATTTGCAATTGCATGGCTAAAATAATTTTTATGACTAAAATTTGTACGCATATTAACAGTAGTAAATGTGGTAATTAGAAAATTGCATGATATATGTTGCTTTGTAATGTTCTGTAATGTTGCCCAGAAGGAGGATCGAAATGGTGAATATAAATGCTTTAAATGTTGCTATACGCTAGATAAATACAAGCACATAAAGGGATTAGTAAGGGGTAACCATTAGATTTGTTATTTCTTTATATTAATTATTCTTTTGTGTTTGTTTTGCTTAAATTAGCATTTGGGCCTAATTCAACGATGGCTGACGAGACTCCACGATGAAGTGGCCATTTTTTCATGTGGCATAAACAGCGCCTGCGCGAGAGCTTCCATGATCCTCGCAGTGACCTCTGAACACAGTACCCCAACAAGGATGACACATTGGACGTCTTGCAAGAAAGAGGAACAATAACTTTTACAGAGAACCAGAACGACTTGATACAATTTTTACCGGTGACCTTACCCCTTGAACTGTACTAAAATCCCGGGAACACATCGGACGATCCTAACCAACCAATCATGACCACTCTAAACTTTAAAATTGTAACTTCTATGTTCAAGTTTTTTTTATAAAAGCTTAGCAGAATAGGGTCTAGGGTCGCTTGTCATTTGCCGCCTCCTACCCTTACTTTGATGACCTGGATGCTGTCCGACTCTTTGACGACTGTGAACTTTTGACTGACGCTTGCACGTCTTTGGTCCTTTGCCGATCTTTGGGACTGTAACGTGCTAGGCAGAGAACTCTGAGCTTTGGTTTATTACGGACGATCTATACAGAGCCAATGAATTAGAAGTCTCCAGAGTAGTAAGATTAGGTAAATATGAAGTTCTGTGATTTTCTGAAAATTTGATATAAACTTTACGAAATAAATGCATACTAAAGCTTTACGAAATTTAGATAAATTATTATTGATTAACAAGAAACAAAGAGTTTGTGGTTTTTCAGCTAAGGAGGAAAGGATTCTGAATCTTAAAATGTGTTTTAGCTGGTTCTAAAATCATCACCAACCAATCCAACTAATTTGGTCCATTGACTGAAGTGGGAGGAGTGCCTTGATGTTTGGGATTGAGGATCTATAGGCGAAAGGGCGTTAATGTATATTTGTAAATGACTTTTCCTTCCCTATAGGTTATAAGGTATATCCCCACATGTCCAGAGCTTGAATTACTCATCCCTCCTGTGTGTGCAGACTTGGTGAGAGAGACGTGTGAGTGTTGGTGTTATGGGCCCCACCAATGACTGCGTGTGTGAATGAGCTAGTGTGACATCGGGTCTGCGACGCAGGGAGGGTATCGGTAAAGGTTATTCCCCGTTTCCCGGTCTTGCGCTGCAACATTTTCAACCAGGCGGGCTACTCGATAGCGGGCAATAGCGATAGAAGATATAATGCCTCGGATGGTTGCTTTAAAAGCATTGGGTAGCTGCGGGTGGTTCTGGAGGGGTGTTCACGTCAAAGAATGCCGAGATCTCTCGACAAATCTCAGCCAAGTCTGCTGGGTCCCATACGATATGGGGCGGAAGGCACCATCTCTAGGGGGTGTCATATCGTCTACCCAGGGCTCGTAAAGTCACCGCCACATGGGCATGATCCGATATGGACATGTCTGAGATATCAGCTGATTCCAGGGATTTTATCAGAGTCGGAGAGGAAACAATAGTCAATTTGTGAGTAAGAGCGGTGGACGTGTGAGTAGAAGGTGTAGATGCGTACGTCCAGGGAATGATATCTCCAGACATCCGCCAAGCTTAAGTTTGTAAGGTCCCTCTTTAAGGCAGATGACATTGCCCTTGTATTCTGATATGTGGTGGCACTGCAATCCACATCAGGATCTCAAACCATGTTGAAGTCACCTCCAAGAATTACCAACCCCTCTGGGGAGCACAAGTGGTCTTTCAGCAAGGATCCTGCGCCTGATTAGGTGCGTAGACATTGAAAAGGGTCAGAGGTTGTGCAGCCAAGTGGGTTTGGAGTTGTAGGTACCGGCCCTCAGCATCCTGTGTCACCCAAGGGCGCCCTCCCCAATTTGGATTTAGCTACTATAGCAGCCCCGCTGTTTCGGATGCAACCGACGCCCAGTATTGATAGGGGTATTTGGGGTGGGTCATGTCTGTAGAAAGCAAGTGCGTTTCTTGGAGGAAGATGATATCGGGGTCTTGGAGGAGCAAGTATCGCCATATCTGGCGCCTCTTGTTAGGAGAGTTTAGCCCTTTGACATTAAGGGAGAGGAGTTTAATGAGCAGGTTTGTTGTCACATTGTTGTGGGAAGTAGTCGAAGGTAATGTTGTAGCCATGAGTATGAAGGTTGTATTCCCCTAGGAGGGAGAAGTGAGGCTTATGGAACAAATTGCGTATGCCCCCAGTGTATAGAATATACGTATTGGGTTGTGATGAGGATGTTGTTTTGAGCTCGCTCACCTCCCAGTGTAGGGAAGGAAAGAAAAGGGAGAAGGCAACAAGGTGCGGCCAACAGGGCCTGTGGGGTGTACTGCTATTCCCGGAATAGCTCAAAAGTAGAGGCAAAACCCATTCTGAGGATGTTACTCCTCCTAAGGGTCCTACGTCTATGGGGGTGTAGTAAGAGCAAGTGTAGGTAAGTCAGGCTCCGCAAACCGCTGTCAGGGTAGAATACACCAGCCATGGATCTGCAAGAGAAAAGGAATGGTAGGGTGTTGACGAAATAAGGTAAGTGGCTTCTATGGCCAACTGCGATTTTCCAGATGCATGGCAGAGTATACCAGGTATCAGAGTGTCTGTATGCACCCAGAGGGAGGCACAATAAAGAGATCTGGGATGTAGAGAAGAGCAAGAGCGCCCTCGAGGAGTAGTGAGTCAGAGGAACTATTCAGGACACATAACCCACATAAAAATATTACTGGCTAGAACGCAATGTTCATAATAAGTTCCTCAGAGATTCAGCACTAAGAGGCCTTTGTAAATAGTTCAGGACAGGGTTAGTACATTATTAAGTCTACATCAGTCCAAGGTCTCCGAAATATGGGCCGGTGAATGAGGGGCATTCATGGTATGGAGGTGCTTAATGATATCCTGCTTTGTTTAGGAGGAGATCTGTTCCTTGGATCGAGATCTGTGTTTGGGTGGGGGATGGTGGACCATTCTGGCTGTGTTGTCTCCCTATGAGAGGCCCGTGGTGAAGAAGCAGTATCGTCGCCAGGTTCTGTTGGAATTTGAAGAAGTTGCTTTTCATCTTTCAGGAAGCGGAGGGTGTTACGTTTGCCCTGCCAGGAGAAGATCAGTTCAAAAGGATGGCCCCATTGATATTTAATTTGGAGATTGCGTAGTTTGTCTGTAACCGGTTTTAATTCTTTACATTGGCGGAGAGTGACCGGGTCAATGTCCTGAAAGACTTGGTAGGTTGGACTTTGTACACTAGGTTGGTTTTTCCGCACATCTTCTGTAGGATGGCTTCCTTTTCTACACAGAAATTGACTCGAGTGAGAATATCCGGAACAAAGTCCGGGTGACCTCTTGGGCCAATGACTTGATGTGCTCTGTCGAGGGCTAGAGGACAGGCATCATCATCAGCCCTGAGTGTGTGTAGACGGTCAGCTGTGAAAACCATAATATCTTGACCCTCCGCTCCTCATGCGACCCCCTGATGCGGATGTTATTACGCTGGCTTCTATTTTCCAAATCTTCTTGCTTCAGCTGCAGACTAATATGTTGGTCCTCTAATTCAGCCATTTTACGCCAGAGGTTCTCATGATCCTCTGTGCGTGCATCCATTGTGCACTCAAGTTTGTCCACCCGGCCCCCAATTTCCATGACGTCCTGGCAGATCTCTTACAGGCAAGATTTAAAGTAATTTTTGAGCAATCCGATTTCATTCTTAATTTCCTGTAGGAAAGAGGTCATAAAAGCCTGTGTGATCGGGGCTGCAGCCGACTCCTCAATGCAGAGGTAGGCTGCGGCTGAGGTTTGGATTTCAGCCATAGGGAAGCAACAGGGTTGTCCTTGGCTGGGGTAGGTGCAGGATCTTTGCCCAGTTTGGAACGTGGCATGGTAAGGGTTGAGTAGTCGTCAATGCTGTGTTCAGGAGAGGAGATTCCAGGGAGTCAGAGAAATTGCTGGCGCTGTGGTAGGGAGTCCACATTAGTGCTAAATGCTCTAGCTGTGACAGCGTACAGGAAAGGATTGCGCACCCAAGTCAATAAAGGCTGTAGTCAGGTGTGAGGAGACCCCAGTGTTTCAGAGCCAGACCTTGTCCACGCCTCGCAATGTATAGCCCCCAGTGCAGATGGAAAGGCCCGGGTCTACATCTCCAGGGGGGGCACACCAAAAGCCCACAAAGGGGGGAAAAGAGGGGTAGAGAGCACTGGCCTGCAGCCGATCTCCTCTACCCCAAGACTGTCGGCATTCCGTGTGACCCCACCTCGTTGGGGGCCGGTGGGGCAGAAGAAGCTATGAGCACCAATCCAGCCAGCAATGGGCACCAGTCCAGCCAATAGGGGTAAGAGGGAAGTCTGAGTTCGTCCACAGGGTCAGGAGCAACGGATGGGCAGGCCCCTATGGGTCACCCCAGGAGGTATGCAATGGGACTCAGCCACACCAAGCGGTGCAAAGGCCGTTCCTCAGTTGAAAGAGGCAGGTAGAGGGTCCATGAGTAGGCCCAAGTGGTATTCAACAAAGGGGGGGCAGAGGCCTCACCACGCAATCTTCACAGCCGGTCAACCACACTTCCTCCTGCGCTGAGTTATTGTGGCAGTGTGGGACAGTTAAATGCTCAGTGTGGGGACCGCTGGCTGAAGAGCAGATGAAGGGCCGGTGTCAGGGACTTCTGCGGAGGCCAGTTCCAGCTGTCTCCCCCAGGATCACCTCAGTAGGTGGGCAGCAGGCAAAGAGTTAGTTAAGAAGGGTGCAGAGCATACCCCGTGGCATAGGTTGGTGGGGTAGGTGACCGGGTCCCACAAGAGTCCCGTTGACGGCCCAGCAAGAAAGGGAGGGAGGGTGAGAAGCCCCTCCATGTGATACCCACAGCCGATCCCCCTTACCCTCGGCTCTTCCGTTGCAGTAGTGTGGACCAGCAGCTGCAGCAGGCGCGGAGAGCCCGGGTCCAGATCCCAAAATGGAGGCAGGGTCAATGCTCTGCACAGCTGGCACCAGTCAGCTTCAGCCACTTCCCTTGAGGGCTCCTTCCGGAGCTCCGATGACCGCCCCTCCTCAGCGCCGAGCCCGGAGCGCATGTCATGCATCCTACAGGGTCATCGCCAGTTAGTCTGTAGGTAGGAGCTGGCCCTCCCCAGGCCAAAGGCCCAACGGGCGGATCCCAGGCCTGCCTCCCGGCCTCCTCGGGCAGGCCACTGGGCTCTCCATCGAAGGGGCAGCCCCTCCGCTCAGTGTCGCCTCCGGATGCGTCCATGGGGGTAGCAGTCCCCAGATCAGGCGATCCCCATTGAAAGGGGGTCAAGATGGAAAAGAGGTGGCCCCGCAGTTACAAGCCCCTCAGCAAAGCCCAAGATGGTGGCTGCTCAGGGGGCGGTTGCTCCATCCTAGTGTGTCGGGGGCTACCAGTAGGGCCCCCATCGGATCTCCAGTGCTTCAGGGGGACTCCCGGAGTGCTACCAGGGCCTCACCCTCGCTGTCGAGCCCGTCAGGTGGTGTGATGCATGGCATGTAAGCTTTAGCAGGCTGCGTGGAGCAGAGCTCCGAGAGCACACGTCCTACTCTATTTGTGACTTGGACACGCCCCCCAATTTATTTATTTTAATAGGAAGGTTTCTAAATTCAATTAAGGCCACTCATTGTCCATATTATATTCTGTTTGATGCACTTGCACTGCTCCCACTAATCAATCTGGGTACTAACTTAATTTTTGGCATCCAATTGTAAACTTTCACATTTATAGAATGTTTTAAAATTTTCAATCATACATTTTGCTTCTTTAATTATATGAACTATATTATTCTGTTTACTCCCTGAGTAGGCTTCACAGGCCCCTGGAGTTCCCCAGACCGTAGCTTAAGAACCATTTATCTAGTGTCTCATGATATCCATGGGGGCATGTTATGGATATGTTTTGTGAATATTTAAAAAATAATTTAAACTATATTTGTAAGTATAATAGTGATGATTGCAATTAAATACATATAATTACTAATAAGTGACATAATTTGTGAAATCATAAGCCGTGCATGGCATAGTTACAGCTACTTCAGTTAACTATAACTAGTCAATTTCTTTTCTTTTATATTCTTTTTATTGAAAACCAAAAACACAGGCTTCGCATACCATGTGACAATAACACAGTGAAGTTGCAGCACTGGCACAGTATGCCTCGGTATCTTTCAAACAGTCCCTCTGCAATGTCCAGACACCCAGATTCGGGGCTTTTACGGCCAATCAGATCAACACACACATCACACCATGTACCACTGTTCAACCCAAAAACTCTCCTACAGATTCCAGTCAGCCCTGTCTCCTGTATACCCTTCATGTACCCCACACCTTTTTCCATTTCTTGGGGCAGCCTCTAGCTGTATACACCACCTGTTCCGCCCTCTGTCACCAATCCAAGTCTGCCTCCCAGTCAGTGTATACCAGCATGGCTGTGGCACCCAATACTCTCGCTATGTTTTGCTGCGCCACTCCGGCCGTCAGTCTGAGTCAGATTTCCTTATATCTGGGCCAATCCTGCTTCCCTTTTTTTCCCTGAGTAGGCATTTGGCTTCAAGGGGGACCTCCACCTCCACCACCCTCGCCATTATTGCTGTCACCTGAGCCCAGAAGTTTCCCACCAGCCGGCAGTCCCAGTGGATATGAAAAAAGTACTCTTCGCTCCCACAGCACCCCCTGCACAGTGGGGACTCCACCCTATCTATTTTGTATAGGGGTGTCTGTGCATAATAGGAACTGTGGAGTACCTCAAACTAGACGAGTTTGAACTGGACCCTAATAGCTATATAACGAGGGGCCTGTAGGGCCACCGCCCAGTCATCGTGTTCAAGTGTCCTCAGGTCCCCTTCCCACGCAAACCCTCAAGGGACCAAATAGATCAGGAGAATTATTCATTAGTTTCCTCTATATCAGTGACACTCCTTTGAGCGTCAGAGCCTCAGTAAGTATTCGGACCTCTAGTGGCGAAGAGTCAGGCAATTAATTGCTCACCTTCCGACAAATGACATCGCAGAGCGTGTCCTACCTGTGTGTGCTGGAAATGCTCAGACTCCGCCAGGTTGTACTTTCCCTGCAGGTCTGCAAATGTTATGTAAGCCTGGTTCCTCCAGATGTCACCCAAATGGTCTACACCAATGAGCTCCCATTTCTGGAATCCATTCAATCCTCCTACCTCTGGCAGGTTTGCGCTGCACCAGAGCTGTGTCCAACCAGTAAGTTTCACCTTCCAGCCTAAAAACCACGTGGCCTCCTTCCATACATCAACTACTACATGTGTGTGTTGTGGCCGGCGACTGCTTCCAGCCGCCCATAGAGAAGTCTCTCATACACCCACGGCCCATGGATTCTATGTCCACCCTGTATGCCGGGTCTTGATTTTCGACAAATACCCAACCATTTATGACCAGTAACTGTGAAGAAATAACTACAAGAAGGGGGACAGGGGGGGCTTTTTCCACTCACAAGAGAGTGGGAGGTCCAGCAAAAACAAGAGCCCCAGTCAGAGATTACAAAGAAAGGAGTTTCTGCTGTTCCTCTATTAAAGAGTTAGTAAAAATAGAGAGAAGGCTGGATCCAACTAAGTCCACCATGTGTCCATGGTTGAGAATCCATCTGTTGGATAATAATGCCCTCACACACCCTTTCAGGTGTCATGCTTCATCATATGGGCTGCTCCTCGTCGGGCCGGCGGTGCAATGCCCAACGGGCTCCCTTAAAATAGGGCACTTTGTGGGAGATCTTCTATCCAACTGCTGTATGGTGAAGTGCGGGTGTGGGGCCTGGATGGTGTAGATGTGTATTAGTGATTTAAAACAGGGTTAAGAGTGCCTGGTAGGAATCAATTTTATTCTGGGGGCCTCCTTCCCTGATTAAAAACGTGTGTACATAGCACTCGTCAGAGTATAATGTCTCGTGTAAGAGTGTCCTATGTTAATAATCATTGGTCAACATGTTTCTCGCATAGAGTAGGTACACTCGCGATTCGTCAGGACCTAGAAAAAGAACAACTATCTACAACTAGAAGGCTATAACTAGAAAGCTATTAGTAATCAAGTATATAGCAAGTCAGGTGTCTCTTGACTAAAATACCTGTTGTAATCTGGAGCTACCTGTAAAAAAGAAGGTAGGTTATACCATTTATACATAGGTATGCAATTTACATAACAGTTGGAGAAACAGCCTTGAATGTGACTAAAAAACTCTTATTTTCACCTAATGGTGGTGTATTCTGATGTGTCAAGGGGCACAACAGAAAACAATAGATGAGTCGCTTAGTAAGCTTCCACTAGGCATTTCACCTATGACTCTCCTTCTCACTTGTCCACCCGCAATGGTCCTTAAATCACCATATACTCCACTGAGCCCCGGGTCATTGTGATACTTTAACACCCTACTTTCCCATCATATGCTAATTGATCCTTGAGGGAAGAATACAGTGCGATGTTCCAAGTTGGTAGTATTTGACCTGTGAAATATGCTAAATGGTCATTCATATATCGCTATGTAAGCCTCCACGTCTCTATATCGCTAACTCCGGCTTTCCAATTTAGGCATAATTTTGTCTTAGGGATTTACACATTTTATTGTAAACCAGTTATAGCGCCCACCATTGACACACGCTACATCAGCTTTGTCTGATTCACGACAACTCCCGGGTGCACTTGATTCTGACTGCAAGAGACTCGCAAACGTGAATGAGGAATACCTCACGCCTTAGGGTCATCTCTTTATATGTGATTTTGGCCACCTACTGCGTATATTCTATTTTATATGACATGTCGAACCATACTATACTCACCAATTTCGGTCCAGTCCTACTTACTGAGGAACTTTTACTCATGCGTAATCCACCGAGTACTGTTGAGGTCTGGACCGTTACTGAATAGGGTAAGTTACTCCTTTGTATTTCTTGCTGTTTTTAATAGAATTCCACAGAGGCGAATAGTCACAATAGCTCACTGTGGAGTTCCACCACCAACTGCATTTTTGTTTTCTGTTGTGCCCCTTGACACATCAGAATACACCACCATTAAGTGAAAATAAGAGTTTTTTAGTCACATTCAAGGCTGTTTCTCCAACTGTTATGTAAATTGCATACCTATGTATAAATGGTATAACCTACCTTCTTTTTTACAGGTAGCTCCAGATTACAACAGGTATTTTAGTCAAGAGACACCTGACTTGCTATATACTTGATTACTAATAGCTTTCTAGTTATAGCCTTCTAGTTGTAGATAGTTGTTCTTTTTCTAGGTCCTGACGAATCGCGAGTGTACCTACTCTATGCGAGAAACATGTTGACCAATGATTATTAACATAGGACACTCTTACACGAGACATTATACTCTGACGAGTGCTATGTACACACGTTTTTAATCACGGAAGGAGGCCCCCAGAATAAAATTGATTCCTACCAGGCACTCTTAACCCTGTTTTAAATCACTAATACACATCTACACCATCCAGGCCCCACACCCGCACTTCACCATACGGCAGTTGGATAGAAGATCTCCGACAAAGTGCCCCTTTTTAAGGGAGCCCGTTGGGCATTGCACCGCCGGCCTGACGAGGAGCAGCCCATATGATGAAGCATGACACCTGAAAGGGTGTGTGAGGGCATTATTATCCAACATATGGATTCTCAACCATGGACACATGGTGGACTTAGTTGGATCCAGCCTTCTCTTTGATTTACTAACTCTTTAATAGAGGAACAGCAGAAACTCCTTTCTTTGTAATCAGTAACTGTGAAGCCCAATAATATGTCTGAATATCTGGGAATGCCAGTCCCCCGTCATATACCCCTCGCTGCAATTTAGCTTATGCTATTCTGGGGGTTCCTCCTTTCCACAACAGTCTGCGGACTTCCTGGTCAATTCTCCTGAATACTGCAGGCGAAAACTTGTAAGGCGTGTTTTGTATTATATAAAGCAATCTCGGGGGACTCATCATCTTGTAGCAGGCAGCTCTGCCCACCAGCATCAGCAGCAGGGATCCCCAGTGCATCACATCCTATTTACGTCTTTCCAGCTGTGGGTCAATATTTTTCCTATGGAACTCTCGTGGGTCCCGCGTGATATAGATCCCTAGGTACCGCACCCCCTCCAATCTCACCAGGGCAAGATAATATCAAACCAGACGGGGAGCCTCACCTGACAGAGGATATATTACTGACTGCGTGAAATTGTTCCATTCACCCTGGCTCTGGCCATGGCGGCCTGTTAAAGTAGTCTGACCCATTCAGTGATCTTGGGACCAAAGCAGAGCCTCTCCAGCACCGCAAACATATGGTTCCACTCCACCAAGTCAAATGCCATCTTTGTGTCCAAGGCCATCGCCAAGGTTTGTGTCTCCTGGCACAACTCAGTCAGGTGAAGCACCACTTAGAGAAGCCTCAGTTTAAGCAGAGTGCTTCTACTGGGAATAAAGCCCGACTGGTCAGGGTGAACAATCGAGGGCAGGACCCCCCGCTAACTGGTCGCCAGAGATTTAGCCAAAACTTTAGCCTTCACATTAAGTAAGGAAATCGGTCTGTATGACCGGCAGTCGGCTGGGGGTTTACCCTCCTTAGGTATGACCATTATCTTCACCATCCTCTGGTCAGTGGGGAGGCAGCCAGTGGAGAGTGCCCCTCGGTACATCTCCAGCATCAGCTTGACCACTACCCCTGCTAACCCCTTGTACAGTTCAACTGGTTGGCCATTGGGCCACTATGTCTTGCCCGACTGCAGCTCCCACAATGCCCACTGTAGGTCCTCCTCAATCAAATCAGCCTCCAGAGCCTCGCGTACCTCCCCGTTAGCACCCAAAGGGCCACATTTTGAAGAAAATCCTTACAGTCAGCATCTGTCAGGGTGGTGGGGGAGGCATAAAAAGCCTAATTGTAGGAGGCAAAGGCCTCTGCTGTAGCTGTGTTGGTGGTATGAGTGCCCCTCCTCATCAGGTAACTCAAGTACCCATGACCTCCCTTTGTCTCAGGTTTCCAGCCACGCTAGCAATTTTGCTGCTTTATCCCAAATGTCATAGAGGCGTTGCTGTGTTGCCAAGGCGTACTGGGTCCTCTGTCAGGGCTCATAAATCTTGTTGGCAAAGCAGTAATCGGTGTCTATCTCTCCCCCTTCTTCCTCCGCCACCCTTTCCATCTCCAATATCTCTCTCTCAAGGCCTGCACATTGCCATTTAGATTCCTTTTTTTAATCACCAAAACTAGCGAATTTCTGTGGCTTTTAAAGTTTAAAATGTAATATTTTAAACAACATTTTCACTTACTATCAAATCACTTTAACCTTTGTTTTTTTCCATTGGATTTCTGATTTTTAAAAATGTAAAGTAAGATATTGTTACCAAACCTAACTAGGACTACTCCACGCACATGGAATTGACCGAAGGACTTGGTTAACCACAAACCCCCTAAAGTATCTATAACTTGTGCTCAATTTGTCATCAGTTATGTCATTACAAATGTTACAGTGATGTTATCAGTGATGTCATAGAACATGTAATGGGTGATGTAAAGGTGAGGTGATAAGCAGTGCATGGTGAGGGAATTAGTTATAGTTACCTTAAGAAAAGAGTAATAGTTACTCGAGATAACTATAACTGGTGATTGCCAGTGATTTTGTTTGTTTATAAAAGTATGTGTTAAGTGTCATTTTCACCTAACTATAACGTCCATTTACTCTTTCCACCTCATTACGAGTTCGGCGGTCTTATCGCCAGACCGCCGTGGGGCAGTCCCAAGAAGACCACTGCAGCGGCTGTCTTCCACCCGTGTATTACGATGTCACTGTTTGTTGGCCCAGCAGCGGTGTTTCTGACGGCGGGGAATATATTTTCATGTGTCAATGCATGTGTGTATACTTTGACTGCACAATTGTTAAATGTTCACATATCCATGACAAATGCTAAAAAATACCTATTACCAGTACTTTCCCATTGCTGGAGTCAGGAACATATGTGCCCAGTCCAGTTAAGGTGTACAAATTGTAAATTACTTACCTAGATTCTGCGCCAATATGGTAGCTTTCTTTGCCGTCAAGATGCTATTGGGAAGGGGGAATCTGGAGGCAGGCATCCACATGGGAGACTGCAGAGAAGAAAAGGAAATGGTTGAGTATGCACCCCAATTCCTTCAATTTGCCCGACCAGAAGGAGGCGGTCTTTCCACCATGCTCTGCTCGACAGAAAGTCAACTCATGATTCCAACGGCGGTGGACTTGTCTGTACTACCCTCTGGTAGCTGCTTTTCCCCTACCACTGTCAAAGTGGTCTATGATTGGCTGGTGGTGCTCTGTCGGTCTTTCGTTCTGCTAACCGCCAACATTGTAATACAGCGGGTAGACTGCCAGCTTGGCGGCGGGGTTTCAAATGCCGTTTCAATGGTGGTTCCTTTAACCGCCAAACTTGTAATCAGGCCCTAAATTCTTTTCAATTAATTTCTACGTTTTTTACAATGTGAAGTATGATATTATTATAGTTCCTAACTATTCTGTCACTTAAAAGTTAGTTTTTTCAGAGAATTTCTATGTTTTACCGTCTGCCGTGCATGGACTTGGGCCTTGCGTAGCATGGGATTGGCCACTGCGTGCATACATGCCCCTGCTGCACAGGGCCTTAGGTCGTGCATGGTGGGAGGTTGGTCGCAGGGCTTGCCCCGCGGCAAGGCCCTGCGTTCCACCTCATGGCGGAAAGCAACCACACATGGCCTTCGGCCACGTGCAATATGGGATTTGTCACAGGGCCTGGACAGCCAAAAGATCCTGCATCAACCCCTTGTGAGCAGCCAACCCCATGCTATGCAAGACCTTCTGGCATGTCAAGCATGCAGTTGGTCATGCAGGCCCTGGCCACACTCAGGCACACTTACTGACTTTGTCAAAGAGTCACAACACCAAAATATAAAAAGTAAGCTTATTGGCTTTATCACGGGGTGAGCATACCAATATAGATAAAGTAGATTTATCATCTTTCTCCTAAAATAACCAATATATTTAATGTAATGTATATTTCAGTAATTTACACAATTCAGTGTTTAATATTATTGATTAATATACAAATGTTTATTAATGTTTTAATATAAAAACGTGCATATGAGTCTTTACTTTAACACAGTATATATTATTGCAATTTGTGGGCTGAAAACATTTTAAAAGAGGTGGGGCTAAACCTGCAGCTAGTGCAAGTAATCCCCAAAAGAAAAAGAGAAAGTGTAGGAAAGGTGGGGAACTGTTAGCCACAGTTTTAGTGAGCCAAGGAGATTCTACACCATTAGAGGACTGGTGACACCCTGTCTACCCCACAAAAAGTCCTGACTAGTCAAGTAGCTGTTCAGCTTGAGTTTGTGGCTCTCCAGATGACAAAAAACTGTGTGGAAGATGTATGCTTACTACAGGAGGTAGTAACCCCTGCTCTAAACCAGAAGGCAGGCAACTGGAGCCCCAAGAAACCTGCCAGTTTGCTCCTTCCCCTGTCACTGAAGAGCTAAAGGTGTGGTTCTGGGCTCTGGCTGTTCTCAGTGGCCTCTGCTGGGTGCTAGCCTTTATGGCTGCAGTGTCCTCAGCATGGTGGTCTGATACCATGTCAAATAGTAAATTAGGCCCCCTGGCCCGTTTGGTCATGGTGGGGTTACTCAAGCTGTAAATAACCTCTTTCAGTATGCTGTGTGTTGTCCTGGCTGAAATAGAATTAGCAGAGGTGGACACCTATAATCCCAAACTCAAAAGATTGGGAAAAGCCACTAAAGACATATGAAAGGGGCATTTTAAATTGGGTCTTGAAACTGTTGAGGTATGTCAGCTTCCCAAAGGGACTGACATGGACAGGAGGATATAAGGCAGGGTAGTGCCTGCAATACTTCAACCAGTTCCCCTATTCTTCTTCCCCTGATAGACTAGGAAGACTTCCAGGTTTGGCTGAGTCTTCTGGCCTGTGGGCTGGGGGGAGGGTGGTCTTAGGCTTATGTGAGAAACAAGGTGTCCATTGCATTACCCGCCACACAGTTTTTTTGTGGGTTTTGATGCAACTTTCACTGAGGTGTACTGGGTCCCTGCTAACCAGGTTACTACTGCCAGTGTTCTTTCCCAAAACTGTACCACGACTGGCACAACTTCAGCCACCCCTGTAAATCCCGAGTAAATGGTACCCCTGGTACCTAGGTCGTTGGGATCGAAGATGGCCCACTCGGGCTGCAGCACAAATTGTGCCGCTCCAGGGGCCCCTCACCCACATCATGCACACTGCTGCTGCAGGTTGCATGTCTTCGTGCAGAGAAAACCGAAGATTCAACATGTCACACAAAGCCCTGGGTGACATGTCCCAATACACTGCATGATGTACAGGTAAGACACCCCTACTGCAGGCCTTACAGCACTAAGGCATGGTGCACTATACCTCATGTGTGGACACCCTGCAATATCTGAGCCATTTTTAGATATTGTAATTGCACAGGGAAGCCATAGCGAGTACATGGGCTGGATACCTGTCATTACAAGTTTCCTAGCTCCACGATGGCTTGAATGTACCCTAAGATGTTTGGTACCAACATTTTGTCTTAATAAATCCTCACTGATGCCAGTTTTGGGTTTATTAATAAATGCTCACAGGAGACGCTTAAGAGGGTCCCCTGAAAACCTATTAAGCACTGCTGTGGTCTCTGACTAGCTATACACAGGCTGCCACCACCAGACATGTTTATGACTTCATGGGGTGAGAGCCTGCCCTTTCAGAGGCCAGAAACAAAGCCTGCTCTGGGCAGAGGTGCTTCACACCTCCTCCAGGTCTCCCAGAGCGTGAAGCTTCAAAGGTGATGCCGCATTTGAAGTGCGCCCAGGCTTCCCCAGATAGTAGGGGATGCCAACCGCTTGCCCTGCTCCACATTTGGTAGGAGGACAGACTGGAAAATTAGGTAAATGAGGAAAAGTGTCCCCATTCAGCCAGCACAATCCCTAAGGTGTGGCCAGCGATGTGGACCCCTCTCCAGAAACCACCATCTAGACATGATGGGAAAGCAACCTATCAGGACTAGGGTAGTACCCCTTCCCACAGGAAGTAGTCACTTAGAGGACGTAGACACCCTAAAGGTAGGTAGCCTGTCTCCCATTTAATCCCCTAAATTTAGTATTTAGGTGGCATCCCTCGACCGTGAAGCTTAGTTTAGACAGACAAGAAGAAGACACAGACAAAGAAGAGCTGCTGCTTTAGAACTGA
The DNA here is from genome assembly GCF_964204655.1 of Triturus cristatus. Lineage (NCBI taxonomy): Eukaryota > Metazoa > Chordata > Amphibia > Caudata > Salamandridae > Triturus > Triturus cristatus. The sequence continues at coordinate 1,247,583,930 of NC_140579.1, read as the reverse complement.
AGCCCTGCTGCAGAGAAATGTGTGCCAAACACTGCAAGCCTTGCTCAAGAACTCAACAATCGTGTTTGTACAGTCTCGTCCTGAGCCTGTGAAGACTCCAAGAACCCAGGAGCTCCTCCAGCCTTCAAGAAATCACTGAGATGCTGAACCCACACCAAAAGAGGCAAATCAGCTCTTGAGGGTCAGATCAGTCTCCTCTCCTTGTTTGGAGACACAAGGAACTATCAGAGCCACACTGTACCAATACCTGGGGTACCGGACCCCCTTCAGCAAACAGTGAGACGAAGAGTCCATTCCGGCCTCCATCTACTCCAGAAGCAAGCACTCATCAAGAGACATTGAGACCCTTGAGACCCACAACCTGAGTGGCCCAGCTGTCGCAAAATTACCTGTACAATTTGCCTGCTCCTGATGGGGAGGACATCACGAAGCACAGTGCCCGGCAGAACTAACTGCTTTGCTCTGGCTGGACCAGCCTTGGCAATGACAAACCAGCTTGTGCTCCTGTGGTTCTGAGACCCTTGTGATGTTGTCCCCTGAGTTGAACCCAACAAACTTACCTCTAAGTCCTCCCGTGGCGTGTCTCTTTAAGTGCTCCCCTAGGTTGCAGCACACCAGCTACCATCATCCTCAGCACCCTGATCCCTGCTGAATCCAGGACGCGCCTGATCTTCTGCTGCTGGAACATTGGATCTGGTCCTGCTATTGACCTAAAGCGAGAAGGTGAACTTCATGAAAGGATTGCCTGCATCATATATGCATATTTCTGCTTTTCCTTATTGACTTTAATGGTGCATAATTGCGCACAAAAGTGATGATATTTTCTGAACTCTTAAAAATTGTATCTCTGAAAGTATTTACTGTTAATCAAAGTTCTTGGTCTTAAAAATGACATAAAAATCGATACTATTTTTCTAAATTGGTCTCAGATTTATTTTTGAGTGTGTGACTCATTTATTGCCTCTGTGAGTACAACAAATGCTCAGCAGTACCCTGTGACAAGCCTGACTGCTTGTCCACACTACCTCAAATAGAGCGTTGTATTATCTACTTTTGCTTCTGTAAACCAATAAAGGACTCACTGGACTCTCTGCACATTGTCCTTCGTTGTAGTACACTATATAGAGAGCCATAGACATGTCAATAACCTAGGTACATATTTCATGAAAATTGTGTAAGATTCAATAAAAAGTGTTTAGTAAGAAAAGATTAAACGCATGTGAGGGTATGGATTCTCTCGTACTTGTAAAGTTAATTTATGGGTAAGCAATACTGTAATCTTGGATCAATCCAATGCTTTGTTTATACTAGTATATATGAAACCACATATCACCCCACTGATTGAGTCCTCAGACATGATATAATCACATAATTTATACCATTGTTGTGTATTACATATATGGCATTGCTTCAGTATTTCAGAGCATCTGCAGGTTAAACTGGGTAGTTAGAGAAATCTTCAGTGCAAAATCCTGCCTCACCCTAGTGAATTTGCAATGGTGAAAAAAACACTGAATTGTGGTTCAAAGAAGGACTTGAAACCACAATCACACAAGACCTGAAACGTGAAGATGAGCTGTAAGAAACTGTTGACATATGTGAGGAATTCCTTCTGAGTACAGATCCTGGCAATATATGAGATACAACCTGACTGTTTGCATTCCTTTTGGGATCACATCCATTTAGGTTTTCTTTTGGGGCAAAAGGCATATTTAGTTTAATGCATTTGTAAGATAACATTCATTTTCTACAGCTAAGTATAAAACGTAGATTCATTGTACTTTATTGCTGTTTCACTGTCTACACTAGCACTTTTTGGACTATTAGGTGTTTATGTGTTTTATGTGTTATATTTATTAAGTATTGAATGCATTGCCGAATATTTCTTCCAGAGCCCTTTCTGTTTGTACTTGGTAAACTGGTATTGTATTGTGAAATGGATAGTTTCTGCTAACTTCAATGAGGTCTGAAAGTGATTTTTGGTGGTGGAGTAAGTAGCTACTCAGTTATTGTGCATGGTTGGTAGAACGTGTTTTTTGAGTGGTCTACTGCAGTTCAGCAATTGTGTCAAGGTGGACTTGTAGTTGTGCTTAACAATGCGTTAGAAAGATGCATGAGTGATAGAGCTGTACTTGTACCTTACCATACTTACCATCATTATTTCTTGTGTCACTTAATCGCTACAGTTTAAAGCATCTGGCTTATGTTTCCTTTGTACGGCCGGAGCGAATCATAGGCGGCAGCATCAAGTGTGACAAACGTATTGTAATGATAAGTTCAAAGATGGCTGAAATCCTCCTGTACGCAGTACCATGTGATGCAGGGTTTCCTAATATGCAGAGAGCAGAACACAGTGCATTCATTCAGCTTTCTTAAACATTAATTTTGCATCGTGTAAACAAGGAAATATAATGAAATGTTTGTGGTACAGGGATGTATAATGCTTTTTAGATAATGGATTTTACCAAATAAAATTAGATTTGTTGAGTGATTTTACATACTTAGCAAGAAAGATTTCAATTGGCGGGATAATGTTTATCATAATTTCTACACACTGGGACAGCACTTGTTAGGAGAGGTGAGGCAGCCACAATGTTAGTACAAAATGGCCAGAAATGTCATTTTTTAGTGTCTGGGAAGCGGAAAGTAAACAAAATGCTATTTTATCAGGAGCGCGCTAAGTCTTCACAATGCTCACGCCTGCCTACTGTTGCTTCAATAGAAGGTGTGAAGTTTATTTACAAAATGTTCACACTATAAAAGATTCAGTGCTCAAAGTCAATCAATCAATCAATCAATCAATCAATCAATCAATCAATCAGGTGTTTGTTAAGCGCGACTACTCACCCGTAAGGGTCTCAAGGCGCTGGGAGTGGGTGGGGTTAGCAGGCTCCAGTCTATCAAGGGGGGGGTCTGTCGAAGAGCCAGGTTTTGAGGTTTCTTGCGAAGATGGGGAGCGATGTTGTCTGTCTGAGGTGGAGCGGCGGGGCGTTCCAGGCTCGGGCTGCGAGGAAGGAGAAGGAGCTGCCTCCCTGGTCTTTCTGGTGCGGGGGACCACAGCGTAGGAGAGCTGGGCAGATTGTAGGGTCCTCTGGGGTGCTTGGAAGGTATGCTGATCTGGTGTCGTGGAGGGCCTTGTGGGCGTGGGTGAGCATCTTGAAGGTGACTCTAGTTTCGATGGGAAGCCAGTGGAGTGTGCACAGGTGCTGGGAGATGAGGCAGTGTCTTGGCAGGTCGAGGACCAGTCTTGCGGCGGCATTCTGGATCTTCTGTAGCTTGCGGGTAAGGGTTTTGTTTATTCCGGCAGAGAGTGCGTTACCATAGTCAAGTCTGCTGGTGACCAGGGCGTGAGTGACGGTCTTTCTGTGTTCGAGGGGGATCCATTCGAAGGTCTTACGTAGGAGGCGGAGGGTGTGGAAGCAGGAAGACGAGACGGAGTTGATCTGGCGGTCCATTTTGAGCTCGGAGTCCAGGATGATTCCCAGGTTGCGTGCGTTGTCCGTGGGGGTGGGTGGGCTTCCGAGGGCAGGGGGGGCCACCAGGTGTCATTCCATGCATCTGGGTTTGGGTCCCTGATGAGTACTTCTGTTGTGTTGGTATTTAGTTGCAGGCAGCTGTTTTTCATCCATTTGGCAACGGCTTCCATGCCTTCTCGAAAATTTGGTCTGGCAGTATTGGGTTCGTTGGAGAGGGAGAGGATGAGTTGGGTGTCGTCTGCGTATGACACAATGTTGGGTCCGTAGGTTCTGACGACGGGGGCAAGTGGAGCCATGTAGACGTTGAAGAGTGTAGGGCTGAGGGAGGATGCCTGGGGGACTCCGCAGGCGGTAAGTGTAGGGTCGGAGAGGAAAGGGGGGAGTCTGACCCGCTGCGTTCTGCCGAGGAGGAAGGAGCAGATCCAGTTGAGGGCCTTGTCTTGGATCCCTGCATCATGGAGTCTGCGTATTAGGGTGCGGTGAGAGACTGTGTCGAACGTCGCTGAGAGGTCGAGGAGGATGAGGGCTGCTGTTTCTCCTTTGTCCAGTAGGGTGCGGATGTTGTCTGTTGAAGCGAGGAGGGCAGTTTCCGTACTGTGGTTTTTTCTGAAGCCGGATTGGGTGGAGTCGAGAATGTTGTGCTCTTCGATGAATGTGGCGAGTTGGCTGTTGATGGCTTTCTCTATGACTTTTGCTGGGAACGGGAGCAGGGAGATGGGTCTGTAGTTTCTGAGGTTGGTGGGGTCCGCCGAGGGTTTCTTCAGGAGGGGGTTGACCTCGGCGTGTTTCCAGTCGTCGGGGAACCTGGCTGTTGCCAGGGAGCGGTTGATGGTGTGGCAGAGCATGGGTGCGATGGTGTCGGTGGCTCTGTTGAAAATGTGGTGGGAATAGGGGTCAGTGGGGGGCCCGGAGTGGATTGACTTCATCATCTTCAGTGTGTCTTTGGTGGTGAGGGCTGTCCAGTTGTCGATTGCTGGCTTCAGGGTGTCGGGGGTGGTTGGTGAGGGTTCAGTGTGTTGGTTGTCTTCGTCAAAGTTGTCGTAGATGTTCTTGATTTTGTGGTGGAAAAAGGTGCTGAATTTGTCAGAGAGGTCTTGTGAGGGAGGGATGTCGGTGGACTCGCTGGTGGGTTGGGCAAACTCCTTGATGATGTTTAAGAGTTCTTTGGTGTTGTGTGCGTGAGTGGAGATTCTGTCTTCAATCGCTTTTTTCCTCATTTTTCTGATGAGTTGGTGGTGAGCGTTGGTGGCGGCTCTGAAGTTGTTGTAGGCTTCTGTGGATTTGGTGTTCCTCCATGCCTTTTCGAGGCGGTAGCAAGTGCGTCTGGACTCTTGAAGTTCGGTGGTAAACCATCTGGCTTCATTGGCGTGGGTGTTGTTGTTTTTCTTGAGGGGGCTATGGTGTTGGCGCTGTCGGAGATCCATCTGTGCAGGGTTCGGGCTGCGGTGTTGGGGCCGTCGTTTTCCATGATGGTTGGGGTGGAGTTGCTGAGTGATGAGGTTAGCTGGCCGTCGGTGAATCTGGTCCAGTTTCTTTGTGGGAGCAGGTGCAGGTGTCTGTGGATGGTGGGTGTTCTGAGGGTGAAGTGGACGCATCGATGGTTAGTCCATGGGAGTTCGGTGGTGTGGCTGAAGGTGATGGAGTTACCTGTTGTGAAGAGGGGGTCGAGGGTGTGTCCTGCTGAGTGCGTGGGTTCGGTCACGATCTGGCAGAGTCCAATGTTGTGGAGGTTGTCTAGGAGGGATGTGGTGCTGGGGTCCAGTTGGTTGTCGAGGTGGAAGTTGAGGTCCGGGCACTCGCTGTAAAGGGTTTCCCCCATTAGCCAGGCTCACACAAAAGGTGTCAGTGGGAAAGGTTTCGCTCAGAATAAGTCAAAATCATGAGACAGCGTCACTCTGTCGAGATGTTTAACAATAGTCACGGCCGGCATGGCTCGCGGGTGGTGGGTGGGGGTCAGCTGGGAGGGGATCGCGCAAGGGTGGGGGGAAGTTAATTAAAAAAAAATTAAAAAGTTATCTTACCTTTGCCAGCCCTGTCCGGTCCCGTGTCGTCTCTGCTTCTCACAGGAAGCAGACAGCCTCCCTCCCCTAAGCCAATCACAACGCTGAAATGGTAGCGTTGTGTTCGGCTGGGAAGCCAACCACACAGGTTTCTATGGAGAAGCCATTTTTTCCATGTAGGCTGCATGTAGCCTACTTCGAGAAAAGGCAGAGTGCATATGACTGGTTTGGTTGGCCCTGGGGCTGACCAAACAGTCAGCGCCCTCAGAGTGGGCAAGCCACTCCTCCCCTGCCCTATAGCAGGACAGACCACCCGCCCGCCCCCAACAAACCCTTTTGCTTTCTCACAGTGCAAGAAGCTAAAACATAAGATGGTATTTGTAATACCATTTTATGTTTCGGCTTCTTGCCCTACGAGAAAGGAGTGGGGCGATGCTCCTCCACCCACATGGAGGAGCCGCCTCTGTTTAACAATGATAAACGTGTAGAGGTGGATAAAAGAGTCAAGATGGTCGTACTGCCTACAGTTAATTTAACAACAATGTCTGATACAAAATACATACTACAGATCATTGAGATACTACACGTGACTGAAGCATAGGGGTGTAAAGTTTTAAAGTGGAGCGTCAAAGGTATTAATGGGGAAGTGAAACGGCATAGAACTTTGTCTTATTTAAGGAGATTCTATCTAATGGAAATGCAGCAGGAGACCCATTTAATGGCAACAGAGCCTGAGAGATGTCGGAAAAAGAGGCAGGGGGCTTATGGTACTCAGAACTCAGCTTATCAGCCTCAGGTGTACTGATCTGGCTAGCCTCTGGCATAGCATTGAAATTAGACCATAATATCTAGACCTGAGCAGAATATCAATTAATCTGGAGTAATCAGAGTAATTTCGGTAATTCTCTGTTACTCTTTGAAGCAGAATTACTGATTATATTGTGATTACACTCCCTTGAGCAATTAAGCGTAATTTGCAATAAAAAATCCTACTGCAAGAGCACATTTATCAAGCTCGCCCTCACTATTAATGTCTTATGGCATTTTGCGCAATTTCTTGAGGGTGTATTTTGCACTGAGAAAATAACGATAAATGCTGGGACAAAACTGGGGGGGAATCCTACCCCAAGTGTACATTTAGCGAGCGTGAGTGGCAAATCCTGCTCACTATTCATTTTCTCTTGTATTTAGCACTAATTGTTTGCACAAAACGCATCCTTGCTTCCATTTTGAATGGAAGGGTGCTTTCTTGCACTAAAAAATAGCACAATATTCAGATTTACTCTTCTTGCGTAATACTGCATAATCCCACTGCATTTTGGGGTAATTCCACTTGATTAGAATTACGATCAGATACTTGGGACTCTCTCAACCACAATACTGACAATAATGGGCAGGCTAAGTTTAGTGGAAGTAGGGCACAAAAAACATACAAGCAATATAGCAAGGAATATTAATTGTTCTCTGCTCCATATGGTTTGAATTTGTGAAATGCCTTTGCACTAAAACACCCCGGGTAGTTTGATACATTCCAAGGAGTAGAATACCTTTATTGTACTTTATCTGTTCATGCACCATTTAAATTTGGGATGCCAGCTGCAGGGAGGACATACTCTCATTCCATCCTGGAGGTTTTAGACCAAAGCACCAATAGATAGGCCATAAACCACCAATAGATAGGCCATAAACCACCAATAGATAGGCCATAAAGGAAGGGAATTAAAACTGCATTGGCAGAATCTTTTGCTCTTTACTTGGGCTCAGTTGATTCAGCACATACACTGTGGGAGGGTAACATTTGAGGTAAAGGCATGAGCTCCACACATTAGATCCTGAGAGACAACCACATACTATAACAGAATGGGAGGACGTAATTAAGCATATGGTTATCCAAAAGATTCTGGAAGAGGGAAAGTAGGAATTACAACTGAAAAATGGGAGGAATTTTCTGCAACAAAATACAGACTGAGGAATCATGACTGTAGGAAAAACAAAGAACTAAAATATTAAAGTGGTGACAAAGCTGGACATTTTTTGGCCAAAGTGGAGATAGCCATCACAGATGGTAATGATTTGCTATTAACTGAGCATGAAGAAATCAATGGTAGATTTGGGGAGTACTATGCACATCTATAAAACCCACAGGCAGTTAGACTTACAGCAAGAAAGGAAAATTCTCCTTGAGGCAATGTTACCTAAGCTGACAGCAGAATCAAAAGGTAGTCAGAATGCACTAATAGAAACTGATGATGCAAAGATGGAAATACAACAAATGAGATCAGGGAAAAGCCTAGGACAACCAGGTTCCTAATAGAGTACGGGGGATTACTAGAAAAACACTTATTAGACATATACAATGCACCACTGAACCAGAAGCTGCCAGTAACACTGAAAGAAGCACTGATAGTGGTTCTAGTGACGCCAGCAACCACTGTGACTGTGATTCATAGAGACCTCTATTGATGAGTGTTAGACGGACCGGGAGGGTTGGCCGAGGACAAGGGGAGAGGTCTCCGGGGAGAGCCGTCTCCAGCGATCGTACAGACAAATAACTTCCCCCCCACAGACAGATACCACACAAGGAGATGAGTTAGCGTTCTTTATAAGCACTTCTTAAGGTACGATGAAAAGGTACAAGGAGGTCTGGACTCAGGGGTCCCCTCGATTCAAGTCTCTCAAGATGGGAAAGGGGAGGTGGTATGGTGGGTAGCCCACAATCCTCGAGCTTAGGTGGTCTAGCTGGTACGGGCCGCGGCAGCGCCAGCAGGTCCCAGTGAAGATGGTCGATACACGGGCCGCGGCAGCGCCAGCAGGTCCCAGAGACGATGGGCGATGTACGGTCCGCGGCAGCGCCAGCAGGTCCCGGTGAAGATGGTCGTTACAACGGGCCGCGGCAGCGCCAGCAGGTCCCGACGAGGATGGATGTTGCAGAAGGCCGCGGCAGCGCCAGCAGGCAGGACGATAGATCACAAGATAGGGCTACGGCAGCGCCAGTAGTCCGTCAAGGCTGAGTTCTCTCGGTGTCTCTCGACTCCAGGATACAACTGCCTTCCTGCTCCGCAGCTGCTCCAGTTATAGGGCAGGTGCCCTTTGATGTCCGGACCCTCGCACTTGGGGGTTGGAGGGTCCGGGATGAAGGTGTCAGACACCCAGCGGGGGGGTGGAGCCGGTGCCTGGGGGAGCTGGAGGCGATCGTCACCTGGCGGGGGAGAGTCCTTGGCACTTCGTCCTCCCATTGACCTGCCAAGTGATCCGCTCACCTCCTGGGTGGATGGTGGTGCCGGGATGTCGGGCCGGCCAGGCCCAGGGTTAGGGTCGGGGGGAGGCCACGCGGCCTCGTGGCGCAGGGCCCAAGATGGCGGCTTGACCCGGCCGAGGGAGCCGGTGGTGGCTTGGGCCCGTGCTACAGGGAGGTCCGAGGGCAGGAGTTCCGTCGGGAGACGGGGTGCGGGTGATTCTCGTGGGCCGCGCCTGGGAGGCCGGGGCTTGGGCCCTGTCATGCGGGGAGGGCGCAAGCCCTTCGTGTGGCCTGTCCAACATGCGTCCCCCCCAGCTGAAGGCGGGGAGAGTCACCCATCTCCTTGGGGACTCTCTTCGTCGAGGCGGAAGAAGCGGGACAGGCCATCTGCGTTGGCGTGGTCTTGGCCTGGTCGGTGCTCCACGGTGAAGTCCATTCCCTGCAGGGAGATGGACCAGCGCAATAGTTTTGGGTTTTCCCCCCGCATCTGCATCAGCCACTGCAGGGGTCTATGGTCGGTTTGTACCCGGAAGTGGGTACCGAAGAGATAGGGCCGGAGCTTTTTGAGGGCCCACACCACTGCGAAGGCCTCCCTCTCGATGGTGCTCCAGCGCTGTTCTCGGCCCAGGAGACGTCGGCTGATGAAGGCCACCGGCTGGTCATGACCCTCGGGGTTCACTTGGGAAAGAACCGCTCCGATGCCGTGGTCGGAGGCGTCTGTCTGTACTACGAATTCCCGACTGTAATCGGGGGCCTGGAGCACAGGGGCGGTGCACAGGGCGGCCTTCAGCTTTTCGAAGGCCGCTTGACAATCGGGGGTCCAGTTAATCCGCTTTGGTTGGTTCTTGGACGTGAGACCCGTGAGGGGCCCCACAATGCTGCCGTAGTCCCTCACGAACCGCCGGTAGTAGCCGGTGAGCCCCAAGAAGGCTCGGACTTCGGTCTGAGTGACGGGGGGCTGCCAGGACTGGATGGCAGCAATCTTAAGTTGCAGTGGGGCCACCAGCCCGCTCCCCACCTGGTGCCCCAGGTAGGTCACGGACCCTTGACCAATTTGGCATTTGCCGGCCTTAATCGTGAGGCCGGCCCGCTGGAGGGCCTGTAGGACCTCCTGGAGGTGGAGGAGGTGGTCGGACCAGTGGCGGCTGTATACAGCGATATCGTCCAGGTAGGCAGCGCTGAACTCTTCGAGCCCCGCCAGGACCTGGTTCACAAGACGTTGAAATGTAGCGGGGGCGTTCTTCATGCCAAAGGGCATGACCTTGAAGTGGTAGTGGCCATCGGGGGTAGAGAAGGCGGATCGTTCTTGAGCTCGGGGTGTGAGACCGATCTGCCAGTAGCCCGCTGTTAGGTCGAAGATACTGAGGTAGCGGGCGGCCCCCAGCCGGTCGATCAATTCATCCGCTCTGGGGATAGGATGAGCGTCGGTTCGGGTGACAGCGTTCAAGCCCCGGTAGTCGACGCAGAATCTCAGTTCAGGTGTGGTGCCGGGGGCAGCGGCTTTGGGGACCAGTACAACTGGACTGGCCCAGGGACTGTCCGAGGGCTCGATGACCCCGATCGTGAGCATTTTGGCCACTTCCTCTTGTATGCAGGCCCGTACCCGATCTGGTACGCGGTAGGCCCGGTGCCGGACAGGGGGACTGTCCCCGGTGTCTACGTCGTGCAAGCACCAAGGTGTGACCCCGGGAGTGAGGGAGAACAGTGAAGCGAACCGCAGCAGGAGGTCCCGGCAGCCCTGGCGTTGCTCTGGGGTGAGGGCATCGGAGAGCCGGACCCCGTCCACGGAACCGTCTTTCTCCTGAGTTTTCAGGAGATCCGGGAGAGGCTCGGAGTCTTCTTTCGCCCCACTGTCTGTAGCCATCAGGAGGCTGAGTTCTGAGCGCACAAAGTGTGGTTTGAGTCTGTTGGTGTGGAGGACCCGAAGGGGGTTCCGGGTGGTCCCCATGTCGATGAGGTAAGTGACGGGGCTTTTGCGCTCGACCACCTTGAAGGGCCCCGTCCACTTATCTTGCAAGGCACATGGTTCGGTGGGGGACATCACCCACACTTGTTGTCCAGGTTTGAACTCGACGGAGGAGGCATTGTGATCATACCATCTCTTCATGTCTTCCTGGCTGGCCTCGAGGTTCGCCTTGGCCATCTCCCTGAAGCGCCGGGTCTGATTACGTAGGGCCAGGAGGTACTTGAAGACGTCTGGAGGGGTCTTTAGGGGGGCCACCTCCCAACCTTCTTTGACTAGGCTGAGGGGCCCTCGCACAGGGTGCCCGTACAGGAGTTCGAAGGGGCTAAAACCGAGGGACTTCTGGGGAACTTCCCGGTAGGCGAAGAGGAGGCACGGGAGTAGTACATCCCACTGGCGACGGAGGGGCTCTTCCAATCCCCCAATCATCCCTTTGAGAGTGCGGTTGAATCGCTCCACTAGTCCGTTCCCTTGGGGGTGATAGGGGGTCGTGAATCGGTAGGTGACCCCGCACTGTTGCCAGAGGGACTTCATGTATTTGGAGATGAAGTTCGTGCCTCGGTCGCTGACGACTTCTCGGGGGAAGCCCACCCGGGAGAAGATCCCCATTAGGGCCCGGCCAACCACCGGAGCTGTTACTGTTCATAGAGGCACCGCCTCGGGGTAGCGGGTGGCGTGATCCACCAGTACTAGGATGAACCTATGTCCTTGTGCCGTGCGGGGGTCCAGGGGCCCCACAATGTCCATTCCTACCCTCTCGAACGGGGTGGTGACCACCGGGAAGGGTTGTAGAGGGGCCTTCAGCTTACGGCCACTCTTCCCGCTGGCCTGGCACGTGGGGCAGGACCGGCAGTGGTTCAGGACGTCGTTCCGCATCTTCGGCCAGAAAAAGTGGGTCACTAGGCGACTGTAAGTTTTGTCTTGGCCCAGGTGTCCAGCCAGGGGGACATCGTGGGCCAGATTGAGCAAGAAGTTTCTGAAGCGGAGAGGTACCACCAGTACTCGACCGGCCCCTAGCTCTGCGATCCTCTGTTCGCTGTATAGCAGGTCGTTCTCCCAGTAGACCCAGTGAGTTCCGGTGGAGTCCCCTGCGCTCTGGGCGCTGGCTTGTTGGCGGAGTCCCTCGAGGGAGGGGCAAGTCTTTTGCTCCTGGCGGAACTGTTCTTGGGTGGGCCCCCCTTCTTGACGCCACTGAGCCAGGCCGGGGACGTCCTGGAGGTGCGCGTCCCCTTCGGTCGTTGGCTCCGGGGGGTTGGCCTCATCGTTGTCTTCTACTGGGGCGACCGGGGGCGGAGGTGCTGGCCATTCCGGTTCTTCTGGTCGGGGAACGGCACGGGCTGCCCTGGACCGGGTGGTTACGCAGGCCCAGTCCGGGAGGCCCAGCATCCCCAGGTGCTCTCTTCTCTCGACGGTGGCCCATTGGGAACTCTCAAGGTCATTCCCCAGGAGGCAGTCCACGGGGGCATCATCCCGGACCGTCACTTTCAGCAGGCCGGAGACCCCTCCCCATTCGAAGGGGACGCAGGCCATTTGACACAGACTTTCGGAATTGTCAGCTGAGCGGACGGGGCAGAGAATGTTCGGCAGGATCTGCTCGGGTTTCACCAGGTGACAGCGGACGGCCGTCACACTGGCGCCTGTGTCACGTAAGGCCTCGGCCCGATTCCCATTAATGGTCACCCACTGACCGTATTTCCTGGTGTTGGCGGGTAGGGGAGCCCGCGGGACTATGTCTTTTCCCCCTAGGCACGCTAGAACCATGGCGGCCGGTTCCCACTCTTGCTGGGCCGGCTCATACTCTTCCTGTTCCTCTGACAGTCGTTCTTCCCCCAGGGCGGCGGCAGCTACCTGGCGGGGCTTGGGTGTTTGGTTCTGCGGGCAGCTCGGGTCATTGGCGTAATGGCCGACTCGCTGGCATCGGTGGCACGTGACATTGGCTCGGAACCCTGGACGCATCGGGGGGTTTCCCCGGCCGGCCGAGGGCGGGGTGCTGGCCACGGGTGTTGCCGGGAGGGTGTCTCTCCCTCGCCCCTGGCCCCCTCCTCCTCCCCGAGGACGGTGCTGGCCTTGGTTGCTTCGGGTCTGCTCGTGCGGTCCTCTCCGGCCCACTCGGGTGCTCTCCCATCGGTCAGCTTCCGCGGCGAGCTGCCGGGGGTCGGTCAATTTACTGTCGAGGAGGTGCTGCCTGAGCTCGACGAAGCAGTTGTTCGACAGGTGTTCCCATACCATGAGGTTAAAGAGTTGTTCGTAGGTCGTTACATGGCTCCCCTTGATCCACCCCTCGAAGGCTCTGCTGAAATAGTTTACGTACTCCACCCGAGTTGTACCCGGGATCCGGGTGCAATCTCTGAACCTCTGGCGGTACATCTCGGGTGTGAGGCCGTAGCGGGTGAGGAGGGCAGCCTTCATGTGGTCGTAGGACGACATTTGGTGATCTGGGAGCTGCAACAGGGCATCGCGACCTTCGTTGACGAACCTCCCCCATAGTCCAGCTCCCCAATCACTCCGGTCGATCCGGTGGGAGGTCATGGCGATCTCGTAGGCTTTGAACCACTGTTGTATGTCGTCTTCTCGGACATACTCTCGGACAACATCCTTGGGGATGTGGACTTTTTTCTCGGTTGCCCCTGGGGTGTGCGGTCGCTCAGGCACCCCGTCTCTTTATTCTGTTTCCGCAGTTCTATTTCCGCCAGTTTGCGTTCGTGTTCGAGTGTTATTCTTTTTTCCTCAAGCTCTCTCTGTCTCTGTTTTTCCTCTCGCTCCTCTCGGAGCCGCAGATGCTCTAGATTTAGTTTCTGCTCGGCTAACTTTAGTTCACCGTCCATCTTGAGTCGTGCCATTTCCAACTCGTGTAATCTGGTCCTTTCTCTTTCCTGGATCTCCTCCTGCGAGAGGCCCGTTCCCCTCTCCTCGGGAGCCGTGGCGTTCCCCTGTGGTGCGACACTGTTTTGGTCGGAGGATCCGGTGATCCCCGTTTCTGCCCACGACTCAAGGGCGCGCTTCAAATCCTCTTTGGTACTCAGGCCGGTGGTAGCAATGCCTAGTTCCATGCAGAATTGTTTAAGTTCGCGGTGGTTATACTCTTCCAACTTATCCATTTGGAACTTTTCAGTGGAACCGCTATCTTTAGCTGACATCGTGGTTTTGTCGTGGGGTGAGCTACTCTCTGTACGATTACGCGTTGATTCGGATCCCACCGCTGCCACCAATGTTAGACGGACCGGGAGGGTCGGCCGAGGACAAGGGGAGAGGTCTCCGGGGAGAGCCGTCTCCAGCGATCGTACAGACAAATAACTTCCCCCCCACAGACAGATACCACACAAGGAGATGAGTTAGCACTTCTTAAGGTACGATGAAAAGGTACAAGGAGGTCTGGACTCAGGGGTCCCCTCGATTCAAGTCTCTCAAGATGGGAAAGGGGAGGTGGTATGGTGGGTAGCCCACAATCCTCGAGCTTAGGTGGTCTAGCTGGTACGGGCCGCGGCAGCGCCAGCAGGTCCCAGTGAAGATGGTCGATACACGGGCCGCGGCAGCGCCAGCAGGTCCCAGAGACGATGGGCGATGTACGGTCCGCGGCAGCGCCAGCAGGTCCCGGTGAAGATGGTCGTTACAACGGGCCGCGGCAGCGCCAGCAGGTCCCGACGAGGATGGATGTTGCAGAAGGCCACGGCAGCGCCAGCAGGCAGGACGATAGATCACAAGATAGGGCTACGGCAGCGCCAGTAGTCCGTCAAGGCTGAGTTCTCTCGGTGTCTCTCGACTCCAGGATACAACTGCCTTCCTGCTCCGCAGCTGCTCCAGTTATAGGGCAGGTGCCCTTTGATGTCCGGACCCTCGCACTTGGGGGTCGGAGGGTCCGGGATGAAGGTGTCCAGACACCCAGCGGGGGGGTGGAGCCGGTGCCTGGGGGAGCTGGAGGCGATCGTCACCTGGCGGGGGAGAGTCCTTGGCACTTCGTCCTCCCATTGACCTGCCAAGTGATCCGCTCACCTCCTGGGTGGATGGTGGTGCCGGGATGTCGGGGCCGGCCAGGCCCAGGGTTAGGGTCGGGGGGAGGCCACGCGGCCTCGTGGCGCAGGGCCCAAGATGGCGGCTTGACCCGGCCGAGGGAGCCGGTGGTGGCTTGGGCCCGTGCTACAGGGAGGTCCGAGGGCAGGAGTTCCGTCGGGAGACGGGGTGCGGGTGATTCTCGTGGGCCGCGCCTGGGAGGCCGGGGCTTGGGCCCTGTCATGCGGGGAGGGCGCAAGCCCTTCGTGTGGCCTGTCCAACAATGAGCAATGTCTATGAAAAGGTATTGGGGAAAATATTGGCAAGAAGATTCTCAGGAATAGTCAGTGATTTGGCACTCAAGGATTAATCAGGTTTTGTGGGCATTCAAAATGCAACCCTGAACATTATGAAAGCATGTTTGGTTCTTGTGCACCTATGAGAATTACAGACTCCACATGCATTATCTAGCTGATAAGCCTTCAAGTCATATGACTTATTCAATTGACAATATTTGTTGAAAACATTGAAGAGCTATTAGCTTGATAATGCATTATACATTGGAGATAATTGCTATATTATGGGGTATGTGCAAGAGGTAAAACTAATGTAAGAGGTGGCAAATATCCTGCCCCTCACAACATGAATCACCTTCTTCACCATTGATCGTCGCCTTGGTGATGGAGACACTAGGACAAATAATAAGGTACAAATGTTGACTAGATGTAGTAGAAGTTGGGGGAATGGCTCATATAATAACGCTGTACCTGGACAATATGATGCTAGCCTATATGTTATAAACTTGCCACACATTTACCAAAAAATCAACAATACACTACACTATTTGGGATCAGCTTTCTTGATTTGAACTTGTCGAAATGGATGCTATATCCTCCTCCTAGAATAGATGTACAACCCTATATGATATCCCACTAAGATTATAGTTAACACCTTTAAAATATTTATTGGTGCAATTGTGTCATGATATACAAGGCAAGCCTAAAGCCCATGCCGAGAGCTTAAAGTGATCGATAAGTGAATGGTTACATTTCTCAATGCCATCCATTAAGAAGTAACACCCAGAACGTTATGCTCTCTTTCCTGGCACTGTTCATCCTGTAATAGGAATTCACTTCCCTACAACCTGTTGCCTCCTGAGGTCTCTCTCCATGGCATTATCTACTTACCTCATTCTGTCAACATCCTTTTGACAATTGGACAAGCAGCTATTTAGTACCACTGGATTGGATACAGGCAGTAGTAATTTTTTGTGTGCTCCTCCTTTCATGATGATTTCCTGGAATGTTGAAACTCTGTTGACATTCATATGTCTGAAAAAGGATACTTACTGTACAATGATAGTATATTGACACTTTGGACTTTATCTATATTCAAGCACACTATTGAATTACTTGCTTCTTTTGCCGTCCTTTTGATTGTATGTGTTTCACTTTGCACCATTCACTTAATTTTCACAAGCACAGTGTGTTTACTTTTCACATCAAGCACCTTATTTAAACCTTATTTGATGTGGCTTTCAACTATGTACAAGATCTACTGACTATATCTGATTGTAGATTCTATTTGGCTATATCTTATTTTTTCTTTCTTCTTTTGTGTTTTAATTAATTTATACAACAATACATGCTTTGAAGTATTATAAAAATAACCAGATTAGGTATTTTTGAAATTGATGCCCTTTGGGACATTCTTGCTTAATACAAATATCACCCAGGCCTCAATGGGGCTTATGGGTAACTTGTGTTGTATACTACTTACTTACTTACTTCCTTATGCCTACTACCCCTACTGTGGTATGCCATCAACCAGAACTTTCCAGCCATCTCAGTCTTGGGCTTTTCGTACAATCTGATTCCAGGTGTAACCCATCTCTTTGCAGTCATCCTTGAGGCCTTGGCGCCAGGTGTTTCTTGGCGTTCCTCTTTTCCTTTATCCTTGATGGTTAGAGGCTAGGGCTTTCCTGGTGGTGTTTTATACAAGCTTGTGGAGGGTGTGAACTATCCAGCCCCAGCATCTTTTCATGATTTCTTCATGAGCAGGGAGTTGGAAAATCTGCTGCCATTGGTCCTTGTTGCTGATGGTGTATGGCCAGCGGATTTGAAGGATTTTCCTCAAATAGGTGTTGATGAAGGTCTGGACTTTGTTGATGGTGGTCACTGTTGTCCTCCAAATTTCTGCTCCATACAGAAGGACTGATTTTATGTTGATGTTAAAAAGCCTGATCTTGGTTTGCAGCGCTATGTACTTAGAGCTGAGGACCTACTTTAGCTGAATGAAGGAACCCCTTGCTTTGCCAATTTTTGCCTTGACATCAGTGTTTGCACCGGCCTGCTTGTCTATATGGCACTGCAGAGGTAGGTGAAGGCCTCACACCTCTTCCAGTGTATCACCTGCAAGAGTGACTGCAGTTGTGTTGATCATGTTAGCCTTCAGGGTCATGTTTTTTTCCCTGTGGATGTTGAGGCCAAGTTGTGCTAATGTGGCTGCCACATTAGCAGTCTTCTCTTGCATCTGCAGATGGGTATGGGTGAGTAGGGCTAGGTCATCTGCCAAGTCCAAGCTGTGTAGTTGCATCCAAAGTATCCACTGAATCCAATTTCTTCTCTTTGCTGTGGATGTCTTCATGATCTAGTCTATGGCCTGCAGGAAGAGAAGGGGTGAGAGAAAACAACCCTGGAAGACCCCTGGCCTCACTTGGAGGGCTTCTGTGAGTTGTCCCCCATGGACTAACTTACAGGTCATTCATTTGTAAGAGTTCCTGTTGATTCTTATGAGTCTATCTGGCACACTGTAGTGGCAGAAGACCCAACCTGTTGTTTATCCTATCCATTAATAAGGGGCATAGCGCTGACCAAACAATATTACACTTCAGAACATCACTCATCTTGCAAGATTGGTATGGGATGCAGGCGGGAAGCGGATAGTATTGGCTACATTTCAGCTCCCATGGGACAAAACAGGATACTAGATCCATATTTCAGGAAATATTATTATATAGTGCAGCTCACAACAATGCCACCGGCCTGATAAGCAAATTAATAAAAGCACTCATATTACCAATGACAATAGATGCTATATCTGTACTCCCCATGGCCCAGATAAAAGCTTTGCCCACACACCTGCATACACCATATATAATATGGATAATTATCACTAGGCAGAAGGGATGCAGTTACATGTATGTTTCACTGTTGGCAAAATGGAAGACAGTGGTTTGTCCCAGCATGCCAAGGTTCATGTTACAAATCATGGCGGGAGGATAGGTACTAATACATTGTAATTTGTCTATGAGGAAGGTCATTTGTTTGGCATCACTGAATTCAGTGCTAAATGGGGGACATGTAACATTAGTTCCCTAACTTATACACAAATTGCTGCTACCATTAAGAAAATATGACCAAAGCCCTCCGAGGAACTGAAAACACATACACTTAACCAGTCATTGCTGTCCGTAGCAGAGGGGGCCAATGCATATCTTCGTTATATAAGACATCTTTGTCCACTGGTGCTTAGAAGCTCTCCCACCTTAAGGGTTGAAGAAACCTGTGGGACATATGAGAAGAAGCTGACTTGTCTAGCAAGCATATGAGGAGTAGGTCGATATCAGGGATTCTAGACTCAAACTGATTCACTCTGAGTGTATACACAGAACATATGATTTTGAAGAGCAGGATACACAAACTGCTAACAGTTGATGGCAGCTGATTAATATTAGTTGAGAACACCCTTTTTTACCTGCACCAATTGGGAATACCCACCGGCTCCTCCTGTATAAATCAATATTGTATGTCATGACTGATTTATGTGACGTGAATGAGAATGCTTGAGTACCTGAGATGTGGAGTACCCATAATTTGGGCTTGTATGTATTTAGGTATGTAGAGTGCTCCAAAGGATTTAATAATAGTGCTGCTTTGATCCCTGTTCATTGCTTACCCCATGGGCTTCTCTATTCTTCCCACTTCCCTGAAGAAACCAGTGTAAACCTAACTGTGTGTGTCACAATACAAATTCACATCCACTAAATGCAGCAGGATGGATCACTTGTGTTCAATGAAGCTGGACAAATTCGGTTCTAGCAGATCAGCCTATGGCCTGAGAGAAATAACACTTAAACAATGACTGTGGGCCAGGGCATCACTAACGCTGTATACAAGAAAGTCATGAGGTACTTGTCCCTTGTCTATATCCAGCAACCTTAGCTGTTCTAGAGGCAACAGCTTAACAGCAGCTTACTATTTTTATTATTGTTATATTTATTCAGTACACATTCACCAAAGCATTCTGTCACTAGGAACACCCAAGTAGAAAAAAAGACGTCAGGCTAATGGCTATCAGACACAAAAGACATCACAGCATCTCACAAATACATGTAGGGAGGTGTCTGTGTCTCATGTTGACCCGAGAGATAAGAGCATGGTGCCTGCCTAAATCAAATGCAGTGATATTTTAGATCACCCAAATATCCAGTGGCAGCTCATTCCAGAGTCTAGAACACATTGATTGAAAGACCCTTCCTGCAGTATGTGTTTTTTTACTCTGAGGCACTTTGAGCAAAGCGAGCAACACATGTTCTCACCAGATGGTAGGACGTTACTAACTCAGAGAGAAAAAGTGGCCCATTTTATAATATAGACTCTGGACAAGACAACACGCTGTTTTGAGTCTTATCCTCTTTCCTCTGGGAAACCATCTTAACCATGCCTCTGGCATGTGAGACATAGTCAAATATTCTTAATCCCAACAGTATACTCAGTTCCATATTTTGGAGGTTCTCTACCTTCACTATAGCACTGTTGGGCAGACTCATGTTGATGGCATTCCAATAGTCCACATAAGAGAGGACACAGGCACTCAACACTTGCCCAAACTCTCCGCAGGGAGAAAGGGATGGATTATCTTCAATGTTTTGAGGAGAATGAATGCTGTTGCCCAGACCTTCTGTATTTGAGGGAGAAATGATAGTTGTGGGTCAACACGCCCAAGTTCTTTGTTGTAGTACCCAGAATAGAAGATGTCCTAATCTGCTGTGATCAAGGATCAGGATACCAGTGCTAAATGTCCCCTTCTAAGACTAGCAGCTAAATCTAATCCAATTTACCTTTAATAAAAACATCATCATCCAGTTCTAGATGCCTAGAAGATAGTCTTTCAGCCTTGCAACAGATTATTTTGATCCTTGATTGAATTTCAGGATTAGCTAAGTGTAATTCGCATACGAAAGGGTGTTAAAGCCAAAGGGGGGAATCAATCCACTATGGGCCTCCATATATATATTAAAAATTATAGGGGATGGGACGAGACTCAGGGAACACTGAATGAACATTTATCTCCAGCCAACAGAATGATGACAGTACCATTGACTAAGGTCTGTTCTTCTGGAAGGAGGTGAAGCAAGATAGTGCCTGCCCTATTGATCCCTCTGCCTTTAGTCCGTCCAGCAAGATGTAATGGTTGATCACAGCAAATGCCACAGTGAAATGCAAAAGTAAGATCCTTTGCATGGTCCATTGTCTTACCAAGTCTTTAGTTGGTCCAGAGCACCCACTAGCAGTGCCTTAGTGCCATTTTTAGGTTGAAACCCAGCTTGATACGTGTCAAACATCTTTTTCTCTTCCAACACTCTGGACAATGAAGAAACCTGATACTTTTGTGTCACATTGGCTATCAAAAAGCTTTGAATTTGCATTGAAGCCATATTTTTTCAATAGTGATGTTGCCATCCCTTTTAAATTGTTCCAGCACTAGGCCTAACTTCGAAGATCTATAAGTCATGGCTAATAGTGGTCTCTGATGGCTGGAAAGAGCCCTTTAAAGACCTTAATTGGGCACGGTTCATATGGAGATCCAGATCTCAAGGAAAAATAGGATGGCTTACCACCACATGATTTACCAGAGATCATCTGGACCCATATCCACATAAGCAGAGTACCAGTTTGTTTATAACACAAATTTGTAACATGAGTATGGTATGTTGGGATTAGCACCTTCCAAAAGCTGGGAGGCAACTTTGAATTTGAATGACCAGTTTGCTGGTGACTGTCATTCTGCTTGATATATGCTGACCAATTGGTTATACAGTGCACACCAATGTGAAAAAATTCTAGAAACAGAGATAGCACCTTTGGCTATTTACTGCATGTAAGAATATGGATTATTATTCGGGTGGGCAATCACCCATCTCAAAGAATAATAATGCTAACTTGTCTGGGTGAACCTCAAAGTCACTAAATTAATCTGAGCACAACCCCCAACAACTATGGCACAGAGCACAAAAGCTGAATTCAGGGCAATGTGTGAAGTATTTATGCATACTAAAACAATAATACAGTCAATACACCAACCAATTAAATCCAAAGAGAATTAAAAAAAATTGAGTTAGTTTAATTAATAAATTGCCACCAAAATGACAAAAATCAAATAAGAGCAACTGGAGTTATGATTTTTTAAAGCACTAAGAGGTACTAAGCGCCAATGATAGTCCATGGAAGAGGTAGATCAGGGCCTAGGTGTGATTTTATGTGGACCGTGATGGAGTGCGCTATTAGCAGTGGCGACTCACACAGGTAATGCTGTGGGGCGGTGGAGCTGGGTGGGGTCGGGGCTGGGTGGGGGTATTAGAGTGTGACATACAACGTGAAAGTCGAGACTAACTAAATAAATAAATAAATGCACTTACTTGGCGCTCGCAGCATCCCCGACTCGGTGATGCTGAGAGCGCAAAGTAAGTACTTTTATTAATGTATTTCCTTACTCTCGACTTACCCGTCGTTTGTCACACTCCACTACCCGACTGTCCTGCCCCACAGCATTACCTGTGCGAGCCCCCACTGGCTATTAGGATACACTGAGTGGGTTTATCCTGGTCAATGTTTTTACCAACTGATTCAGTCTTTTTTACGGAGATCAAAAGCGTCAAACAGGTCAAGCTTGTTGCTGTATCCGATGACGTTGCATTGAAACTGGACACCTTTGCCACAAGATCCTGCTGATGGCTGTGGAGATCTTGGAAGCCCAAAAACATTCAAAGTCCCACCTTTTCAGCATTTCTGGAACAGCTCCTCTGGGTCCCTTCTTAGGATCACGTGAGCTCAGCGACAACATTTAGGAGCCTGGACTTATTCCAGCAGAAGACACCAGCAAAGTCCAGTCCAGGTTCAGTTGGTACTGGTCAACTGGTCACTTCAGGAAAAAGGCCTCTTACAGTTTGTTGTGTCCCTTTAGCCACACAGGGAGTCAGCCAAATGGCCAATTCGAGTCTTGATCTTTGTCCTGGGTGCAAGAAGGAGCCAATCCAGTCCTTCAGGACTCCTCTCAGGTCCCAGACAGAAGGTCCAGTCCTCTTTTGATTGTGTCCATAAAACGTTCTTTGAAAGGTTCCTTAGGGTGTCACATTTATGGTTTGCACTAGCCAGTGAATGAGGGTGACTCCAGGACATTCGTAATCAATTGGGAAAATGATTTTGGGGGCAACCATCCCTATTTTGCCACCCATTCTGTTTGCTTACTGCAAACTATCCCACAATTCACCATTCTAAGAGAAATCCAAGATGGCACAGGTCTTCTGCCTTTGGAAGGAGGGTCTGTGCCAGTTAAGGGTATTCAGTGAAATGAGCGTTCACCTCCTTCTCAGCTACCAAAAACTGGTTTATGGACTAGCTCACCCTACCTGTGGGCTGGGGTTTAACTGGCTACCTTAGGCATAAAGCAAACAAGGCTGTATTTTCTCAGGTATCCCCGTACACTAACCTATGAATCGGAAGGCTTCAGCACTATCCCTTTCAAGTTAATGGAGGTCCTGGCACCTCCACAACTGCCTTTCCAGAGCTGATATGAATCACAATCTTAACCCCCAGTCCATACTGTCACTAGGCCTAAGCCATTGTCCTGGGAGTAGATGGTTGGGAGCAGTTTTCACACCACATTTAGGTCAAACATGGGCTGGGAAGCTGCTGGCAGGCTAATGTAAATTGGCCTCCACAGCTTCAAGCAGGGTAAAAATGTAAAACTTTTTGAAAGTTACTTTCCCCAAATATTTTGTAAAAATCCAACTTCACCAAGGAGTTGGATTTTTAATAAGTACGTACAATCGTTTTTCAATAACCATCTTAGCCATTTCCTATCTAAAAGATTAAAGTTTATAATTTGTACATGGACGTTTTCTAGGATCCAGCTACAGCCCTGCTAGTGAACATAGCTTTTGGGGGCTAATAACTGGAGGAACATGCCAACTTCAATTTCATGCATGTTCTACTTTTATTATCAGGCACCCTAACTTGTGCGTGACAAGGTGTACTTAGGAGTGACTTATTGATATTTAAAGGCAGGAGTTCCTGCCTCCTGCCTATTAAAAAGGGTTATTTAGACAAGCTTGGCCGCAGGTGTTGAGGCTGCTGCAGTCAAGTAACTCATGTTAGGCCTGAAGCCATTTTTACAGGCCAACCTGATGGATGACATTGTACGTGCTGCAGTCCACAGGAGACATTTAACTTCCAGATCCTGTGTGCATTTTGTGCACCATATCTTAGGGACATATTGGCAAACTAAATATCTCAATCAGGGTTAAGTCAATTTAACTATGCTTAAATTAGAGTCGCAGGAACTTTAATCCAGTTTTGAACGGGTAAAAAGCACAGAGTTCTAATGTCAGCAAACAGATAGGGAAACAATGTGGGTGGGAAATCACACCGAAGATGATAATTTTCAACATCCAGGAGTTTTAAATATAGTCCTGGACTCAGGACAAATTAATACTTTGTTACTGCTGCATCAAATGGAGAACTTGAGGTAGATTGCACTGCATGCTGAGAATCTGCCTTAGTCATCCCAGAGTCTAAGTTCAGTATCCCAGTGCATTGCAGTGAATAGTTCAGAGGACACAGCCGAGATCGGAAGCCTGTAACCTCTGCAGAGCCTGACTGCTGAATGGCACCGATGTCAGATTTATGACCCTTGTGCCAACGCATCCATCTATTCCCTTATAAATTGCATCCGTGAGTGATGCTGATGTCAGTGGAGGGGGTAGGGCATGTGCTTCCACTCCAATGTTACTGTTGCCTCTGAGGGACAACAATATCAGCTTGAGGATCTAGGTGTCTTTGCACCACCCCTGTGATTATCTCAGAGTGGCGCAGGCGGAATCAGCACCAACAATTGACTAAGTGTGAACATAGAAACCTTGACCATGGAGAAGGCATCAAAAGTATCTGGACAGCTAGTTACCTTTTCTAAGTGCAAAAGTTGAATTTCTCCTGCTCTGAGCTTTCCCACCAAAAGTCAACTGCTTCACAGGGACCTTGCCCGACTGCTGTCCAACCTCATGGAACCTTGCTCAGTCACAGCTTGCTGCTTTGCCCCGTGGAAGATTGTGGTCTTCCATCATAGAGAGTACATCTGAAGGGAAAGCTTCTGTCCCAGCAGAACCTTGTTTCTGTTGCAGACCCGCGCTCCATCACAGTTGGCCTCAAATGGTGCCTATTTCCCCTATTTACCATTACTACTTGACCATGGTTGGCAATCAAAGCTTTTTGGCACTATTTTTATTTAAAACTTTAAAAAATCACATCTCCAGTTCTTCTTTATGGATTTTTGATATTTTAGTGTCATATTATTTATTAAAACGTACTATATTGTGTTCTTAAATGGTTTGTGATTTTTCTTGCGTTGTGTTTTAATTTTATTGCTGTTTTGGTACTGCATAAGTACCTTACACATTTCCTCTAAGGGAAGCCTGTCGGCTCTGTGCCATAGCTACCAGGGGATTGAACTCAGGTTTATTTAGTACCTTTAGTGATCCCGACTAGCAAGGATTGTGATTACTACATGAGGTGGGTACTTGACCTCCTCAACTAATAATACAATGTCTTACAATTATTATCATTCTTTCATTATTGTTATCATTCTTTCTCTTAAAAGGCATCTGTGTACATGTTGCCCCCAATGTTATGTTATTCACAAATTTGGGCAAGTGGTTCCATGTAGGTCCATCCCGATGTTGATCAGAATCAAAGTTATTGTTGATTCTTGTGGGACTCCACAGCTTACCCATGTTGCTTATTTATTTTATTTATTTACGGGATTTATGGCGCGCACAGCTACTCAGTCGAGTGTACAGGCGCAAGCCCAAGCATCAAAGGCAACCAAAGCAGAGTAAGCGAAGAACAAGCTAATTGAACAAGAAGGTTTATAACTTTTTCCTAAACTGAGAAGGATTCTTTAGGTTACGTAGATCCAGGGGGAGGGAATTCCAGTAGGTTGCTGCAAGGCCATGCTGTTCAATGAAGGAGGTGAGCTGCTTGTTAGCCATTTTTTTACAGACTTCAGCAATCGCAGGGAGCAGAGAAATGGGGTGATAGCTGGAAGGGAGATGGGGATCAAGAGTGTTTTTTTTAATGAGGGGAACAAGGAGCGCCTGTTTCCAGTCAATAGGCACGAAAGCAAGAGAAAGTGAGGTATTAATCAACTTGTTCACAAAGGGTTTAACAACAACTGCAGCAGGAGCCATAAGTTTTGCGGGGCAAGGATCAGACGGGGAGCCTGATTTAAGGCTGGATAAGGCAGCCAGGGAATCTGGCAAAGATACAGGTTCAAATGAGGAAAGAGTAACACAGGAATTGTAGCCAGGCAGATGATCGGGGACAATTGAGAGAGCTGGCTATTGGAGTTTTGAAAATGCGATTGCAATGCCCTGACCTTATTAATAAAAAAAGTGGAAAGTTCTTCACACCATTCGAGAAAAGGGGTGTGGGCCACGTTCATTGCATTAGGAGAAGTGAAGCTTTTTATGATGCTAAACAACTCTTTAACATTATTACTAGACTTTGCAATCCGGTCAGTGTAATAGGTCCGCTTGGCCAATTTAATGGCCGCATAGTAAGCCTTTTGGGCCAATTTCAATGTGGTCTTGGCCCCCGAGTCATAATCTTGTCTCCATTTCCTTTCCAGCCTTTTACAATGTTGCTTCAATATTTTAAGCTGGGGCGACAACCAGGGTATGGGCAGAGGGGCATTGTGGTGTCTAGGTTTGACTTGCGGAGAGAGATTGCTCACCACCTTCTCAATCCAACTGTTAAAATGGGCAAGAGCAAGACCAAGATCGTCAGGAAGCGACAGCGGACATGCTGCTAAAGCTAGACAGAAAGCCGCAGGCTCAATTTTAGGAGGTACCCTACCCCGGCCACTGAAGCAAGGCCGGAGAGAGGGATGACCTTTAAAAATCTGCCAGGAAAAACGAATCAAAAAATGGTCAGACCAGGTGACTGGTAGAGGAGGAGACAAAACCAGAGGCAAACTAGAGCAAATTACATCAAGCGTGTGACCACCGCAATGAGTCGGGGCAGTCACATATTGTTGGAGTGAAGACGATTGTATCACAGATAAAAAATCGTGTGTGTCACTCCCATTGCTATTATTGATGTGGATGTTACAATCACCAAGAAGAAGAAAATGAGAATATATCGCGAGGCCCTAGGCATGGTCCAATCGGCAAGCAGTTTGGGAAAAGGACCAGCAGGTCCAGTGGGACGATATAACAGTATCCCACCCAAGCAGTAGTGAGGGGAAATTTTGACAAAAAATCGAGGGCTTCAATGTCAGAGGAATCAGTCTGTTCGCTGCATTGGCAGTCCCACTCTTCCCTCGCAATCAGTGCAACACCCCCACCCCGCCCAACTTTGCGTTTGGCTCTAAATATCTTAAACCCATTAGGGATAGCCATTTCCACAGCTGGATTGGAGGAGGAATTAAACCATGTTTCAGTAACAAAGAGCAGGTCCAGAGACTCATCGATCAGCAGATCAAAAGTATCCTGATAATGCTTAGGAATGGAACGGGCATTAATAAGAACAGCCCTAATATCATGTAGCTCCATCCTACCCTTCGTCTCACCTATAGAGGCAGGGGGGAGCCGAGGGAAATAAACACAAAGATGCATTTCGGGCTGTAAAAGCCTCAAAATGCTGGATTGGCGTGTCCCATAAAGTCATTTAAATTCACATTATTTTTCATGAAAATTCCACAAAGGAAATTAAGCAAATATGGCCCTGGTCTACTTTTAACTGAAGTGGGACCTGCCCAACCTTCACCATTTCATCTCCTAACAATATTAGAATGTGATTCTTTTGTGATTTGATGTTTGTTTCAAATGCCAACAGGAAACAAAATCATTCACCAAAATGTCATGGGTAATGAAAGTGACATTGAATGGTCTTTGATATCCAATAATATCACAGAAAGGGACATCATGTCACCTGTGATAGGGTGATCATGCTAATTGATGTCACGGTATCCTTGATTTTGGTGGCATTACCCATCATTGAAGTTAAAAGCTTATAATAAGTGAAATTTATGAAGGATATTAAAGCAGATAAAAGTGTTCTTCAGATACCAACCAATTATAGCAATTATCTGCACAGCCAACATAGATCATGGCAACTGTTGTCATAGTCATAGTCAAGCTACTGTCATCAGGCTTGTAAAAACAGCTTCAAATGTGCGGTGCAGCCATTATTTGCTTACAACAACCATTGGTTGCCTTGGAACAACCTATTATGCCTAGAGATAGCCCAAATACGTGCCCAAATACAGCATCAAAAGCCCTTTAGAATCTCCATATGCCAAGACAAAACTAATAGATGCCCAGGTGCAACCTACTATATGTAGTACTGTGTTATAACAGAAATAATCATTAATCACAGACTGACCCTGGGAAGAATCTTTGTGCAGGTTCTCCCTATTAGAGGCAATCTGTACACATACACCACATAAACAGCACTGAGCACAAATATCTCCACCACATAAAACAGACGATCAGCTATTGCCCAATTTCCAGACCTTCCGACTGAATGCACAGGAAATCTGGGAGTCTATTCAGGGAAGAGCATGCTTAATTTAATCACCGATTTGTGTAGAATGTATCTAACCTATGGACACCAATGGCTATATACACCATCCAACATACGAGCGTGAAGATATGAGCCCTGTAAATAAACTGCATTTAGATTGAATCGATGTACATTTATTTTAGCAGGTTATCATTACAAGTTCTGCATGGATTCAGCCTTCCTTGACTTTGAACACTCCTGACATATAGTAATGTTATTTGTCGTGTATATATAGTATGCCTCTTGGTACATTATTAATAGCTGCTATACCACACATACAGCCCGAGTGGCCATCTCTTCCTTGTGTGCACCATGTGTACTCCTAACCATGTCTACCATGTGTGCATTCAGACACTTCCCGCATGTGTGCACCTAGCTTTCCTGTGAGACACAACTACCAAGCACCCCACATATCGACCCCATAATATCAAGAACATAATATCGAAACAAAATATCGACAGGTAAGTAAGTCTAGATTTTCTTTACCTAACTCCACAGATATGTACCTATGCTGTACATATCTTCATAGTACGTAGAGATTGAGTTAGGAATAATAAAGCTATACTTTCCTATGTTCATTTACCTTTCGATATATTTGTCCCGCAACATGCGGTTCTCAATATTCTTGCATTAAGAAATTCAGAGGGGTCAGTATTAAGGAGTACTACTGCCACACACAGGCCAACAACTTTATAGAGACATTTGGAGATTTCCCTGCATCCCTGTGACTGATAGACCTATAGGAATAGGACAGAGTCCACCTGGCTCCCCTTTTCACCATGGAGGCAGGTCTTTATGCAAAATTGGTAATGGCAAACATTGTCCAGATACCAACAAGCAACCTGCTAAACTAACTCCGTTACTTCAAATTCTAACCTCCTGTGATTTGCTACATACACCCCGATTTCCTCAGTCTCCAAATTTCAGCATGCAAAGTGGAGTCTGACAAAAACTGTTAATCTGGCACCCATAACTACCAGTTGTCTATGGTGCTACTACTATTAAGAGCTGTCAACAAACGTAGGCACACTGGAGCAGACACCTTGTAGAATGCAGTGTACTGTACATATTAATGTGAACCCAATGTAGTGTCAGAATGGTTAAGAAGTAAGCACCATGTGCTGTGGGTAATTAGGTTACCCAGGTGGAAGACAATATAGAAACAGTCAGGGCACCAGACAGTGAGGCTCAAGAGAAGGCAAACATGGAAGAAATGGTACACACGACAATGGAAAATACACTGTTCGACATTTAAAAGTAAATTTCTCAGAGTCAAAGCTGCAGCCTCACTCTCAAGTGGGCCAGCACATGCATACACACTCCCATTTCACTAGTGGCAAATAGAGTATTTGTGCCTGACTCACACTGAGCTACTTTGTGTGGCAACAGCAGTGTTGTGAATTGTGTGACGACTCAACACTCCCATTAGTTTGCGCCCCGCTTGGCTTGTTCCTTCACTTGTGTTGTTTTTCCGTTGTTTGATTCCCTTGTTTCCCATCCTGTTGTGCCTTATCATCCTCCCTCTGACCCTTTTGTCTAGTTTGTATTTCCCATCCAGTATGCCTATTTCTCGGTGCTGCAGTGACCTTTATCTTTGTCTTCTGTGCTGGTTTTGTGGTACACTGAGAGTTAATTACAGCACACCATTGGCTTGCTCCAGGTAAGTCCCACTCTGTAGCATACTATTTGTATCTATTACTTCCCTTCTGTGTGTAGCGCTCTTAGTGATTTGTGACCTTTCACATATAGGTGGGAAGTAACCTAAATTTGATAGGTCTGACTCAAGATGCTGTGCTTAGAAATTTAGTCTGGATCTTCCAACTTCCAACTACAACCTGCAGGAGTGTCTCTCTCTCTCTCTCTCTTTCGCTCTCTCTCTTTCACTCTTGCTCTCTCTTTCTCTCTCTCTCTCCCCATTCGCTCACCCCCTTTATCCCTTAATCTGGATCTTTGTGCCTGATTTATACTTTGGCCTTGAGGTTTCCAGGCAAGGAAGGCCATTTCTGTATAGGCCCTGGGGAGTACATGGTGGATTTGTCACAGTTAATTTTGTATCCCAAATGTTGCCCATATTTTTCTAGCATGTCGAACAGGGTGGGAATACTCATAAAGGTTTCAGTTATATATAAAATTGAAGTACTGGGAATTTTAAGCCAGGCGGTGCAGGGGAACACACCCTTTGACTTCGGGTTCTTCCTGTTTCAGACCTACAGAAACACAGAGTTTTCTGGGTGAAGTCAAAGATCAGTTTATTGGCTGCAGACCAATTACAGGTATCCTAGAAGTACAACAGCGTGTATGTTCTCAGGAGACTGCTAAGAGTCACAGAAACGGGCTTCTCCTTAAATACAAAATATCCTGCTTCAGGCACACATTCCTTGGTTTACGATATGGCCATATACATGTATACATTTCAAACGAAAAGGCAGAGTCATGATGACCATCCCACATTCCAGTTAAGCCAGCCCACAATTATTTACCCAGCAAGGCTCAGATCCAACATCAGATATCAACAGGCCCCAATAAACACGAGCATCTCCTGTTTAGAAACCAAGCCATAAAACAGGAACAGTCCGGTGTGAAAGAGATTAGCTGGAGGCTCGTGTGGGATGAAAAGGCTTTATGGTGTGTCAAGCCCTGATGCTAATCACAGGTGGAGCGAAGGACGGGGAGCTCGTGAGACCGGACTGACCTGGGGGAGCGGGGCCAAGCTGCCCAGGTCACAGAGAAGTCAAAGGAAGGCACATGTGCTCTAAAAGGCCCGTATTTGCTCGTAATATGTAGCCTATGTGAGGGCAACCATAAGATGGCCACCGCTCTAAGATGGAACCCACGTAGTGATGTATAATAACGTATACACAGTGCATTCATAACTAGAACGTCATACAAAGCACTTGTACATACCGCATTGACCATTCGCGGTTCGCTAATACCGTGATAGACAGGGGTAGGGCCCTGTCTCCTACGCGGTCCCAAATTTCAAAGTACAACAGACCCTCCTTTTGCCCTTACATAGGCAATAACTATACTCACATCAATCCGAGTCTAGGTCAATATTCATGAAGTCATGGAGATGTTGCTGTAGCATCATCCTATTACTTAGCTCGTCCCTCGATACAGGTTTCCTTACACATAATGTAGCACAGAGGCCACATATCGCAGGAGCACACTGTATGCACAGACAGAACAGGAAAAGGATGGCTAAGATCATTCCAATGACCATCAGAATCTTCCAACCCCAGGCAGATATCAGTTCCCAGAACCACCCCACTAGTGACCAATCTCCTTTATCCACGTGAATGGATTCAGATATTTTATGTAGTTTGGAGATCGCTTGATAAACTGTTGGAGCGTTGTCTGGTATGAAAATGCAACAACTAGATTGGATAACCTTACATACCCCACCGCGGTCTGCATGTATGACGTCTAGAACCATGCGGTTCTGCAAAGTCATGAGGCGATCCGCTTGGAGCTCAGCTGTCAAATTACCAAGGGCACCAGCCGTAACATTAACGGTGGATTCAACCACACGAGTCAGTTGTCTTAGGTTCCTACTATTGACCATAGGTCCCCAAAATGGCAGGAAACCCAAAAAGAAGTCTCCCGCTTCCTGACCGGCAGTATCCTCCTTACTAATCACGCCTCTCACAACTCTGGTCTTGTGATAGTCAGAGGCAGCAGTAAATGTTGGCGGTAGCAAATTTGCAATATAACATGTGCCCGAGAAGTCAGAGGGCAACCATGTATATGCTCGGTCATTGCAGATAAAATATGTGCCCTTGGCAGCCAAAAACGCTGGGGAAAACTGTGACGGAAAAGTGTACGTTTCAGTACAGTCACTTCTTCCCAGTTGAGCTCTTGGATTCTGACCATTACCTTGTAAACAGAACCAACCTATGTACCCACGCAGATTGGGGATGAGATCTTTCGCTGTCTTTCACCCAGACTAATACTATACCCCGTCGCGTTCCACCCTACATAAGCTCTCAATTCCTCCTTGGGTATAGATGAGTATGCGTCGATATCTCTGCTTATATCGGCAACTCATTTCATTAAAGCTTTATTATTTGTACTAGGTCTGATGGAACGCGGTTGTCGCGGGGAGTAGGCATCTAGTGCAAAGAGAAACATGGTCTGGAATGCCCATGACGATCCATTGTAACTAAACGGCAGCACTAGATAAGGAATAACCTTATTAATGGTATGTGGCATTAAACCACACACCCAGCAATTGGTTGTATTCATGACTAGTTGGTGCTGGTGCAGGAGCTGAATAAACGAGTTGTTTACAAACTCAGACCGTCTAGCTTGTTCATGTTCAGGCAGAGGGTGAAAAGAGTGAGAGGAGACAGTAGAAGGAGGCATAGGCTGTACAGTGGGTGCAATGGGCTCTTGAGAAGAGAAGAATACAAATCCTACAGTAAACACTACCATACTACATACTATAAACAGACATAACAATACAAAACGTTTGCTCCTCATTATTTTACACATTCTTGCTTTAAAGTTCATTTCCTCAGCGAGTCTCTCCATCTTGAAAAACTCCATGCTCTAATCGTGCCGCTCGCGGCGGGTGAGTATCTTCTGCTAAGGAGTACGCCTGTCAGTCCAGGGAACGCCCTAGACCAACCAGAACCGTTGACCTAACGTCTTCGGCCTGTACCCCAAAGTCTTGGCACCGCGACCCTGCGGCTGAACCCGGATGGTGGTTCGAAAAACAAAAATCAAGAAAGTCCTTCAGATGGGAGAGCTATGGTATCAAAAGCAAAAGGGGTAAGGAAAAAGAATATTTATTTGTCCATAGGCCTTGGTCTTAGATTGTAGTGGAAACGGCCAGGTACTGTCTGATCTTGGAACAAGAGTTCAGGCTCTGTAGTGTCCAATTGAATTGACGGTGGCACAGCTTCTTGCAAAATATCGTCACTCTGTTGTGCTGAAGTTGTGCCTTTTATGCGTGCATCACTGAACGGCACAAAACGAGGTACAGTGTCTGTTTCAGAGTCAGCGATACCCTCCTGGACCCACTGGTCATACGGCAGAGGCAAAGGGATTCTTTTAACGTGGGTGCCGTGGATCCAGTTCTTCTTCCCCTTTACTCGAACAGCTGATCTTGTAGACAGAAGTACGAGATGAGGGCCGATCCAACGAGGCTCATCGTTGCTTTTGCGCTGGAAATTTTTCACCAGAACCCACGTGCCAGGGTCGATAGGGTGTCCTGGAGCCTCAGTGGCCTGGGGAAGAGTATCGTGCACCTGTTGGTGTAAAACACGCAATTTAGCCGTCAATTCGTACAAGTAATCAAGCAGTACTGGATGTTCGATTTCACTGAATTTCGCCGGTCTTGGCACACCCCATACATTGGCCGGGCGGCCAAAAATAACCTCGTATGGGCTAAGTCCCACTCGTGAGTGTACGGTCATTCTGGTGGACAGGAGTGCTAGAGGCAGAGCGTCAGGCCATTTAAGACCTGAGCTCGCCTGGATTTTGGCCAGCTTGAGTTTTAGAGCGCCATTGTAGCGCTCTACTAATCCAGCTGATTGGGGGTGATTTGCAGCGTGGAACTTCTGCTTGATCCCCAATCCCTCACACACATTCTTCATCACTTGACCCACAAACTCACTCCCATTGTCACTCCACACCATTCTTGGCATTCCAAACCTAGGGAAAAATTCCTTCACAAGGGCTTTGGCTGTGGATAGAGCAGTGTTGTCCTTTAGAGGATAGGCTTCTATCCATTTTAAAAAAGCGCAAACAACCACCAATACATATTTCAGGTTGTTGCACCCTTCCATGTGGATAAAATCTAACTGCAAAACTTCAAATGGATATGATGGAGGCGCAAAATGACCAGCTGGAGTTGGGGTTCCCCTACCAGGGTTGTACTTCAAGCATACCATACAATTCTTGACCACATTCTCTGCACACTTGGGAATTCCAGCATTCTGCCATACTGGAGCCAACAACTTACAGATTCCTTTCATACTGATATGTGCCATTCCATGTGCCATAGTAACCACTGGAAGCACATATGCATCAGGTAACAACCATCGCCTATGTTCTGACAAATCGACCCAACAACCATTCTCATCCAACTTACCCATACTTTCTCTCCACTTGCTCAACTCTTTCTCTGTGGCTTCAGCTTGAAGGGACTTTACACTTTCTATTGTGTTTTCACACATTCCAACATCACCAACCCATCTTGCAGGGCCTGCAACATACATTCGAGTCTTTACATCTTTTGCTGTTTCTTTCGCGGTTTCATCAGCAAACGCATTACCACGACCAACATCATCAGTGATTTTCTTGTGCGCACTGCATTTCATAATCGCAACTTGTAACGGTAGGGTCAGTGACTCAAGGAGATCATTCACCAACTTGCCATTCTGAATCTTAGCTCCGTGCGAAGTCAGGAACCCACGTTCTTTCCACAATCGCCCAAAACTGTGCGCACGCCAAAGGCGTACTGGCTATCCGTATATATGTTCACTTTCATTCCTTCAGACAACACGCATGCTCTCGTAAGGGCAATCAATTCTGCTGCTTGAGCCGAATTTTGTGGCACACGCGCAGTTTCCACAATCGTGTGCAAAGTCGTGATAGCATATGCAGCAATCGTATCACCATTTGGAAGCTTAAAACACGAACCATCCACCCATAAAGTACCATCACACTCAGTCAGGGGAGTATCTTTAAGATCTACTCTCCCTTTCGTCTCTTCTTCTGTTCTGAACAGACAATCATGTTGCTCAATCTCATCTAGGTCTGCTGGAATTGGTAATAGTGTAGCTGGATTCAACGTGTTGCATCTCTTTATGTGTATATGGTTTGCTAACAGTGTCAGCTCATATCCAGATAATCGCGCACTAGTTAAGTGTTGTGTCTTGGTCCTGTTTAACAATGTGTCCACAGCATGTGGAACCATAACAATCAATGTATGATCCATCACTAGGCCAGCAGACTGTCGAATATACATAGCTGCAGCGGCTGTGGCTCTCAGACAACTTGGCAATGCCCTCGCTACCGGGTCCAAGGTTGACGAAAAATATGCGCATGGACGCGGTCTGTCGCCAAAAGGCTGTGTTAACACTGATAATGCGCAACCATCTTTCTCATGAACATACAATGTAAAAGGCTTGCTGTAGTCAGGGGTACCCAACACAGGAGCTGAACACAATGCATTGCGCAATTCCAAAAAACTTTTCTGACACTCTTCAGACCATGGCATAGGATTCGGTGTGTCTTTGCATGTTAATGCTAACAAAGGTTTTGCCAACAAGGAAAAATTGGGAATCCAATGCCTACAGTATGAAGTAATGCCCAAGAAAGCACGCACTTCTCTCTGTGTTCTTGGCACACTCAACTGTGCAATGGCTTGAATTCTTTCTGGGGTCAGTTTCCTTCCCTCCTTCGATAAGAGATGACCTAAGTAGGTCACTTCTTGTCGACAATATTGCAGCTTTGAGAGAGACACTTTGTGATGAAAGGCAGACAAATGACGCAACAATGACAAGGTAGCGTTTTTGCAAATCTTTTCAGTATCCGCGGCGATTAGTAAATCGTCAACATACTGAATAAGGATAGCGCCACTAGGTAAAACAAGTGCATCAAGTTGCGCTTTTAAAGCCTGACTGTATATTGATGGACTTTCACAGTAGCCCTGGGGAGCGCGTTTAAAGCGGAAGCTGCGACCTCCTAAACTAAAGCCAAAAATGTCTCTGCTCTCCTCTGCAATTGGGATGCTAAAGAAAGCATTCTTTAAATCGATCACTGAGAACCATGCAGCGGAGGCTGGAATCATGGTTAACAAGGCAGTTATATCAGGGACAACTGGAAACTGTGGCACAACAATCTTATTAACCTCTCTAAGATCAATCACAAATCTGTAAACAGGTGGCTGTGAAGGGTCCGTTCGTTTTAAGACAGGTAAAACAGGACTATTGCAAACGTTGCCTCTTGTCTCTTCAATTACACCCTTTTTAATCAAATCACTGACAATTGCTAACAACGCTTTTTGACCCTCATTGGAGATCTTATACTGGGGGATACGTGGCAATCTGACATTGGCTTTTAAAGTGACCACGTATGGCGGTATTTCCAAAAGACCCACATTATTGGGACCAGTAGCCCAAAGGAAATCTGGAAGGGATGACAATTCAGGTGGCATTGCATTCTTAGACAAATACATCGGGGAAATCACTTTCTTACCTAATGTAAGTTGTACTCCTGAGGGAGAACAATATAGCGTCGCATGCAATCTTTTTACCAAATCTAATCCTAGCAAATTTTCACCACAACCTGTCGTTAGGATGAGGGGTGCTTTTAACTCGCAAGGTCCAACAGAAAGTGACATAGGACTAGAAATGGGGTTCCTAACTGGGGCGCCAGAAAAACCTACTGAAACATTCATTTCGCCAGACAAAGGCGCGCCAGGGAGTTTTAAATGCATGATTGAACTCTTTACAGCACCAGTATCCAGCAGAAAGGGCTCCGTTACATTTGCTGTTGTTACTTTAACATAAGGTCCGCTCTGATCCACTGGCACTGAAACAACTCCCTCTCTCTGTCTACGGCTGTCCTAGTAATCATTATCTTCTACATTGTCATCTTCTGCATAATAATCATTATTGTAGTACTGAGCTGTATTACCAGTCGCGTTGGCTTGCTGATCAAAGCTATTTATGGTATTTTGAGGCGGAAGAGGACGCGCGTTCTGGGGAACATTTCCACACCCTCTGCCTCTAGGAGCTTGCTGACCACCTCTACCTCTTGCGCCATAAGCATTACTGTTACGCTGCATTAATTTAGGGCAACTATATTTAAAATGACCTTCCTCTTTGCAATATGAACATTGTTTGGGACCTACAGGGATTCGTGGTTGATAATACCCATTCATTTGCTGACTATTCTGAAATTGTTGGGGTTGCTGATAGATACCTTGGGTTTGCCTATAATTACTCTGTCCTCCACGTGGTGGATAAGCCTGCTGCAAGAGGACCTTTGTTTTCAGTTCTTTCGTTTTCTTATCTGTTCTATCCTTCTCATCTTTGTCTCTATTCTCATAATACTGTGCAGTAGCCAGTATTTGCGCTGAAGAGGAAACAGCCCAGGAACTTTCTGAGTCTTTTAATTTCTTACACAACTCGGGAAGTAGATTCTGCACAAATTTATCAACAAATAACCGTTGGCCACCTTCAGTGCTCATGTCCTGACCACTGTGGTCGATAAATGTTTCTTCAAACCTGGTAAAGAAATCGGACACTGTCTCATCTTTCTTCTGCTTACATGCGGATAATTTATCCCAATTTACGCGCATCGCGGGCATTATAGTTTTCATGTAGGTAATAATTCGACCAGGGAGTTCTGCTACTAAAGGGTCAGGTTTCGCGCCACCAACTTGGCCAGCATCTGCAGCAATGATATTAGCCCATGTGTTACCCAATTCTGCAGCGTGATCTACATTACGAATGGATCCCCATAAAGGCTGTGGAACAACATTCTCAAACAACATGTCTATGTCAGCCAGATTCATTACACATGATTCTGCAGTTTGTGATAACTCCTTATAATAACCTGTAGGGTTTTTACGGGGGTCAGGCAATGTCTGCTTAAGCGCTAACACTTCACATCGTTTCCAAGGGACATGTACCCAAACACGCTGAAAATATGGCTGAACAGGTGGGTTAGCAGCCAAATCACCAGGTCTCCAAACTGGAGGAACCTCACGCATTGGATATTGGCGTGCTTTTACCTTTCTCCCCACATGGAAATCTTGTTCAAACAACGACTGTTGACAATCATCATTCCTCAAGGATAATAAGATCGCAACTGCTCTATTTACATCGGGGCCCACAATCGTACCTTTTCCAAAATCGAATCTCACTCGACACAACTCCTGCGGGTTTGGATCTCTACCATGATCATCCAATTCCTCACAGAGGATTTCACACATTTTCTCGAACACATACCTCTGTTTCGGGGCATCCCATTGGTGAAAAACGTCAACAACTGTCTCCACATCATAGAGTGAAGAAAAAATAATCCACCTACGCGCCATATGATCTAATGTCTTTTTCTCTTCAGGATCAGGCAGCTGACTGCGCAATTGCTTACGTTGTATACCAGGGGTCGCACTAGATGACCCAAAGAGAGGCGACATTAAACTAGTAACTACATTAGCTAGACGTTGTCGCGCTGAAGGAGAAGTTGAGGCGAGAACGGGGGGATAAACAGAGGGAAGAAAAGCGGAGTCAGATACAGGTACCTGGGTAGTGTAAGAAGGAGCGCCAGGGGAAGCTGCTGGCGTGTTAGACAAAGTCGCAGGAAGCGCGGGGGTAACAGGTAGCAAAACTGGCGGCCCTTGAGAAGGCTGCACTGCAGGGATAGGAGCCAGCTGAGGAGGAGCTGGCGGCTGTGGGAAGGCTTGCGGCATATTTACTGGAGGCTGCACATTTACAAGCTGTGGAGGTGCGGTTGCATTTTGCGCATACGGGGGTGGCGAACTTAACAAATGGGACATTAGGGAATCTTTTTCTTTCTCTTTTGTCTCATCTTGCACAAGGGGTGACAAAACAGGGTAACATTTATCGATCCCTAGTTTGCGCTGTCTGTGCAATTGCTCATTCATTTGTTCCGCCTCATTATCTTTAAATTGCACAGCTGCTTGCATCACTGACATACCTCTTTCTCTCTTATTTCTTTTCGCTAGCTTAATTTCCTTCTGTTTGGCTTCCTTTCGCCATAGGCGGAAAGAATCAAACATCGCCGGCCGGGCTTTCTTTTTAAACAATTGAACTTCCAAATTATCTAAGATATCTGTATCGAAACTACCATTTTGGGGCCATTTTAAAACACCGTCCTTACTGGTGTATCGGATCCATACTTCATTATATGCAATGGGGCCCACGCCATGTTTTACATAAAGCTCATAAGTTGGAGTTCCAATTGGAGGAACCGGACATGAATCCTCTAACTGGAAATCCCTTCCACAACCCAAACAAAATAATCGTCCAAATACACTAGCACCAGGCATCTTCGCTCACTAGTCTAGTTCCAAACTTCAAAGGATTATCGATTACGATAGTCTCGTGAATACACGAGTCCTCTGGCTTTGGCGTTTGCAAACTCCAAATCAAAATTATCCCGAAGGATACCAAACAAATTGGGAGACGCTCCACTTATACTTAACTGAATATCGATGATCAATGGCGTCACCAGAAGACTCTCTCGATTGTTTCGCACTACAAAAATCGTCAAGGGTCCAAAACAGGGCGATTAATCAGGGCAGCAGTCCTTCGTAGCCGTCGGGACGCGGAGAACCTCGCAGAAAAGAATTTCGGACCACGTCGACATGCAGGGGTCGATGAAGTGGCGGCCTTCCTTCAGAATTTCCACACGAAGCCCCTCACGAACCTCTGGCTTGGACCGGTACCACTGAAATCGCGCCGAGTTGGGCGCCAACTGAAGTACTGGGAATTTTAAGCCCAGCGGTGCAGGGGAACACACCCTATGACTTCGGGTTCTTCCTGTTTCAGACCTACAGAAACACAGAGTCTTCTGGGTGAAGTCAAAGATCAGTTTATTGGCTGCAGACCAATTACAGGTAACCTAGAAGTACAACAGCGTGTATGTTCTCAGGAGACTGCTAAAAGTCACAGAAACGGGCTTCTCCTTAAATACAAAATATCCTGCTTCAGGCACACATTCCTTGGTTTACGATATGGCCATATACATGTATACATTTCAAACGAAAAGGCAGAGTCATGATGACCATCCCACATTCCAGTTAAGCCAGCCCACAATTATTTACCCAGCAAGGCTCAGATCCCACATCAGATATCAACAGGCCCCAATAAACACGAGCATCTCCTGTTTAGAAAACAAGCCATAAAACAGGAACAGTCAGGTGTGAAAGAGATTAGCTGGAGGCTCATGTGGGATGAAAAGGCTTTATGGTGTGTCAAGCCCTGATGCTAATCACAGGTGGAGCGAAGGACGGGGAGCTCGTGAGACCGGACTGACCTGGGGGAGCGGGGCCAAGCTGCCTAGGTCACAGAGAAGTCAAAGGAAGGCACATGTGCTCTAAAAGGCCCGTATTTGCTCGTAATATGTAGCCTATGTGAGGGCAACCATAAAATGGCCACCGCTCTAAGATGGAACCCACGTAGTGATGCATAATAACGTATACACAGTGCATTCATAACTAGAACGTCATACAAAGCACTTGTACATACCGCATTGACCATTCGCGGTTCGCTAATACCGTGATAGACAGGGGTAGGGCCCTGTCTCCTACGCGGTCGCAAATTTCAAAGTACGACAAAATCTTCCCGTTTCCATCCTCATTGGTAGTAGCCCGAAAGGAACGGATGTAAGGGTGCATTCGGATGTGGCATGCCATGGATTCTACTGTAAGGGTAAAGAGGAGGGAAAAGAGGAGACATCCTTGCCGGGTCCATCATCTAGAAAATTCTGAGGACAGCAACACACTAACTTTGACTGCTGCTTTCGGCGCATGGTAGAGTATTGATAGCTAGTTCCTTAATTTAGGCCCAAATCCGAATTTAATTTGTGTGCAGTCTAGAAATTGGAAGTGTACAGTGTACAACGTTTTCTCTGGGTCTAAGGACAGATAATTGTGAGGAGATGTGCAGTCTTTGACTTCCAACATCCAATTCTGCGTCCAACGTAGATTGAGCCAGGTAGAACAGCCCAACATGAATCCCGATTGGTCATTGTGAATGAGGGGCGTAATGACCTGCAGTAGGTCTGTCGGAAGTATTGTGGCCCGGATTTTAACCTCTGTATTTAATAGTAAAAATGGATGGTATGATTTGCACCTTTCTCTTGGTTTGCCTTCCTTGTGTATAACCTTTACGGTGGATGTCCGGAGATCTGTGGGAGAGTGCCTGTAACACTTCAAGAAAAAAAGATTTCACAATAGGGTCCCAAGATATTGCTCCAGCGGAAAAGGGAAAATTTGCATATCCTCACTACGTCACAGACCTGTCATCGCACTAACTCAATCATACACGCATTCATTGGTGGGGCCCATAACACCAACACTCATACGTCTCACCCCAAATCTGCACACAGGAGGAATAGAAGCGCTGGACAATGTGGGGGTACCTTATTAACTATAGGAGGGAAATTATTTTACATTATATACATTATATACATCAGTACCTATAGAATTCTAACTGTAACATCAAGGCACTCCACCACTTGGTCGATGGACCAATTAGTTGGACTGGTTGATAGTGATTTAGAACCAGCTAAAACACATTAAAGCTTCGGAACCTTTGATTCATCAATACCTTATTAAAAGAATCACAAACTCAATTTTCTGTTAATCAATGTTTAGTTTATCTAATTAATTCACTTTAATTGGCATAGTCAGCATTTTAACTAACCAGAATTTTCAATGAATGTTTGGCACAATTTGACATACAATCATAAATTTTGATACCGGTGACCATTTCTCGGAACCTGTCAGCCCTGCATAAATCAATAATCCCTTCTGGTCAAATCGTACAGTCGAATGCAAGTCAAGACCCAAATAAGTCCGACAAAAGTTTCTTTGCTCAGCACTACATAGTCCCAAAGGTAGCCAAAGGACCAGGAAATTGTACTAGCAAATCGACCCTCCTCACCATCAGTCACCGACGGTAATTTGGAACGCACTTACACTTACCCTCTCCTACAGTTCCCCTTATATGATAAATTCTAGGATAATATGCAACATTTTCTAGGAGTAGAAAAGTTCTAATTGGCTAAACCCTTAAAATTTTGAAATATTGAATTCTATCCCCAGGTTTTCTTGAGGGAATTGAACATGTCATCCTTCTTTTGTCCAGTTCTCATGCGAAAAGTTCCGAAATAACAACATGTAGCCCTCTGGTTATAGGTCGCCATTGTATTTCAGCCATTCACACTTGCTTAGTCTTGGCAATCCTCCACGTTCCTTTCCTTGACAAGGAACACGTAGTCTTGTGGTTGGAGGTCGCCTGAAGATCTTCAGAGCCATCCGAGTCTGTGCAGTAGACATCGCACCCAAATGACGGTGGCCACTTTCGAACTCTGTAGGAGAGTAGGGTCTGCTATCCTATGGTCACCCCAAATTTTTGCTTTTTGCTTCACTGGTTTTTGACATATTGAGGCTGTGGGCCTGCTAATCAGCCCCCCAGCCTGCTGTTCTCTCTACTAAATTGACACTATGCACTTTAGGTGCATAGCCAATTGGAATTGGATCATCCTGTGAGCCCCTGTACCAGTGTACACTAGGTACCCAGGGCATTGGTGTATCTAAGGCCTACCAGGGGCTGAAGCATGTATTGTGCCACCCCTGGCCTGGCCTAACAATTTGACACAACTGGCTGATCACTCAGCTGGGGTAAGTTGGTGTATCCACCTCTTACTTAGGTGTAGTATACCTATACCTAACCTTAAATGGGACACATGTTAACCTATAAGTCACTCCTATGGCAGGCCTTAACAATCCTGAAGGCAGAGTGCTTGGTTTCATGTGAGATGGTGCTCTGGCATGAGCTGAGCCTGTCTGCAGTGGTCAGAACAACTTCCTTCTACCGTTTCCAGATATCGCCATACCATATACTCTTGAGTGCATTATGAACCTCGCGGTTAAATGCTATCTTTGGTTTGGCTTTATCAAAACATGTCGAGTAAGGTGTCATACGAATTGGAATACTAACCCCTCGCCAATTCTGGCGAAGGGGTTAGCATTCCACCCTTCTAGAGGGACACAACATGTACAGAACCTGAAACCCGGGTAAAATCAGACATAGCCTCAGCTCCACAAAATGGACGCTGCTACCACAGACACAAGTCTGCCCTCCTGCTGCTGGGAGTCCTTCCAGCTTGGGAGACGTGGACAAAGGGTTTCCTGCCAGGGGAGGTGCGAGCACCACCCCAGACAGGATTTTGTGTATTGGTCAGGTAGGGCTTGAATAGAATCAGACATGCCTGAGGCTCACAAGGAGCCTCGGTGCATATGCCAGTTCCAACCGGTCCTGGGGCACCCCAGCCCCGGACCTGGGGCGAGCTGGACAAAGGATTGGGGGTCCCACCCTTAGGGAGGGACCTAGCAGGTAGTCCGGCCCCTAGAATCCGCTTAAAGGTAGGAGCTGTTTCCTAAGACTTCAGACATCCTGGAATCAACTTAACACTAAGAAGAAGAATGGGAACTTCGACGTTCTGCTGCACAGAAGACTGAAGGAATTCTCCCCTATGGTCAGGGAGTGACCATCTTGCTAACGCAAGCACCAACCAGCGAATCGATGTCTGCTTTGCTGCCACCTCCCGCCGGAGCCCGAGATCAGAGACTGACAAGAACTGGACCTCCAGACCTCTCACAGCCCGATCCACAGTCCCTGCAAAGAAGGAACCCATGGAGGCACCAAGACATGTGGAGCCAGCCATCTTGGAAGACACTCGACAAGCTGCAAGCGCAACAACAGAGGATCCCTCCAAGTTGTGGTTTGGGTCCTGAGAAGCCCAACACCCGAGCAGCATCTTCACCAAAGGTGAGCCCTCCAGCATCTCCATGATCTGCGTGGGGCCCCTCTGCACTTTGCAACTCGACGCGCCTGCCCGGTCCCTGGCCCGTTGGCTAGTGGCCATTTTGGCAAACTATCTTGAAAACTACGACACTGGTCTGGTTGCCCCAGACTGGCCCCTGCTGCCCTCCAAAGGAGCAGCCCCTCTGACCTTGCTGGTCAGAACCACCAGCTTTCTTCATTTCCTGTGACTCCTGCTTTTGCCAAGGCTTGTTTGCTTCCTTTGAGTCGCCGACACTGCCGACAGTGAGAGCCTGCATGGGACAGCTCTTGAATCGACTCCTGGACGTCGTCGACCTTCAGGGACTACGTGGCTGCAGAGACAAGCTACACCTCTTCACCTGTTTGCACCCGACATCACCTGGTACCTACCTGGTGCCACGCCGGTCACTGGCTAGTGACTGTGAACACTGTCCCCTCTGCTTACAGGTCTTCTACAACTCCGATCCATCCTTGGATCCACCGCATCTCTTCTGGACCGGCCGCGTGCAGCATCTTTGTCATCAGGCTCCATTGAACAGATAGACGAAACCCGACGCACTTCGAGACCTATGCACCCGCTTCCTGTGGGTGAGGTAAAGCTGGCACTCCGGTGCACAAGTGTAGAGTAACATCTCTAGTGTCTAGGTTTGAAGTTTTGAATTCGTAGTCCAACCAGAGGACCCTTTTAGCAGTAACTTTTGAACTTTTACGCACCCATTGAAAACCTATGGGAGCCCGCGTGTAACTTTCCTCACTGCATACGCGACCCGTGGACCTCCTGGTCACTAACTGAAGTTAGCTCCTTGTAGGCCCAGCGATTCTAGAGGCCCTAGGCCTTTTCTCTTTCCTATTCGTGGTACTTATACCACTATTTTAGTATATGGTTTAAGCGGCCACCAGGGCCTATCCATATAAAGTGCAACTTCTGTATATTGTGATACTTTCTTGTTTAACGATTTGTGCTCCTGTGCTCATAAAGAGTCTAGGGGATACTTTGAGTAATAAATACATATATATTTTGAATATATATCTGTGTGGTGTCCTTTCATTGGTATAAAGGGGGGTTACATATGGTAAAACAGCTTGCTT
The DNA here is from genome assembly GCF_964204655.1 of Triturus cristatus. Taxonomy (NCBI): domain Eukaryota; kingdom Metazoa; phylum Chordata; class Amphibia; order Caudata; family Salamandridae; genus Triturus; species Triturus cristatus. The sequence goes on along the minus strand of NC_140579.1, from coordinate 1,247,539,718 downwards.
AACACGCTTAAACGAGTTTAGCCTCAAAGACTGCTTAGCCTACGCTACCACTAGGGCAGATAGTCCAAAAAGGTTGACTTACAACCACACCATAAGGGTTGCTTGGCATGGTACAAGGTGGTCACTTTAACTAGTGAACATCATATACCAGGCCAACTTCTCACAAACTCCATTTTGAATATCGCGGCTTAGTAGTCCCGAATGCCAACTTAAGCAAAAACAAACATAAAAGTAATTAATATACGGAAATGAAGATTCTATTGTTTAAACCTACACTAATCCCAATATATATTAGTATTTTCCTAGCTGATAGCAACATTTAAAGCAATAATACTCACCTTTCCGCAATACCAGGAGCACAAACCATTACAAAAGCAACACAAATCATGCAATTTCTATTACAACACATCCTACGGTTAATATGCATACCACAGTAAATCATTAGAATTATTAGCCATGCAATTAGCAATTTAGTCCCATGTGTAATTTCGGTTTATTAAGGTGTATATATTGATTAATAATAACACTCCAAACAGTTAATACAGGTTAATATTTAGAATAGTTACGTAATTAGTATTTTGTCCTGCAAATAGAGAAGGTATACAAAATGTTGCTTTACCTACTCCACCAATCCCCCCTTTGGTGATTTTTAATATCACCACAAATCCCACTAAATTTCAAGTTATTTTTATGGAAATGATTTCTCAGTTCTCTTACATTTGGTTACGTCACATCATTGTTTTCCCCATATCATCCTCTCTTGGTTTCTTATACATATTTTCTTTCCATTCTTCCAATTCTATATCTCCCCTTTCTCTTTCCCTCATTTCTTTCTCTTTTCTCTTCGCAACTTGTCTTTTTATTTTATTTTATAACTTTCTTCTTTTTATACATACACATCCTAGTTATAAAACCAATATTAGTATTACCACACAGGTCACTGGCATTAGAATCTTACCTACAAATGAACTACCTAATTTTATTAATAAGCTTTTCATAGTAGAAAACCCTTTACCAAGCCTTTCCCAAACACTTTCAACCTCCAGTGGAACAATTTCCTCATGCAAATCTGTTATATTTTTAACATATTTCTTTAAATTTTGACTCTCGTCAGGAATATAAGTACAACAGTGTTGCACCTTCAGCATTCCACAGACTCCTCCCTCTTTTGCCAAAATAATATCTAGGGCAAGTCGATTTTGCATTACCATGGCTCTCATGGCAACCATTTAGGAATTTACCAGTAAGAACCCTCCAGCAGTGCTTGTCGATAAGCGATCCACTACTGTAGACAATTTTCTAATTTTATGTGCATTCCGAGATATTCCAACGGCTGGTATCAGTGCTCCAAAAATATCCCCTACAATTTCTGATCAACTTTCCCTCCTTCTGCGTGTTAGTTGCCTACCTATCTCGTGCACACCATCCTTTCCCCTTCCCACATGAAATATATTAGGAAGACCAGGCCTAGGTAGCATGTCCCATACCAATGGGCTGGCAACCGATAATAAGCCCTATTCCCACAGATGAAATATAGTCCAGGGAATACCGCATCATTTCCTCCTTTAAATCCCCATCCTCCCATGATTCTATATACGTCATGGCATTCACTTGCACCTACAAAATAATTATCATACACAGTTTTATTTCTTCTCATACACAATTTCCCTCTCTGAGGCCAATCTAAAGCCATTGCGGGACTCATTTTTCCCTTTAAATGGTTTTCTTTCTCCACATACCAAACTGTTGTCTCTCTCATTTCCTCAGGCACCTTTCTTTGCATCTTAATATTCCTCTCTTCCACCATGTCCAAGAAAGTCTTCTCTTCCTTTCTCAGACTACAAGTAAGATTGTTCTTAAACACTTCTTCTAAAGTTAATTCTCTAGTTTCTAAGAAATATTCACCTAAATTCTTACCAGGTTTTATCTTATTTAGTTCAGGAACTACAGGTACTTGTGAGAAAACATTATCTACATCAGAGTAATAATATTCAAATTTCCCTGTTTTATAAAACAAACTTGCTAATACACTACATGTTATTCCATATGTCAGAGGAAGGTGGTGATAAGTAACACCCTCCGACACTGATGCAGGTAATTGCATGCAAACATAATAATCCCTAACGTCCATAGTTTTTACATATTCATACAATAATTTTGAAAAAACGTTATTAGAAAAATCAGTTATAGACCTATCCTTATGTAGATTAGTTCTATCTACCAATCTAGTTCTATAAGCATCATAAACCTTTTCTATATTAGTCTTATTCTCAGTGTGATTCTCTACCCTTTCGAACGTTACTCTAAACGAAATTATTATTGCTAATATAATCCATAGAAGCATTAGTAATCCTGCACAACAACAACACACCATGCACCATCTTCGGAGAAACCCACATGTAGGTTTTCTACCTTCTGTGTTTGCCGTTTCGGAAATGATCAGTGTCTTTTGACTTAGCCTCTTTTATTCACAACTAAATTTTGTCTAAACCCAAGGCTCTAAGCACCTACTTGGTTCCTCTGGTAATATGTCTTACTTATCCGGTATTTCAATCTCTCTGCATCTTCCTCTTGTCACTTCAGTCTGGCATTTGATCGTCTTTGCCCTTGTTTCCACAATCTTGATTCAGAATTTCCTGAACATCCGTCTCTTCTCTGATATCAGACAAGATAACTCTCAGGATTTCCGACTCTTCTTCTTCTTCAACCACTTCCAGTACAGTCACTCCTAGACTTTCTTGGCTGTCTGCTTCCTCTTGTACATCAGGAAGTACCACATACGTCCATTCCGGTGACTTATACTTCTGGTTGGGTTTCTTAATTCGCTTTTCTTTCTTCAAGTGTGTCTGATCAGTGTCTTCTGATTTCTCTTGGCTAGACACTTCATTCACTTGTTCTGCTTTAGATGATTTCACTCTTGTCAATCGATACCTCAGTCTTTTTATTTTGTTTGGCCAAATCTCCTCTTTTGATGGCCTTTTCAATTTATTTCCCTTCTCACCTCGTTCGGTTTTCCAAGCTCTTTTCCTCAAGACTCGTCCTTTTTATGCTTCTCCTTCGCTTTCTTCAGATTCGGTATCGGTTTGACCTTTACCTTCTTTGGATTTTCCCTTCACGATCTCCGGTTCCCTATCTACAATTGTCCCTCCTCGTGTTTCTTCCACGCAATCTTCCTGCTGACTAACTGTCCCTTCTTCTACCTGGATGTGTGTTTTCCCTACGCCTCCTCGGGGGTCTTCCGCAACAATCTTACCCTTACTCTCTGTATCTACTTCCTCACCTTCTAGTTCTACGACCTCAGGTGGAATCTCTCTCGTACTTGCATGTGGGGCTTCTTTAGCAAGGATTTCTTTGTCAGTTTCCTCAATATTTTCTTTCACCTTTTCCTGTACTCTCACCTGTTCAGTATCTGATTCGGAGCTAGTATCAAAAATTTCCAGTCGTCTCCTTAATGGCAAATTCTCTGGCTCTGCAACTTGACTCGGCTCCAACTCTCCCCTGTGAGAAAGTGGGTTTCTGTTGCAGTAACCCCCCCTTTTTTTTGCCTAATAGCTGATGCACTTTTCCTTGTTGTGCCCTGGGCTCCTGCCAATCAGGTGCCCAGGGCCTATGTTCCTTCCTTAAAACACACAAACTCCCAATTGGCAAACCCTGGCCACATGTCAGCCCCTGGTAAATGGTACCCTAGGTACCCAGGGCCTTGTGACCAGGGAAGGCCTCTAAGGGCTGCAGCACTCATTGTGCCACCCTTAGAGGCCCTGTACCCTTACACACACACACTGCCTTTGCAGGCTGAGTGTCTGGGTGCAGGACAAAACAAAGAGTCGACATGGCACACATCTCTGTGTGCCATGCCCATTACCTATACTGCCAAGGCATATGTCAGCCACCCCTCTGGCTGGGTGCCTTATGCCTATGGTGTGGGCACAGGAGCAGGAGCCCTGTGCCCCTACAGTACCCAGGTCCATTCCTGGGCACTGTAAGTACAGTGCTGCCTTTTACAAGTACATGGTGCTGAGAGCTCGTCAAACACGAACTCCACAGCACCATAATGGCAACACTGAAGACTGGGAAGTTTGGTATCAAACTTCTCAGCACATTAAACCCACACTGATGCCAGTGTGGGATTTAATGTACTAAGCACCCCAGAGGGCATCTTAGAGATGCCCCCTTACAGCTAACCTACAATCCACGTCTGCTCTGAGGCTGCCCAGGCTGCCACACAGCAGACACGTTGCTGGACCCCTGGGTGGGAGAGCCCCTGCTCTCCCGGGCCTGCAACAATGCACATCCTGGGTGAGGTGAGAAATCTCCTCCCCCAGGATGAGCAAAGGGAAGCTTCAAAGGCATGCCGCCAGTTGGAGTTTCCCCAGGCCACTGCAACCCCCCACTCTGGCAGGAAGCTTGGCCGGAAACCCCATACAAGGACAGGGGATGTGCCAGCCTGCCCACCCCACCCCTCAGGTGGGGGAGGCGAGGTGAAGCACATCTCCGGGCTCTCGCCATCTTGAAGATGGGAGGCCCTACCCTATCAGGATTAGGCTACTGCCCTCCTCCCACAGGAGAGAGGCAGGATAGGGGGTGTACCCACCCCAGGACAAGGACCCATTGGTCCCTGGCCTTCACCTACCTGTAACGCCCCTAAATCTAGTATTTAGGGGCCCTCTGAACCTTCCTTCCCCAGATTCCAGATAGAAACCTACAAGAAGAGCAAGAAGAAAAAAGACCTGCCCTGCAGCTGCTAAAAAGAGGAAGACACCAACTGCTTTGGCCCCAGCCCTACCGGCCTGTCGACCCTCGAACCTGCTCCTGCTCCAGCGCGGCATCTCTTGTGGCCAGCAACCTCAAAAACCCCGGAGGACCTGGCTACCTTTGAACTCTGATTCCCTGGGACTCCCATGAGTAGAGGCTCTACTCGAGAAACCTATTCCTAACTCCTGGCAGCAGCCCGGAACCGCGGACCCAACACACTCTGCACCAGCCAAGCCTGGCCAATGCCGGAGTGGACAAAGACCCTGAGGACGACCCCACGGCGACTGTGACCCCGAGTCCGGCACCCAAGGACCCCCCTCGACATCCTGGACGAAGCCTGCAGTCTCAGAACAGAGTGCCACCCCAGCCGCGATCAACCAGAGGGTAAGATTCCCGACGTCAAAAGGCACCCCTGCACCCGGCGCCCTGCGGCCCCCTGTGCCCAATCCCGGGGTACCCACCTAACCTACAACTACCCAACTTACCCCTCGAAGTGGTGGTGGCACCGGAAACATCCTCGTCCCCGAGCCTGCAGCCTTTTTCCAAACCGGAACATTCCCATTGATTTCCATTGAGCGCCCGAAGGCTCAAAAGCACCCTGCACCCAGCCGCCCGAGTGGCCCTGGCAGTGCACTCTCTACACTAACTTACTTCCCCACTTGCCCTGAGTAAGTGACCAGAAGCCCAGCTCCCACAGACGCGTGGCTTGCCAGACAGCAGCCACCAACTAAGGCCCCCCTATCCCTCATAGGATAACATTGGGCCTAACTCACTCTGCACCCGGCCGTCCTGAAACCGCTGAGGGTGAACCAACTGTACCTACCTGACACTGGGGGACCCCTGAGTCTATGCCCGGAATTTCAACTCTGCCAGTCGAGTACTTACCCTTAAACCGCTAACTTCATTTTCCTCATAGGGTAACATTGACTGGCTTTTTCTTCAAAAATCTTCTAAGTGTGAACTTTTCAAAACTGTAAAAATTCACCAAAAATCAGCCAAGTGACAAAAACGAATTTACTCACCTGTTCCTGGGTGAGCTCCCAGTGCTGGATCTTGGTGCCCAGCCCTGACCCTGAAAAGTACTCACAACTATACTTACCTCTAACTCATTTTTCTCCCATAGGAAACCATTGTCTGCTTTTCTGTGAAATTTCTTCTAAGTGTCTATTTTTGCAAATTTGAAATATTCTTTTAAAATCGTACCATTTCTGCAAACGAAATTACTTACCTGTTTTTGATAAGGACCCCAGTCCTGGGTCTAGGCACCCAGTCCTGGATTACTAAAGTAACGATAAAGTACTCTACCTGCAATTTGAATTTCTTGCCATAGAGATCCATTGAATGTTTTCTGTGAAATATTTTCTAAGTGCTAACTTTTGAAATAGCTAAATATTATTTAAAAATCATTACAGTTATTAAGTCGACTTTCATCACTTGATTCTGAATACTGACCCCAGGCTGGTTCTAGGATCCAGACCTGGAATTCCAAAAGTAATCTGAAAAGTAATTTATTACAAATAACCTGAATTTACCATTGAGCTCAATGCATTGTTATGTTTAGGAAATAGGATTGGTTATTGCAACCAACTGTGACTGTTTACACAAATTTATTGCTTGAAACAAAAGTATTTATATTCAACCTCTCATTCTGAGAAAGTATATTTTTACCCCCTTTGTGGTTCTAAAAATAAAACAAGCATATATTTTATATATACAAATCATTGGCCTAGAGTTCAGTTATTGAGTGTGTGAAACCATTTGCTGACTGAGTGTGTACAATAAATGCTTTACACTGTCCTCTGGTACTGCCTTACTGCTCGACCAAGCTACCACTTTTGAGAGTAAGGTCATACCTAACTTTGACCTCTATCAGCCTCTGGGGGACTGTGGACTCTGTACACCCTGTACCTATTAGGGAACAGTATATACAGAGCCACTTTCTCACATTGGTGGATCAGCGGTGGGATACAAACTTGCATTTGTTGGACTACTTGGTTACCATCTGATCACACGACAGAACTCTTAAAAATTGCCTTTAGAATTCTGATTGGTTTTTCCAAAATTACTAAAAGTCTTGCTAGGGCCTTGCTTAAGTCCCATTAGAATTTTAGAAAAATAAAAGTCACTATAGTCAGGGTAGAGGGTTAGAACTGTCAGGTTAGAATGTCTCAAACAAACCCAGCTATTAGTGATAATAATAACATGGACCTGGTGGAGGAGCTCGACCTCACACCTTACTTACACTTGTCTTTCAAGGAATTGAGGTCCTTATGTAAACTCAAAAATTTACAAATGGGTCAGCATCCAACCAAACAAGGGCTCCAGGAGCTCCTGGCTGAGTATGCTAAAGACCACCCATCTGAACATGGTGATGGCCAGTCAGATGAGGAAAGGGAAACAGGGGAGGAGGACAGCAACCTCCCCATACTATTCCCTAGGGAGGAGATGGCACCCATACCCTCCAACTCAAGACATAGCATCTGGGCACCTAGAGACCACACAGGTGGCTCTGGTCCCAGAGACAACACTGGGGGTCCCCCCAGTGAAGAGGACAGCCTTATGAGGCTGGCCAAAAGAATAGATCTAGAGTCCAGGCTCCTGGCTCTAGAAAAGGAAAGGAGAGAGATGGGTTTAGCACCCATCAATGGTGGCAGCAATAATAAAAACAAGGATAGGGAGGAAACTTCTGACCTTAAAATCCCCAAAGGGATTGTCCCTAAATTTGAGGAAGGTGATGATATCACCAAATGGTTCACAGCCTTTGAGAGGGCTTGTGATATCAGGAAAGTAAAGAAACCTCTCTGGGGGGCACTCCTGTGGGAACTGTTCTCTGGTAACTGCAGGGACAGGCTTCTGACTCTCTCTGGGCCAGAAGCAGGATCCTATGACCTCATGAAGAAAGCTCTGATTGAGGGATTTGGATTCACCACTGAGGAGTATAGGATTAGATTCAGGGGGGCTCACAAAACCCAGACCCAGTCCTGGATTGATTTTGTAGATTTCTCAGTGAAGACACTGGATGGTTGGTTAGCTGGACATGGTGTGCAGGATTTTACTGGATTGTACAATTTATTCATGAAGGAACATATTTTGAGTAACTGCACAAATGAAAAGTTGCATCAGCATTTGGTAGACCTAGGTCTAAAATCCCCCCAAGAATTGGGAAAAAGAGCAGACCACTGGGTCAAGACTAGGGTGACTAGGACGTTCACTGGGAGGGACCAGAACCAAGGGGTCCCAAAACCTCCCCAGAAGAAAGAGAGTGAACCCCTTGTGGATAAAAGAAAGGAGTCCCAGGTAGCCCCCCAAAAACCTGACCAGGAGGGTGGGCCCAAAGACACCTCACAAACTAAACCAGGGTACCAAGGTAAGAATTGGGATCCCAACAGAATATGGTGTTTCAACTGTCAGAAGGCTGGACACCACACCCAGGACTCTAGCTGTCCTAAAAATAAGGTTCCTAGTACAGCTCCAGGGGTGACTAGTGTAGCCCCAGGGGTTGCCAGTGTAGCTTGGGAGGGAGGGTCCTCAGATGAGGAAGTCCTCCTAGCTTTCAACTGGGGGATGGGCCCAAGAAGCAAGCTGGAGATCCCAGAAGGAAGTAGACACTTCCACCACCTACTGGTGAATGGAATCCCAGCCACTGCCCTGAGAGATACCTGTGCCAGTCACACTGTGGTACATGACAGGTTGGTATTCCCACACCAATATGTCTCAGGGGAAACAAGAAGGGTAAGAACTGTCCCAGGGGGAGTCACTGTTAGGCCTGTGGCTATAGTGCCCCTAGCCACAGCTGGGTCCCTTAGATGGAGGAAAGTGATAGTCAGTAAAAACCTCCCCCTTGATTGTCTCTTGGGGAATGATCACTTAGATGTGGAACTGAGCCAAAGAGAGGTGCTGGCCCAATGCCAGGCCCCGCCCAAAGAACCTGTGGGGGCTCAACCTGCAGTCAGTGCAGCTGAGTCCCAAAAGAGTGAGAAGAAACAGGGTAGGAAAGGTGGGCAACTGTTAGCCACAGTTCCAGAGAGCCAGGGAGATGCTATCCCAGTAAGGGAAAACTCCCACAATGGCACTGGTAAAGCCCCCCCTAGCCAACAGCAAGACCTGACTAGTCAGGCAACTGTCCAGCCTGAATTAGTGGCTCCTCAGGTGGCAGAACAAGGGGTAGAGGAGGGGTGTTCCCTACCAAGAGTAGGGACCCCCTATCCTCAAACAGACCAACAGCCAGGACCCAAAGAGAACTATAAAATAGCCCGCTCACTTGCCAGTCAGGAGCTAAAGGTATGGTACTGGGCACTGACAGCTGTCAGCAGCCTCTGCTGGGTGTTAGCCTTCATGGCAGCCCTATCCTTGGCATGGTGGCCTAACCCCCTGCCAAATAGCAAGTCAGGCCCCCTAACCTTATTGGTCATGGTGGGGTTGCTCAAGCTGTGGGTAGCCTCTGTGGGTAAGCTGGGCCTAGCCCTGGCTAAGTTAGAAACTACCGAGGTATACACCTCTAAACCCAAAATAGAAAGATGGGACCAGGACAGTAAAAGACAAGGAGAGGAGCCTTGGGAGTTAGGTCCTGAAACTAATAAGACAGGCCAGCTCCCCAAAGGGATTGACCTAGGCAGAAGGATGTAAGGCAGAGTAGGCCCTGCAACTTTCAAACCACTTCCCCAACTCTTCCTCGCCTGAAAGACTAGGTAGACTCTCCCAGCTTTGGCAGAAGTCTCCTGGCCTTTGGGCTGGGGGGGGCTTGTGTGAGAAAGTGGGTTTCTGTTGCAGTAACCCCCCCTTTTTTTTTGCCTAATAGCTGATGCACTTTTCCTTGTTGTGCCCTGGGCTCCTGCCAATCAGGTGCCCAGGGCCTATGTTCCTTCCTTAAAACACACAAACTCCCAATTGGCAAACCCTGGCCACATGTCAGCCCCTGGTAAATGGTACCCTAGGTACCCAGGGCCTTGTGACCAGGGAAGGCCTCTAAGGGCTGCAGCACTCATTGTGCCACCCTTAGAGGCCCTGTACCCTTACACACACACACTGCCTTTGCAGGCTGAGTGTCTGGGTGCAGGACAAAACAAAGAGTCGACATGGCACACATCTCTGTGTGCCATGCCCATTACCTATACTGCCAAGGCATATGTCAGCCACCCCTCTGGCTGGGTGCCTTATGCCTATGGTGTGGGCACAGGAGCAGGAGCCCTGTGCCCCTACAGTACCCAGGTCCATTCCTGGGCACTGTAAGTACAGTGCTGCCTTTTACAAGTACATGGTGCTGAGAGCTCGTCAAACACGAACTCCACAGCACCATAATGGCAACACTGAAGACTGGGAAGTTTGGTATCAAACTTCTCAGCACATTAAACCCACACTGATGCCAGTGTGGGATTTAATGTACTAAGCACCCCAGAGGGCATCTTAGAGATGCCCCCTTACAGCTAACCTACAATCCACGTCTGCTCTGAGGCTGCCCAGGCTGCCACACAGCAGACACGTTGCTGGACCCCTGGGTGGGAGAGCCCCTGCTCTCCCGGGCCTGCAACAATGCACATCCTGGGTGAGGTGAGAAATCTCCTCCCCCAGGATGAGCAAAGGGAAGCTTCAAAGGCATGCCGCCAGTTGGAGTTTCCCCAGGCCACTGCAACCCCCCACTCTGGCAGGAAGCTTGGCCGGAAACCCCATACAAGGACAGGGGATGTGCCAGCCTGCCCACCCCACCCCTCAGGTGGGGGAGGCGAGGTGAAGCACATCTCCGGGCTCTCGCCATCTTGAAGATGGGAGGCCCTACCCTATCAGGATTAGGCTACTGCCCTCCTCCCACAGGAGAGAGGCAGGATAGGGGGTGTACCCACCCCAGGACAAGGACCCATTGGTCCCTGGCCTTCACCTACCTGTAACGCCCCTAAATCTAGTATTTAGGGGCCCTCTGAACCTTCCTTCCCCAGATTCCAGATAGAAACCTACAAGAAGAGCAAGAAGAAAAAAGACCTGCCCTGCAGCTGCTAAAAAGAGGAAGACACCAACTGCTTTGGCCCCAGCCCTACCGGCCTGTCGACCCTCGAACCTGCTCCTGCTCCAGCGCGGCATCTCTTGTGGCCAGCAACCTCAAAAACCCCGGAGGACCTGGCTACCTTTGAACTCTGATTCCCTGGGACTCCCATGAGTAGAGGCTCTACTCGAGAAACCTATTCCTAACTCCTGGCAGCAGCCCGGAACCGCGGACCCAACACACTCTGCACCAGCCAAGCCTGGCCAATGCCGGAGTGGACAAAGACCCTGAGGACGACCCCACGGCGACTGTGACCCCGAGTCCGGCACCCAAGGACCCCCCTCGACATCCTGGACGAAGCCTGCAGTCTCAGAACAGAGTGCCACCCCAGCCGCGATCAACCAGAGGGTAAGATTCCCGACGTCAAAAGGCACCCCTGCACCCGGCGCCCTGCGGCCCCCTGTGCCCAATCCCGGGGTACCCACCTAACCTACAACTACCCAACTTACCCCTCGAAGTGGTGGTGGCACCGGAAACATCCTCGTCCCCGAGCCTGCAGCCTTTTTCCAAACCGGAACATTCCCATTGATTTCCATTGAGCGCCCGAAGGCTCAAAAGCACCCTGCACCCAGCCGCCCGAGTGGCCCTGGCAGTGCACTCTCTACACTAACTTACTTCCCCACTTGCCCTGAGTAAGTGACCAGAAGCCCAGCTCCCACAGACGCGTGGCTTGCCAGACAGCAGCCACCAACTAAGGCCCCCCTATCCCTCATAGGATAACATTGGGCCTAACTCACTCTGCACCCGGCCGTCCTGAAACCGCTGAGGGTGAACCAACTGTACCTACCTGACACTGGGGGACCCCTGAGTCTATGCCCGGAATTTCAACTCTGCCAGTCGAGTACTTACCCTTAAACCGCTAACTTCATTTTCCTCATAGGGTAACATTGACTGGCTTTTTCTTCAAAAATCTTCTAAGTGTGAACTTTTCAAAACTGTAAAAATTCACCAAAAATCAGCCAAGTGACAAAAACGAATTTACTCACCTGTTCCTGGGTGAGCTCCCAGTGCTGGATCTTGGTGCCCAGCCCTGACCCTGAAAAGTACTCACAACTATACTTACCTCTAACTCATTTTTCTCCCATAGGAAACCATTGTCTGCTTTTCTGTGAAATTTCTTCTAAGTGTCTATTTTTGCAAATTTGAAATATTCTTTTAAAATCGTACCATTTCTGCAAACGAAATTACTTACCTGTTTTTGATAAGGACCCCAGTCCTGGGTCTAGGCACCCAGTCCTGGATTACTAAAGTAACGATAAAGTACTCTACCTGCAATTTGAATTTCTTGCCATAGAGATCCATTGAATGTTTTCTGTGAAATATTTTCTAAGTGCTAACTTTTGAAATAGCTAAATATTATTTAAAAATCATTACAGTTATTAAGTCGACTTTCATCACTTGATTCTGAATACTGACCCCAGGCTGGTTCTAGGATCCAGACCTGGAATTCCAAAAGTAATCTGAAAAGTAATTTATTACAAATAACCTGAATTTACCATTGAGCTCAATGCATTGTTATGTTTAGGAAATAGGATTGGTTATTGCAACCAACTGTGACTGTTTACACAAATTTATTGCTTGAAACAAAAGTATTTATATTCAACCTCTCATTCTGAGAAAGTATATTTTTACCCCCTTTGTGGTTCTAAAAATAAAACAAGCATATATTTTATATATACAAATCATTGGCCTAGAGTTCAGTTATTGAGTGTGTGAAACCATTTGCTGACTGAGTGTGTACAATAAATGCTTTACACTGTCCTCTGGTACTGCCTTACTGCTCGACCAAGCTACCACTTTTGAGAGTAAGGTCATACCTAACTTTGACCTCTATCAGCCTCTGGGGGACTGTGGACTCTGTACACCCTGTACCTATTAGGGAACAGTATATACAGAGCCACTTTCTCACATCCCCTTCTCGGAGTTTGTCTTGTTCTTGTTTCTTCTGATTCTGACTCAAAGCTGGTATCAGACTCTCCCAAATATTCTTCCTCGGGTCTATTTACGGGACTAGGGATTCGGAGGGTATGACTCGCATAAGTCCAATTCTTTACTCTGGCACATTTCACAGCCGTCGTCGTGGTCAAAATCACCTGACGTGGTTTTCCCCAACGTGGGACAAGACAATTCCTCATTCTATGCACTTTGATCCTTACCCAGTTTCCTGGACTCAAGTCATGAGCTGGCTTCTTTTCAAGGGTGGTTGCATCCGATCCAACCTGATGAAACACAGAACGAACGGAATCAGCCAACCCCTTGCAGTAATCCAGCACAAAGTCATCAGATATAGGCAGTAGTTTGTTGACAGGAATGAAAACATGTCTCATCGCTCTACCCATAACAATTTCATGGGGACTCAGTCCAGTATTCCTATCAGGAATCGATCTAATAGTTATGAGTACTAGAGGCAAGACATCAGGCCATTTTAAACCGGTGGCCAAACACATTTTTCCCAATCTATTTTTAATGGTGCCATTCATCTGTTCCACTACTCCAGAAGCCTCTGGACAGTAGGCACAATGTAGTTTCTGTTGTACATTCAATGCTTCACAAATCAATTTTATGATTTCATTCTGAAAATGCTTTCCTCTGTCTGATTCAATCGTCACTGGAAAACCAAACTCAGGAATGAATTCTCTCAATAGGAGTTTCGCTACAGTAACCCCATCACTCCTTCTTGTCGGGTATGCTTCCACCCAGCGTGAAAACAGACAAACAACTACCAGAACATACCTTAGCCGATTACATGGGGGCATTTCGATGAAATCAATTTGCATTCTGGTGAAAGGACCTTCCTCCCGTCCTATTGTTCCCAAACTCACTACTGTGTTCCTTCCTGGATTGTACTGCTGACACATGAGGCATCTTTGACAAAGGATCTCAGCTACAAGCCGGAGCTTGGCATTATACCATGTCTGCTTCAAAAGTCTGATCATGGCATCCCTGCCTACATGTGCCTGCCCATGGTACATCCGTGCCATGGTAGAGATCATGCTATCAGGCATTACTGGTCTTCCATCCTGATAAACCCAAACTCTCTCTGCCTCTCGTGGTACACAGCCTGATTTTATCCACTGTTTCTTTTCCTCTTCTCCTGCCTCTTCCTGTAACTGCCTCACCTCTTCCCAAGTACTCACACTGTTAGTAAAAAGTAAGGGACATGAGTTAATTTCCTTTTCCCATTTCCGATTTACTGAATTCTGGTTGCGCGCACAATATTGCGCTATGTCATTCGTGAACTCGTTACCAGCCGACACATAGTCAGTACCCTTTGAGTGGGGTGCGCATTTTACTACCGCCAATTGCTTAGGCAGCTGTATCGCCTCAAGCAATTTGCCAACCACTTCAGCATTTCTTCTAGGAGTTCCACTCGAGGTCAAGAACCCTCTTTGGGACCAAATCTGCCCAAAGTCATGCACCACTCCAAATCCATGCTGACTATCAGTAATCACAGTAACTCTCAGATTCTTTCCCAATTTACATGCTCTTGTCAATGCAAACAATTCAGCAACCTGGGCTGATCTCACTCCTTTCAGACAAGACGCTTCCAATACAGCTGCTACAGTACATACTGCATACGCTGCAGTCAAAATTCCTTCTTCAGTTCTCAGACATCCACAAACATCACATGGTCACTTTCTTTCAGAGGCACATCTTTTATGTCCGGGCGTGGCTTAGTGCAAAAATCAAGCACTTCCAAACAATCAAGATCCACGTCATCCTTCACTTCCACATTTTCAGCATCAGGTAACAATGTTTAGGGGTTTACATTGAGACACCTCACAAGGCTCACATTCGTAGCACCCAGAATTACTTTCTCATATCTAGTTAGACGACTATGCGTCATGAACTGTGTGCAGCTCCTTCTTAAAAGGATCGCAACGTCATGGGGTACAAACACTCTCACAGGGTATCCCATCACAATTCCTTCACTCTGTTCCAAACACTTACAGGTAGCAGCCACTGCTTTCAAACAACCAGGCAACGCTACAGCTACAGGATCTAGTACAGCTGAGAAATATGCAATTGGTCGTCTTACTTTTCCATGCTTCTGTACGAATACAGAAAGTGCACACCCATCTATCTCGCTGCAATAGAGCTCAAACTCTTTCTCATAGTCAGGCATTCCAAGAGCCAGGGCTTCACACAAGCTGTCTCTCAATTGTTTAAAAGCCTTCATTTCCTCTTTGTTCAGTTCAAGGGGGTCTTTCACATCACTCTTTGTCAAGCGTACCAGAGGTTTTGCAATCAGCGAAACGTTGCTGATCCATTGACGAGAGTACCCAACCATTCCAAGAAACATCCTCACCTCTCTTTGAGTCATTGGTGCTCTCATTCCCTCTATTATTCTGATCCTGTCTGCAGTTACCTTTCTCAGACCTTTCTCAATTTTATGACCTAAATATTGTACTTCCTTTTTGCAAAATTGTAATTTCGATGGGGATACTTTAAGTCCTCCATTCGCCAAATGATTCAGCAATGCAACTGTATCTACCACACAGGCTTCTCGTGTCCTCGATGCCACCAATAGGTCATCGATGTACTGCACTAGTACTGAACTTTCGGGCATTTTTAAATCTTCCAGGGATTTCTTTAGAATCTGATTAAATATTGATGGACTTTCTGTATAGCCCTGTGGGATTCGGCACCATGCCAAGGTATGTTCGCCGAAACTGAACGCAAAAATCTGTTGTCTGTCAGGGTGCAATGGGATGGAAAAGAAAGCGTGACACAGGTCAATGGCCGTGTACCATTCTGCATCGTGGGGAATCTGATATAGGATCACTGAAGGGTTTGGTACAATGGGACAACAAGGTACAACAATTTTATTCACTTTTCTCAGATCTTGCACTATACTGAAAGATCCGTTAGGCTTTTTCAGACCCATGACTGGCAAATTACATGGACTACTCATTATCTCTCTCAAAATTCCCTGTTCAATCATCTTGTCTATTACAGGAGTCACTCCTGCAATTATTTCTGGTGTCAATTTATATTGGGGAATATTCGGGTAACTTATTCCTTCTTTTACAGTTATCTTCACAGGGTCTACCTTTTTCATCAATCCCATATCTTCTCCCATGAAATCCCACACCTCGGGTTTCACAAGGTTTTCTTCAATTCCTGAGGCAATTCCTCTGGGTCAAATACAACAAATGCCTCAGTAACTTCGGGTTCCAGATTGGCCATGGTCATTCTATACAGTACATCCTCATCAGGAGTTTCAAGAGCTATGCCATCCGGAGTACAGAAAATCGTGCAGTTCATTTTACACAACAAATACCTCCCTAACAAATTTACAGGGCTAGTATCACACACGACAAATCAGTGCTTGTCAGCAAATTTCCCTATTTTAATTTTAACAGGTTCAGTAAGATTCGTTTTTATCTGTCTATTTGAGACTCCAACTACTTGGATTGGGTCATCCGAGAGAGGAAGATTTTTGACGTCAGTTGATCTAACAGTTGAGCGAGTAGCACCAGTATCAACTAGGAAAGTAATATTTTCATCATTTACCTTTCCATCCACAAAAGGTCCTGACTGGTCAACCTCTAGAGTTGCGCCAAGTACGCACTCCTCTTCCTCTCCTCGGCACCGTCAATAACTCTCTTCTGACTCACTCTCATCGCGCTGCAGTCAATACTGTGAAACTGCACTAGTGCGTGGTAGCTTTGTTACCTGTTCCTCGGTGTAGAATCCTGTCTCATTACTGTATCTCTGAGGGTTTACGTTCTGTGGAAAAGGTGGCTTTGGCACCTGACACTGTTGGGCAACAACCTGCTGCTGTCGCCGCTGTTGACAACTCACCTCATTCTGCACCTGTGGATTCAATGATGCATTATCGCCATTAGCATTCGGGGACAATTTACACTTGGATTTCCAATGCCCTAATTTTCCGCAATTATGACATGGCCACTTCTTTTTTGCTTCGTCTAAACTAATTTGTCCCATTCCTTTTCCAATATTAGGTTTTTGTCTCACCTGGCCCATGCCAGTTGCCTGTTCAATCAGCTGAGCTTCTTGCCTTTCCGCTACTTTAACCTGTGCCCACATGGCCTTTTCTTTCAGCTTGCGTTGTTTTGCTTCAATTTCGTCGCTAAAATATTTTGCATGTCTCAATACTTCATCTATCTTTTTATTTTGCCAATCCACTGTATGCTGTTTAATCATTTCGCTCACTTCAGGTCTTAATCCATAAACAAATCGATATACAAAATGACTTCAATCCTTTTCGCTCAATTTCTCATCACCACTGTATTGTTTAAAAGCTAACAGCAACCTTTCATATTAGGCATGAACAGATTCTTTAACTTCCTGGTGAGTTCTATCAATTTTTACCCAATCAGTTTCCTTTGGAGGCACTTTATTTTTCAAAAAGGTAATTACCTGTTCATACTTTCTCATTATTTCTGGATCAGGGGCACCCATCTTAAGATCCCTAGGATACTCTTGAGTGGGCCAACCTACTGTAATTTTACATTCCGCCCATAGATCTGCCGGCACAATTATATCGAACAGACCATTCAAGTCTATCCACAGCACCTTTGATAATTTAACAAACCTTTCCACTTGTCGATACCATTCCACAGGCTTTTCTCTGAGCCTGGGGAAATCGTTTGTAAATGATAAAATGTCCTGTCTAGTCCAGGGAACATGCACATAACCTCCTCCTGGGATCTCCCTCATGGGACATTCCGTTACCACCGTCTCCTTTTCTCTTACCGGGAACGCTGAAAAGGTCTTATCTGTTGCATCATCTCTCTTTCGAAACAATCTACTCTTCCATCTGTCTACGTTACCCCATTTTCTTAATAAGGCAATCAATTCTTTAATTTGAGTCAATCTTCCTGCAGAGTTCTGATTTTCAATATCCTTTTCAGAGAAATCTACTCTATATGGCTTCTGTAATGATCTTATTTTCTCGAAGTCAATGCCCATTTCACTTGCTGTTTCTTCAAGTTTCTCATGCAAACTCCTTGCTCTCCAAGTTATACTTTAACAAAGAAACATTAGCTCTTCATCCTGATATGCTTTTAATTTTTCAGTTGGAATAGTCCCTACTATTAATTCTTCTAACGTTATTTTTAATTTTGCCACATCTAAAGGTTGAGGTTCTGTATCTTTTTGCTGTAAACTCCTTAACCAATCGCTTAATTCATCAGAAGTGGGACCTACAGGAATTGTTTCATTTCTTATTCGCTCCATACTTCTTTCTGGGGTCTCTGATGCCGATTCTGTCGTCATCAGCGTCTTACTTGCTGGACTTTGATTCATCGTCAGATTTTTAGGAGTACTTAACCCTTGAGGTTCTGATTAATTTTCCCCATGGATTTTCTCCCGAATCACTTTTCCCCGTCTCGATTTGCTTATTACTATTGTAAGGAACTGTTAAACAATGCTCACTATCCTTTTGTTTATCAAAGACAGGCATCACTGGTCCTATAGTTACAGGTACAGTTACGGCTTCCATATTTTTGGGTGAATTCCCTAATTTTCTCATTTAATTCCAGGGTAGTTCTAGCCAGTTCAGCTGAGTTTTCATTTCCCGTCCTGACAGGTTGTGCTATTTCAGAGTCTCTAAATGGATTATTTTTCCCTAAATCAGGTGGCGTTTGCTCAAAAGTTTTATTTCGCGGTGTTTCTTTTACTGGCGCACTCGGCGTCAGCAATGTGGAGTTTGGTTGATACGGGGGAGGATTTTTATAAAACATGTCCTCTAGCACATCATCCTCCGACTCATTCATACCATACTTGTAACCTTCTAACCCTGTATTGTTTCTCTTCTCTGTACATTTCCTGCCACTAGTCTCTTAATGGAAACATCTCATCAGTCATGTTTGCACTCCGCCATCTCCTCATTTGGTCATCATGACTTTCCTGTCCACACGGTCTTCCAAACATGTAATTATACCTTCTGCCACTCCTCTGCCGTTCTCTTTCATACATCTCTTCTTCCCATTCCGTTAAAGCTTCAAACTGAGTAGGTCTAGGTCTCGGTTCTAACCTCATCATTCTTTCTCTCAAGTTCCTTAATACAGCTAGACTAAATGAAACACTTTCTGGAAATGCTAGAACTCCGTCTTCTTTTGTATACCTTGCCCAATTATCTAGCCAAATACAGGTATGGTACCCATATTTCGCTACCATAAAGGATGCGGGCGATTTCGGTGGAGGAAGTAGCTGTCCTTCCCTAGTCACAATTGGCTTATCCTTTTTGAATAGGTTCTTGATTTTCCCAAACCATGACTTTTTCTCTGGTGGATCGTAATAGATCATTTTTCCTTATTCTTATTTCCGAATCACTAGTCTTATCCAATCACTTCCCTTACGACTATTCCGTCTGCTGTCCAATCCCAGCGCGACTCACACTAACACACCAATCCTGTGCGTCTACGTCACTCTGTAATTCTCCAACCCTAGCGCAGCTCACACCAACGCACCAATCCGTGAACGCTTTGTCTCTCTACAGCTGGCCAATCCCAGCGCGGTCTTTCTGACGTCAGCCTTTCTCGCTACTCCTGCTTCTGCTGACCCCTCCTTTACAAAATTTATCGGCAAACTTTTCTTATGTTTTCTTTAATCAAAACTGTTAGTAACGACATAAAAACACCACCATTGCCTGTTTCGCTAAACCAAAGAGATTGTTTTGTTCATTTACACAAGAATTCTGTATTTCCAGTAGGCAGCGCTTACCTCTACCCTACCACAGAATTATTCAGTTTCGCCGATAAAGTAGCACTTCCCTCTACCTTACCCTTCTAACAAGCAAAAAGTCTAACCGTTTCTCTGGGGATAAAACACATGTGGAGACTATACCGCTCCTGAGGATTAAGGCCAGAGTTTCACGAGAGAACCTGTTGCTATTGCACTCACGCACATTCACACAGAAATGTCCCTAACGATAACACACGACGATGTTACCAACTCGAAACCAGACAATGCGTTGTGCGACTTCACTTGCCACACATTTCCCCGTGTACCTACAGGGCAACCAGACAATACACCTTGCGACTTCACTTGCCACACTTTTTTTCCCCCCGTGTACCTACAGGGCATCCAACTTCCTACATCTCGGAAGTCTTCAAAACAATATAGAACGCAACACGACTCAACATAGAATGTTAGTACATATATCAATAATCAATCATCAATAATCACCAAACCAATGCAATAAAACCATACCTCTGCTACCAGAAAAACTGCTCCAGCGGAAAAGGGCAAATTTGCATATCCTCACTGCGTCACCGACCCGTCATCGCACTAACTCAATCATACACGCATTCATTGGTGGGGCCCATAACACCAACACTCATACGTCTCACCCCGAATCTGCACACAGGAGGAATAGAAGCGCTGGACAATGTGGGGGTACCTTTTTAACTATAGGAGGGAAACTCTTTTACATTATATACATCAGTACCTATCGAATCCTAACTGTAACATAAAGGCACTCCACCACTTGGTCGATGGACCAAGTAGTTGGACTGGTTGATGGTGATTTAGAGCCAGCTAAAACATATTAAAGCTTCGGAACCTTTGATTCATCAATACCTTATTAAAAGAATCACAAACTCAATTTTCTGTTAATCAATGTTTAGTTTATCTAATTAATTCACTTTCATTGGCATAGTCAGCATTTTAACTAACCAGAATTTTCAATGAATGTTTGGCACAATTTGACATACAATCATATTTACCTAAATTTTGATATCGGTGACCATTTCCCGGAACCTGTCAGCCCTGCATAAATCAATAATCCCTTCTGGTCAAATAGTCCAGTCGAATGCAGGTCAAGACCCAATTAAGTCCGAGAAAAGTTCCTTCGCTTGGCACGACACAGTCCCAAAGGTGGCCAAAGGACCAGGCAATCGTACTAGCAAATCGACCCTCCTCACCATCAGTCACCGACGGAAATTTGGAATGCACTTACACTTACCCTCTCCTACAGTTCCCCTTATATAATAAATTCAAGGATAATATGCAACATTTTCTAGGAGTAGAAAAGTTCTGATTGGCTAAACCCTTAAAATTTTGAAATATTGAATTCCGTTCCCAGGTTTTCTTGATTCTCAGGGAATTGAACATGTCATCCTTAATTTGCATTCTTTTGTCCAGTTCTCATGCGAAAAGTTCAGAAGTAACAACATGTAGACCTCTGGTTACAGGTCGCCATTGTATTTCAGCCATTCACACTTGCTTAGTCTTGGCAATCCTCCACGTTCCTATCCTTGACAAGGAACACATAGTCTCGTGGTTGGAGGTCGCCTGGAGATCTTCAGAGCCATCCGAGTCTGCGCAGTAGACATCGCGCCCAAATGACGGTGGCCACTTCCGAACTCCATTTTGAATATCGCGGCCTAGTAGGCCCGAATGCCAACTCAAGCAAAAACAAACATAAAAGTAATTAATATACGGAAATGAAGATTCTAATGTTTAAACCCACACTAATCCCAATATATATTAGTATTTTCCTAGCTTATAGCAACATTTAAAGCAATAATACTCACCTTTCCGCAATACCAGGAGCACAAACCATTACAAAAGCAACACAAATCATGCAATTTCTATTACAACACATCCTACGGTTAAAATGCATACCACAGTAAATCATTAGAATTATTAGCCATGCAATTAGCAATTTAGTCCCACGTGTAATTTGTGTTTATTAAGGTGTATATATTGATTAATAATAACACTCCAAACAGTTAATACAGGTTAATATTTAGAATAGTTACGTAATTAGTATTTTGTCATGCAAATAGAGAAGGTATACAAAATTTTGCTTTACCTGCTCAACTAATAACTAAGT
The DNA here is from genome assembly GCF_964204655.1 of Triturus cristatus. Taxonomy (NCBI): domain Eukaryota; kingdom Metazoa; phylum Chordata; class Amphibia; order Caudata; family Salamandridae; genus Triturus; species Triturus cristatus. The sequence continues at coordinate 1,247,518,122 of NC_140579.1, read as the reverse complement.
AATTTTTATACAATTCAGCAGGGATACCATTGGGCCCCGTGGTTTTGCCCTTCTTTAGTTTGGAGACTACTGCCTGTATCTCTGCAAGCGTGAAGTCTTCTTCCAATAGTGGGGTTGGAATGCTGGCCAAAAATGGAGCAATTGTAATGGGATCACTTAGGGGGCGGGTCTCCTAGAATGACCTATAGTAGTTTGCGATGCCCAGACGACCTGGGCCTCCATAGTGTGGGCTGTTCCCTCGCTGTCCCTGATACTGCATACCAACCTGGCCTCCATTTCTTTTTTGCTAATCCAGACGAGGAGTTTCCTGGCCTTATCCCCATCTCATACAGCTGGTACAGTGTCGCCAACCTCTGTTTTCTAACATTGTCTAGCGCCAAGTCGTCGTACTCTTTTTGAATGGCATACAGATGTCTAAGATTCAAGGGGACTATTGTGACAACGGACTGATTCGCTAGATGGAGGATTTGCCATTCTAGATGCTCTATGACCGCTACCTCTCTCTTCTTCTTTTGGGAGATCAGGTTTTGAGCCTTATCTGTCAGAACGTTTCATAGGCTTTCCACAATATAGCTCTTGAGGTAACAGAGTCCTCGTTTTCCACAAAAAAGAGTTCAGTGTCTGCCCTAAGACCACTGCCTACATCCTGATCCTGCAGGTCTCATGCATTTAGTTTCCACCATGTGGTTGGAGGCCTAGATTTTATTCCCAGTTTAACAAGGAGAGGGGAGTGATCCGATATAACTGTAGATGAAAGTAATCTCCTGTCATCTCCATTCGCCCTGTACACCCACTTATCTACCCTGTTAGTCATTCTACCTCTGGGCCACCATAAATATGATCCCAAAGTGTACCTTGTGTGGGCCAAAGTCACATATGCTCCCTGTCCTCGAAAACAGCACTGGATGCCCTGCAAGTGTGTCTACTATAGCATAACTATGCCAGGTTGCATGTGCTTAATATAGTGTATAACCAACTCACGCTTGATCATGTTTCCCAGCCCATTGGCATTCCATGTTAACACTGAGAGACCAGCGTTTTTCAGGGATGGTAGTCACTGTCATGGTGGACTCGTGGATTTTCGCCTGCCAGTTTTAAGCTGCCTCACATTGCCCATGTACGCTACGTTTGCATGTGGCCTCTAAAAACAATCACAATGAACCCCCAAAAAACTAATGAAACTCTCCCCATAACCAACCACTCTCCCCACCCTCCACAGCCTTCCTGCAACACTGAACTGCTTCATTGTATACCAACTGTGTGCAAGAAGATAAGGGGAGGTCTGTCGCCCAACACTCATTACCACCTAAAACTCAAACACTATATCATTCAGTTAATAAGGAAAAGGAAAAAGAAAAAAGGAGTCCAGGAGAAAAAGGAGAACAAAGCTGTGTGTAGGCTTATGGCCCATTCTCCATCACCTCTGCTGACTGCCCTTGGGTCTGGTGCCTGTTTTATGGGATGTCTGGTGCCTGTATCCTATAACCAGCCTTGTCGGAAATTGGGGCCATTTCCCTAGCTAAGTCCAGGCCTCCTCCGGCATCCGAAAGATAATAATCCCTGATAAAGAACCTTTAGCTTTGCTCAGAACCGTAGCATGTATTGTAATTGGAGGGTTTGTAACTTTGTTTTTATGGAGTCAAACGTGCGGCATTTGACATTGAATCTCTTGGGTATAGTCGGGGAACACCATAGTTTGGGAATTATCGTATCACACTTCCCCCTTGCAACATGCCTCCGTCTCTGTCTCTAAAAAATTTAGAAACTTTGCTTTGATGGGCCGAGGTGGGGCTCCTGGGGGATGCCTACCACACAGGGCTCTCTGTGCCCGTTCCACTACAAAGCAGGAGGTCAGAGGGGAAAGTGTTTGTCAGCCAGGCCGTCAAGAATCCATTAGTGTTGATGCCCTCAACCCCCTCCGGAATTCGACAAAGTGGAGAATGTTTCTGCATGCTCGATTTTCAGCACCCTACAGCCATTACATCACATTGTTAATGACCTTGCGGAGCTTCTCCACCCCCGATTTCTGGCACTGTCACCCTTTCAGATACATTGCATAAATCTTGGCAAAATAGAGATATTTCAGACCAAAAAAACCAATAATCAACTTTATTGTATGATTACTAAAAATCCTTTACAAAAAGCAGAACAGATAAATACAAGTTAAGAAGAAGTTAAAGATAAAATGAATAAAATCTGATGAGGGTTTAAGATGCAAAATGCAATTGTAGTCTCCAGAGAGCCAATAACTTTGAGCGAGAAAAGGTTCATTTAGAATTAAAACAGATGCTTGGTATTATATGCAAATAGTGTGCAAAGCTACATCCCTAGGTCTATTAAATGTCCTGTAACTAGTAAAAGTTAATATAGACAGTAGTAGTGTTAAGAGGGCGATACTGAGCAAGAGCGAGTGCAGGTGTTCCGTGAAGCATAAGTTATTTTAGTGTCAGTTCTCGGGCAGATCGTAAAGACATTCCAGCAGCCGCATAAAACTTCCCAATTCGTGCGAGCTCCATCGGGACTATGGTGGTGTATATATGCCTTAAGGCCTCCTTGCATGTTCTTAATCTGTGCTGAATGAACATCGTTCTTAAACACAAATGCCTTGGGGACTGCAGAGCTGGACAACAGCAAATGACACGCTCCGCAGATTCTGTGTGGTATTGGCACAAACAGCATCCAGTCCCACTTGACAACCAATTTTTCCAATGAGCTCCGTAGTCTTGAATTGGCAAAGTTAAAAGCCTCGTCATCATAACATTTTGTAGAGCATGCCTTCCCAGTCCTGCTTTTAGGTAGGGCTGGCATGCAGTTATTTCATATGAGTTGATAAGTCCCTCTGCACCCTGAACAGATCTGATCCGTTCAATGTCTTGTTGCCTCGAAGTGGTCTTGCCGCACTTTTTTAGCAGGTTCTTTAAACTAAACTTTGTTAGTGGTATGTCTGTTAAAAGAGTGGCTGGTAATCCCAATGTGTTTTTGGCCATCAAGTAATACCTCGCCCAGAGACTGTTATTTTCTGTGAAAACCATCTCTAGCGCTGCCCTGATTGTGCCCGGACATGCATTAGTCACGTTGTGGTGGAATTTAATTACATCTTTTTTACATTCAATGTCCATTGCTGTGATGTTAAACTCTAGTCGGATCAGTGAACACCTAGTTGAGTATGGGAGCTTGAAAACTTTTCTATAAGCCATTATATATGAGCCCTCCAGTTTTTTGGTCAGCAAACCAGGGAAGGCAAGGTGGCCGTAGCTTAGCTTGGCTTGCATTACTCGTCGGATCCCCTCCGTCGAGTGGCTTACAAGCTTGTGATGTAATTTACATAAGCCATATGTAAGTTAGGCTGCTTTTGCCTCCAATGATTTAACCTGCAGTACTGGTCTGCCGGTATCTGCAAATTGAACTCCCAGGTAGGTGTAGCTCTTGGTCGTGGCTATCCTTAAAGGACCCAGCTGCCATACCAATGATAGCTTTTTTAGCTTGTGGCCAAAGATCAACACTTTTGTCTTTGATGCATTAACTATAAGTTTATTTTCCATATTATAATGGTGTAGCGTCTCTAATGCCCTTTTGATACCTATTTTTGTTTGATCCAATAAAACCAGATCATCCACGTATTGCATAATCGGCAGTCTTAGGTGACCCATTTTTGGAGGGAAGATATTAGTTTTTAAGCGTGCCTCTCCCAGGTCTGCGGTATATAGGTTGAACAGGGTGGGGGCGATCACACAGCCCTGTTTTAGCCCACTATTCGTGAAGAACTTGGCTGTAGCACATGCACTTGTGAGCTTTACACGCACCCAGGTGCCAGTGTAGAGTGATAAAATGGCCGCAAGGAGTTTCCTCGGTATTCCCCATCTAACCAATTTTGCCCACAGTATATTTTGATCAACCCCATCAAAGGCGGCACTGTAATCCACAAAAGATGCATATAACGGAGGGGTGGCGCCGATATTTCAGACCACATCTCTCCTATCTTGCCTTCCAACACCTCTCTTGAGGACTGGATTGACTGTAGTACCATCGCAATGTTAGGCATAGAAGATGCTTCTTCCTCTTGGTCTGTCCGGGGTTCCACAACCTTAGTGTTATGGTCTATTTTACCCTGTATTGGTTGTCTGGTCTCTTTTTCTTTTGCTATGGTCCTAGTCGTATCCGTGATAGGGAGAGGGCTTGTTGACACCTAATGTAAAGAGTCTGAGCAGGTAGATGGAGGGGGGCACCGAGGCTGGAGCCCTTTCCGTGCAGCAGCAGGCCACGGGGTATGGACCAGATCCGAGCTGCTATCCATGTCTGCGTCCAGCCCCACCAGCCGATGCCTTGTCCAGAGTCCCAGGAGGGTGTGTGCCAACTCTTCGGACCACAGGGCCCATCCGTATTAGCACTCACCACCATGGTCATCCACAGTGCCCCAGGCCAGTGGGTGTTCCATTTCCGCCGCTGTGTGGTGGACAGCTGAAGCCTCAGTTAGGCAAGATGTCAGCCTGTAGCAAGAGCTCCCTTGTAGTTACAGTTTTGGCCAGTCCCTGAGGGTCCTAATCCGCTTCCTCGCCTGTAGACGACATCCGAGTACCTCTAAGCCCCCATCAGTGCCGCAGCTGCAGCGAAGTGGAGTGAAGGCCCTTAGCGGCTCACCCCCTGTGCTTCCCATGTCAACTCTGGGGCTCAGAAACACCCCCGCTCACAGTCCGGGGCAGGCCCAGCCAGCGGCCAGTACACATGGCACGCCTGCCTGCCCGCCGCCAAGTTCCCTCTCATCTCTCAATGGGCCACGGCCCGCCAACCTGTGTTGTCTCTCGTGGCCAGATCTTGGCCCCCTTAGACATCCCTGTAGGCGTTCGAGGCTGCAGGTGCTGCAGTCTGCGCCTCACCCTAGGCAGGCCTTTAGGGCGCTATTGGCATGTGGGAAGGATCTGGGGATGTTCTTAAGTTATCACTGCTGGTCCTCCCTACTTATCTCAGAGCGCTCCCCCGAGGGCACAGCAACATCAGTGGCAGTCAGGCCCCCTGCCAATCCTCCTCCCTGCGCTCACAGGGCCCGGTCTCGACTACGTGGCCCCTATCACCTGCAAAGCCAATCGGGAGCTGTCAACCCCGCTGACACCCACGTTGCTCATCACAGGGCGGGGTACCCCCGATGGAGATCAATTTATCCTGCGGCTGGAAGGGGCTGGGGGAGAGGCACTCACCAACCCGGCACAGGGGCGCCAGTGTCCCCACCGTCTTTGCTCACTCGACCGCTCACTCCGCAGCTGCTGCCATCTTGCGCCGTTGGAGCTGGACTGGATTTCAAGGGCAAGAAATGTCGGGTTTCAGTGGGGGCGGATTTCAAGGGCAAGAAATGTCGGGTTTCAGTGGGGCCAGAGCCAGGAGCTGTTTGCCAGTAATGCAGGACAGTAGTGCCTTCAGTTTTGTTACCAAATCATAGCTTGATGGCCCTTGATGAGGCAGGATTAAGGTCAGATCGACGTTAGTCAGCCAGAGCTCATGGAGAGTGCAGCTACCCGGCAATGTTGCTGTCCGCAACCGTACTATCAGTCCGTCCACCAATGTCAAGATTAGGAACCTAGTTAACCTCTTTGACCTAATACAAGGGGGTGACTGAACCTCTAGGAGAAGAGGGAGGTTTGGCTTTGTTGCAATCCTGCTCGCAATACTGAGTCTGCAACAGAAACCCAAAATAAGAGCATGTGGTTATTAAACAAATCCTATTACAGAACATATGGAAGCTATTATGGTGGCTTGTAGTGCAAGGATGATAGTGAAGTAGGTGACCTTTGAGCTCAGGTTTCCTCAAAATGTCATAGCATTAAGTGCAACATGTATTTTTAATATGCAAAACGGCATAGCTTCAAGTGAAAAATTAATTTTTGATATGCAGGTATTCTCTTAAATATGCACATTCAATTGCATTATTTTTCCCAAATAATGTAGTAGTGCCAGTCACGAGCAGCAGAAAATGTAGCCATTTGTAGCTATATCCTTTGTGTTTAGTAATACATGTACCACGTGTGATTGTGCGCTACTGCTGAGACATGCTATTCACATGCTGCTTTTTCAACCGCAATCTCCATTTTACAATCCCACACTTCATATTGAAGGCAGATAGAATGCTTTCCTAAGTGAGAGAAGACTTTCTCTAACCTCCATGTGCCTCCCTGCTGTTTTAATCTCAATGAATTCATTCGTTTTTTAAACTCCTTACATTACAAATTGAATTTACAATAAATCACTATATTAATAAAAACAATGATTATTAAAACACAAATTCCAATTTCAGAAAAGTAATTACATTTTATCTTATCACATCAAAAGGATGGATATCCACGAACAGCCATTTTGCAGAAACTCAATACCTTACATTAAAAATACTGGTTTTAAATAATACCTATGAATACTAATTAAAACCCGTCTAATAAAATATGCTCACTCGTACTATTTCCCACCAATAGAGCAGTCACTACATCCTCAATTACAAAGACGAACTGCCCAACATTTTGACTAGAATCTAATTTCACATTCTCTGGTCAGGTAGATTTTCTAAATATGCGAATCTTTCCTCTGTAGGTACCCAAGTTCTGACATACCCATGAGAGTGATAGCTTTACCTTTACATAACCTTTACATAATCAAAATCCCTTAATTGCGATATCTTGTCTATCCACTTTTCAACGCCTCCTTTGTGTATGGCAGTATCAGAAATATTTTCAGGCCTGGGTAAAGTAGGCAGTTGAACAGGACCCCCCCCCTTCCAAGGTCCCCCCTGGTAAAGTGAGTAGGACTGTCAAAATGCATGTAATAAAAACGGCTTATTTTGTCATTTGAAGCTGAGCATGCTTAACAGAAACATGGGGACAAATGCATTATTATTTCACCCCTCAAATTACAGCAAGCAAAGGTGCTGTGCTGTGTTGCATGAAAGGAAGAAAGCAGAACAGCGCTGCTGCTCCCTTCTTAAGAGTTGGCACACAATTTAGCTGTCTCTAACCATGTACACACATTTGCAGCATAGTGTAAAAGTGTGTGTGTGGTGTGCGTGTGTTTGTGTGTGTAAATCTGGCATAGGCCTTGTTGTGGAAGGGTAGACTTCCAGTGGAAAACAATATGCATAGATGCATACATTTGTGTGTTTGCTGTATTGCTGAACTGTGCATCAACCATGCAAATTGGGATAAAAAACATTTCTCCTGCTTTGAGCCTACCTCAAAGAGTATTTTTGGCACAAATCTCTGTCTGAAATATTAGTAGATTGAGCTTTGTGGCAAACAAAATTGCTGATAGCGTGGGAGTGCCTGTGTACCACCAATGTGATGCTTTTGATACAGATTAAAGCAAAGCAGTGCATAGCACTGCTTTGCATTACTTTTAGGAAACTTTCCTTTGCAAAATATGCTTTGTGCTAGAAAGTAGATCCCAAATCAACACTTTACACCAGTTTGCATTACTGTTGGTGACGTTGCACAGCCTCACAGTGGTAATAAATCTGACCATTAGTGTTCATGCCTGGCCTGCCCTGCCCTGCCCAGCCCAGCCTTAACCCTTGCATTTTCAGGCAGTTGGTGGCACTTAAATTAAAAAGAATCTTTTTGTCATTTCTCTCTCCTTATTTCACCTCTCCTCTTCTACTTATCTCTTTCTGAACAACTTTATCTCTTTCTATCCAGCTCTATAGGCCTGATGTATGAAATTTCCATTAGTAAAAAGGGGTAGCAAATTGTGCTCCAACAATTTTGATGTACAAATAGGTCAGTTCACAAAATTCAGAATCAATGTGGATCGCACAGCAATTTGACCTACCTCATCAAAACTCATGACCTGCAACATAGGGTTGGTAGCCTTCAATTTTTTCCTTAAAGAAAACAGGAATGCATTTAAAAGAGAAAAAAAAATATTTTTAAGTGTTTTGAAATTTGGCAGTGGTTTTCTGGACAATTGCCTAGTGCCCAACAAACTTTTTATTTTACATTCAGAAGGGAAAAGGAGCCTAAAGGAAACTTTTCTCGTTTTGCAAATGTTTTACCACCGCAATTCGTGAGTCAGTAACTTTTCAATGTTTTGCAACTAGATTTCAAATTGCAAAATATTGAAACATTCCATAATTAATCGATCTTTAGAAGAGACACCCTAAACACTTCTCTTCCAAATAGGGATTCATTATGCATTTCTAAATCCATTTTGCAAAATGGATTTAGTAAATTGAAATAAGCCATCAAGTGGTCTCAAACCTGTGATCTAGCAAACCACAGTCTTTGTGACTGCTAAATGGTTTAGTTTTTGGCCCCTTTGTTCCACATCCTCTCTTTCAATCTCAGCTCTGTTTAACTCACCTTTGCCTACCTCACCTGTCCCTCAATATACCCAGTTAGCTTCACTCAGCTTCATCTCTCTCTCTACTGCTCTCTCATGGCTTTGTCTCTCTTTCAATCTCTGAGCCTGATTTAGAGTTTGGTGAATGGGATAATCCATAACAAACATGAATGATATCTCATCCACTGTATTACAAGTGCTATAGTGGACTTGGTATATTGTGACAGGTATATCTGTCACTTAGGCGATGGAATATCCCATCTGCCAACTCTAAACCAGGCCCTCTGTGCCTACCTCTATGTCCATCACTCCCAATCCTCTCTGTATTACTCATCACGCCCGGCACTAGTAAAGAGCGGACGCTTCCTGCAGAGATACTTGCTTGAGGAGCCATGTCCATGGACACGATAAAACAAAGGAAGGACAACTGTGATGGAGTAGTAAACACAAAGAAAGAACTACATGAAAAGAAAGGAAGGCTAACACATCACTGATCCCCTTCACATCTCTATCTTATTTCTGTCTTTCTCATATCTCCCTAACTACCTCACCTTTCTCCTACCCACATTTCTCTAACTGGCTACCAAACATTTAAATTTACCTCACCATTATTTTACTACCTCACCACTCAAACTCCTTTTTCTCCCATTCTATCTCTGTTCCCTGTCCTTCGCCTATATAAAAAACATATTCCTTTCTGACTACCTCTCTTCCTCTAACTATAACTCTTTTTCTGTATCATTAACTCCTCTATCTCTCTTTCGCCCACACAAACACATATATCTTTCTGGACAAACTGTACACAAAGACATATCTCTCTCTCTGCCTCATTCTCAATTTCAGCTTACCCCTTACATCTCCGCTATGTCCCTCACCTTCTTGTCCTCTTCCTCACAACTCTGTCTACCTCTGATTAAACCTCACTCCCTCTTTTCCTATTTCACATATGTCTCTCAAATTTCTGATTTTGTTCTACACCACATGTCTCCTCCTACCGTTCTCCCTCCCCTGTCTACTCTCTTTACAAACCACTCTTCCTATTTTACTTTTTCTACCTTTGCATCTCTTTGCTTTTCCTCAAGTCTCTCTATCTGCATACCCTGGGCTTCTGCCTTTTACTGCTCTCTAATTCACCTCTCTCTCTATCTCTTCTCCTTGGAGTACTCTACTTCTCTGGTTTTCTCCACCTTTCCTTCTGCCTATCTCTATTCCTCCATACCTCTCTAGTTCACTCCAAAACCATACCTATTTCTCTACTTCTTTTTACGTACATTTTCCTTTACCTTTCCATCTGGCTACTTCACCTTTATATACTAACTCTCTCCATGTCTCACGTATCTTCCTATATGATCTCTATCTCTACCACCTTCTCCCTAGTCTCACTACACTTTTCTCTTTATGTCTCTGTCCTTCTCTGATATCTTGCCCTGTAAATTTCTTTTACACAGCACGGTCACATTTAACTTTCTAGCCAGAGAATGAATAAAGAACTCAAGATAGGCAAGTAAATATGGGCCAAGCGAACATGTATGTATGAAACAACTAGTTTATTGATTAATACAAATACTATAATAAATATGATTCAGTACCCTGTAATACATGTTTCTAGGGTCGAAGGGCAGTGTAATTTTAATAAAAATATATCACATCACATCAATCATACCTCCACGCAAGCAGTCATACTAACAACAAAATGTAGTCAGTGAACAGAGGCACAACAGAGTTATAATAAAACATACTCCTTAGGATGAAAATGCAAAGTAATCAGTATAAGGTACAGTCGAAAACAATCGATCATAGAAATTGAAGACAATATGGCTTACATTTGTGATTCATTGATGCAAACGTGGGCAAAATCTATGCGCATTTTGGAGGACTACACGTCTTCATTAGGAAAGCCACTACATATTGGATGTACCTTTAGTAGAAAAGACCACGTGCCAAAAGCAGCATGGACCAATGAGTCAGTACAGGTGGCAATGGGTTGTAACTGTACCTAAATTGCCTTTCCAAATTTATGGACATACAGGCTGGTACAGGATAACAGCCCTGTCTTAATAAGCAAACTATTCAGTCCGGCCAAGCTTCTTTACGGGAGTGTCCGTAAACTAGAGACATGCACACATAGAAAGAGGAGAAGAGGGCCAGGGAAGCGGAAGAGTATTTAGGAGAAAAATAGCTGATTTTAGTAAAGGGAATAATGAAAATCCCCTGAGCAGCACTTTGATTTTTACAGTTTGCAACAAGATCACCAGTAATGAAGGAGTATATTTTTGTGAAAACAAATTTCCAGGAACCACAAGGTACAATTTCAAGTGTTATGTGTATATGTATTAATTTAATACTATACACTAGTACATTTAGAATAATTGTCACAATTACTATGTTTGTCCAACAAAGGAAGTAACATGCTGGTGTGACAGTGAACTTCACATAACATGTATGTAACATACAAGTAAATCTAGATCAAAGCTCCAAAAGAAAAGGCTTTTCCAATGACTGTTCAAACTTTCTTTTGGTACTATTTGACTTGTGCAAAGCAGGCAGATTGAGCTTTTGAATGTTTTTGGGTGACCTGTTTCTCTCGGGTGTTTAACATATAGGATTTAACATGAGGGTTTAATAGTATTCAATATTATTTAGTATGGTGAAGGCTTGAATGGGCTAAAATTCAGATATACTGTTCCAAATGGTGGCCTCAAAATATATCTGGCCTGGGGTCCACAAATCCGTCAGATATCACTGGGCAGTGAGACTTCAGAATTAGCACACACCAATGTACAGTTACCTTTTAGAGTAGGCAGTTGTTTCTTTTCTCTTTTGGCCCACTGTAAATCACTTTTCAATAATTCATTTAAACACAGTAGTAATATCTTCTCTCCAGAAGATAACAACAGTTTTTTGCAGAAGAGTAAGGTTTGTTGGGTGGCTAAATCCAACCAAGTGATAAACTGCAATTCTTGTCTGAGTGCTTGAGTCATGGCTCCTTTTGGAAGTGCAAACAAGTGTTTGAAACACCCACTTACCATGTGTTCCAAACCTGGAAAATCCTTCAAACATAATACCTCTGAGAAGGTGAACCTTGACATGTTATGCCTTCAAGAGGAGTTACATAGTTTACCCACAGTAGTTGTTACAGTTACGGTTGACAAAGCTCTTGTTTCGAATAAATTGTTTCCATTTTATGTATTTTTGCAGAATTATAAATATGTCTGCCTTTGATAAGAATGCTGTCTGTCCTTATCTTTCCAAGAACCTGCAAAAGTGTCAATTCATTCAGCTATAGACATCAACAAGACACCTAATGCTGCATCCATCTGGAACAAGTGCCTGATTATTTCTTTTTCAATGTCAAACAAGAACAATAGCCAAACCAGTGTAGTCTGATTTGGTTTATTTTTACCTTATGTGTGTCTTAGACTAGTTTCTGAATGCGCATTGGTTATGCAAGACATTCTTAAGGTAATGTTAGAAAATCCATCTTAGACCAGATATAGTATAAAACGACTGCCACTTGACCATTTGTCATGATTGTTTGGTGTTGAACATGAAAAAAGAGTTAAAATAAAATAAACAAGAATATTCATCATAAATTGCATTGATTAATCATTTGGATGAGGACCTCTCCGGAGCACCATTCCACATCAAGTATCATTTGTCATGAGCGGTCATTTGCCCCAGATTATCATGAAACATGCTCCCAGAGACGATCTTGACTGCCAGAGATGCTGCCGTATCACACTTTCTACTAAGAGCTGATATCAGGCCTAACTCAAGGAGGAGCGGATGCTGAAGTAACACGTTTTTGCCTTTCGCAGGGAACAAGGCCTCCCCGACTATTGATAATTACATAGCTTTGCTGTGAACAGATATACAGTGTGCTGATTCTGCCTAAGAAAATCTTGAAGCAAGTTATACTACTCCATAATATTCTAGCATAGTGCATAGAAGTAGGTTTTAGCGTGTTTGGGATTTTAGCCATAGTAGAAATGTTCATTTTAGTCACGTTCATACATATATTTTTGCTGTTTAAATTATATTGTATGTGGTTGTTTTCGATGTGCTAAGCCACAGGATGCACCTGTTGAAATAAACATGTGTCTTTTTCTAAGTGCAGTTTGTATGTGTGGTATTGAGAAGAACGAAATAGGTTTTGTTGCAATGACCTCGGTGTACAAGGATCTCTGTTTAGGGAATATTAGTGACTCAAAAGCATTGACGCCATTTCAAATATGTATTTGGTGGGTTCTACGGCTACAATAACCTGTCTTTCACATTCAGGCGTGGGTACATTGAACTAAGTACATTCGTGTCACCCATGGGTATTAAAACAAGCCTTGTAGAACTGAGCCAGTGACTCAGTTTATGCAACATTGGCACCCAAAGTGGGGCGCCAATGTTGTGCAAACTGAGTCTCAGGCTCAGCTTACAAGGTTTGTTTCTAATAAGCACAGTGTCCCTGGATCCCTGTTCATGGATTGTTAGTAACCCAAAAGCATTGAAGTCAATTCAAATATGTATTTGGTGGGGTTCTGTGTGGCTACAAAAACAAGTCTTTCACATTCAAACATTGGTGCATTAAACTAAGTTCACTTGTGTCACCTGTGGATGTTAAAACAAACCTTGTAGAGCTGAGCCGACTCAGTTTACGCAACAACCCCATTTTAAATTCCTATCAAACATTATACCAGAATATGTATAGTTTCAAGTTTATTTGCTCTGCTTTGAATCAAATGCAAAAAATTAAATTTTAATCTAGGTTAACAGTTAAAGAATTTTGCCTGCAATGCAGAACAAATAACTGGGCTTTCTCTTTAGGTCTATTTTCCTTTGAAAAAACAACAGTTGATGGACAGAATGCAGAACAATGTCATACATTCACCCCAGTACAGAGATCTGGGCGTAAATCCATCGTTTTTTTGCTCACCATGCCATTCCAGTTTGAACCCAGCCATATGCAAATCAGCTTGACCCTGTGCCTCATGGGAACAGTCTAGCCCGAACTGCCAAGCCAGGTCCTCCCTGGACTGGAAACAAGCATCCTAGGACCGATTTCGGGGTTTCACCCCTCTTCAGTCAGGATAGCTTGATTCCAGTGGCATGGAGAGTACGGGACCCATGTCTGGGCATACCCGTCCCACTCGGGGTGACAAATGAAAAAACAACAGTTGATGGACAGAATGCAGAACAATATCATACATTCACCCCAGTACAGGGATCTGGGCCTAAATCCATAGTTTTCTTGCTCACCATGCCATTCCAGTTTGAACCCAACCATATTCAAATCAGTCTTGACCCTGTGCCTCATGGGAACAGTCCAGCCCGAACTGCCAAGCCAGGTCCTCCCTGGACTGGAAACAAGCATCCTAGGACCGGTTTCAGTGTTTTACCCCTCTTCAGCCAGGATAGCTTGATTCCAGTTGAATGGACAGCACAGGACCCACATCTGGGCATACCCGTACCACTCGGGGTGACAAATGCAAAAACAACTGTTGATGGACAGAATGCAGAACAATGTCATACATTCACCCCAGTACAGAGATCTGGGCCTAAATCCATCGGTTTTTTGCTCATCATGCCATTCCAGTTTGAACCCAGACATGCGCAAATCAGTCTTGACCCTGTGCCTCATGGGAACAGTTCAGCCCGAACTGCCAAGCCAGGTTCTCCCTGGACTGGAAACATGCATCCTGGGACGGGTTTCGGGGACTGTTCCCATGAAGCACAGGGTCAAGAATGATTTGCATATGGTCAGGTCTAAACTGTGGTGGCATGATGAGCAAAAGAATGATGGATTTAACGCAGATCTCTTAACTGGGGGTGAATGTTTTGATTTGTTCTGCATTCCGTCCATCAATTGTGTGTCTTCTATTTTCCTTTGATCCATTATTATCAGTTTGTCTACATATAACAGGTACTGAATAAATATCTCCCCTGCTTTTGCCAAACATGAATTTATGCTGGAAGAGACTGCTGGAAGATCGGCTAAGAACAGAGAAAATAGAGAAGGAGCTAATTCACATCCCTGCTGAAGTCCATTTTAGATAGTGATTTTTTGTGATAAAACACATTTTTGATCGATTTCTACCTCAGCCCAATTATCATTACACAATTGGCACAGAATTGCGAATAAACTGCAAGGGACTGTCATTTCATACAGCGTTTTCGACAGAATGTCCTGATCTACTGTGTCAAATGGAGCCCCAACGTCTGGCTCATACACTAAAACAGTGGTCAGTAGCTGTTGACACCTAAAGCCTTGTTATTCGATCAGGAATTGATCATTTTCTTTTACCCTCTCTTTTAAGTTTTGTAAGAGCATTTTCGAAAAGACTTTAGCTGCTATATCAATGAGGTGAATCAGATGATACTATTTTTGGCAATGCAGGATTATCCTTCATAAAGTAGGTTAAACATTTGTTGGCTGCTACTTTCCAAGCAGGAGGATATTGCCTGGTCCTCATAAATCATCTAAAGCAAGGTATGAATATTTCTGCCCAACAATCAGCAATGTACCATGGGTAGGTTGTAAGGCCCAGTCACTTCTTTTACGTTTAGGGTAGTAATTGTCTACTGTGCTGACTCATGTAAATAATTCTATTAGCTGGAATTCAAAACAGTAAACCACAGGCAAACAGAGAGGCTCAGAGGACCAATATAGATCTCCCTTCGATATAGACTCATGCGTTGCTTTAAGTGCCTCAAAGCATGCCTGTCAAGAAGTGGTCCTTGTGGCATGACACACGCAGGAGAAGAACGTGACATCAGGCTTACCTTTGCCTTCAGAGAGGTTTTCCAATGTGAGCTCTGCACAGAGTCTCTGCATTTTGCCTCAGACTCACCTAGTTAACTGTCGTAAGGAAGAGCAATCCAAGTGTCTATTGTAACAGAGCTTGGCCCGTTGGTCAGGTAGAGCATGCCCCTATGAAAGAGACTTGCATTTTCCAGGAAAGAACTGAGCAAAAACGTAAAACAAAAAGGAGTTATCCGTGGTTTTTCACAATTGCAGGTCAGCAAACCAAAATAATCTGGTTTTATTGTGAAGACATATGTCACAAGCAGCCTGCCAGGGTTCAGAAGCTGAAGCCCAGAAGTCGCAGGTGCAACCACTGGTGACCCCTAACTGACGTCCACAGAGTCAAGAAGCTTCTTCACCGCTGGGATAAAGCATAACTTGAAACCCAAACCTTTATGAAAAATGTCACTTTTTAATGCATCATAAGTGAATTACTTGGTCATCCCCGGAATAAATTTCAAAATTGAAATGATGACTTTAAAGAGTTTACTGCTGCTTAATAAATCGCTGTATTCCTCAATTAATGTTATATTGTATTATTTCGTAATAATAACCATTTATGTTTAGAATGTATGAATTTTTTTATTTACAAATTTGTGCATTGGCTACTACATTCACCATTTTTCATTCTCATTTATGTGCGGTTTTGCCACAAACACATTCCTTGTATGCATATATTTACTTTCAGATAAACCAAACATTATTTTACATCTTTGACCAGAAAATAGGACTATTCCCTATAAAGCTATGCATTGGATATGGCTCTGACTTCACTTCCAGTGGCAACACTTAGTGTGACTTCACTACGTGATGCCATTGAGTATTTCCTATCCTAATTAGTGCTCCTACTATTTTTTGGAGCTTGTTCCCTGCCTATCTGTTTGAGATCACTGTCGATGCTAATGATACGGAAGAGACAGTAGTCAATGCCAATCCCAGGGTCAGGTTACCAGATAACTCTGCATTTATTTCATTTCTTCATTCATCTGTTGGCCTCAGTACTATTGCAAACAGAAATCTTCTACATGAGAACAGTTGCAAAACATAGCAGAATAGTACACAGTTGGAATGGTTAACATAGACCAAGCAAATGATTAGTGTATGGCTAGCAGTCACCATTTTGTGGCAAATCTGAACAGCTACATTTCTATGCTTAACCTTATAAACATATGTAGTTATGTATTTACAATGTATAAGAGTTCGTTGCTGTAGTGATCAGTTACAATCTCCCATAAGCAGGTGCTGTCTCTGCAGGTCTACCTTGAGATCCTCTAGTGAGAGGTTAGCTCAAATAGACGGCAGAAGAATGACCAGAACCTGGATATTCCTCAGGGTTGGTTGAAAGAAGATAAAGGCCTTATTGGACTTTTCGTGTGGAGTGTAACAAGTTAAAGTATTTGAAAGGTAGCCTGAGGAGAGATCCTAGACCTAGTTTTATTAGTTTGAAGAGGGTTGTGCTTTTGGCACAGAGTCAGCTGACTTGCTATCGCTAAGTTACAGTGGAGTCCAGGGGGGATTCTCCAACCCCTCACAACCAAGGGCAGTATTCACTAAGAGGCACCATCTGCCACCTCTTTAATATTAATGCAGCTCGCTATGAATACATTTGAAAGCTAAGATCGAGGCCTGCATAGGACAGTAGACCTCTGCCCCACAATTCACATTCACAAGGTTCCTGCATTGTGACCCTTGCTCTTAAAAGGACAGGGTCACAATGCTGTGAGCGGCGCACAGTACATTTGACAATAGGGAGAGCGTGCAGTATTCCGCACATGCATGATCTGCTCCTCCCCATGTCCCCATGCTGTACAAGTACAGTGCTAAATATTGCCCATTAAAATTTGCAAATGTTTCCCCGTGCCCTTGAAAGGTGATAACTATTCTATAGTTTACGACTGACAAAACAGTTACAAAACATTTATGCATGCCATTGTGAGTCGCTGGGGGGAGGAATGCTCCTTGGCTGCCTTCTTTCCCTTATAACTCGTAAGGCATCTCAGTGTGTGCACTGCGGTCCATAATTGCCTATAGGAATGATAAAGCACTTTGAAGCATTATGAACTTGGACTTTGAATCTATTAGGTCAGTAGCGTTGTACTTGCAAAGATAACTCCACTGACCCAAAAGATTCAAAGTCCTTGCAAGTACAAAGCCTTTTGGGCAGCAAGCACAAGACTTATTCAACGAAGCGATGTGACATTAGTAAAACGTAGGCCGTCATTTTAATGTCAGTCAGAAAGCCTCCATCCTGCATTCGGAGGCTTACCGACCGACTTCTTCAATTTCAATTTCGATCGCTGTATTACAATGACGGCGGTCGGAAGTGAAACCGGATGGTCTTTCCGGGTGGCTTCCAACAAACTCAAGGAGCCATCCATGGGCCAGTCGGAACCGGCACACAATCCCATAAGGACCTGCCATCCTTGCCTCGCACTCCATCACTGCCTCGATCACCACACGACCATAGCTTCGCACTCAACTCATCGCATGAATCTGGCAACTCCTCCATCACAACTACGTTCACAAACCAACCATCTAAACGTCGGTAAATTTCACTTGTTGCATGAGGCACTATTCTTGACCGCACAATTGTTGTTCTGGTGAACGTTGTCAAACAAAATGCTGATTATCCTTATTGTTCTCCCCTTCCTTCCCTCATTAACTTCCACAGGCTTTGCATTTATACCAGGCAATTGTTTGTAAACTCTTTAGTCCTGATGATGATCCCACTATACTAGGAGCTAGGGATCGAAACGTCACGTCGACTTTCTGTAACAGTACCACATTGTATCCACTGTGAAAATGTATTGTGGATGCTGTTGGCCAGAGCTTACTTAAGTTGATTATTGTATTGTAAGCCCCCATGGTTGCTCCAAAAGCCTTTTTGCCTGTTATTTCTTTCTATTTCTCTCTTTTTTGATCTTACTCTTTTCCCTCTGTTGAAAACTTGGTACAGGATTGTGCCCTTGTTTCATCAGTCTTCACTATCCTAATTTATAATTTTATGAAATTCAAGATTAAATGCTCCTTTGTCCGGCTGGACACAGGAGGAACACACATAGGTCTCATTGAAGTCTATGCTGAAATAGTCACCCTAATCAAGATTACGCTAGGGACCATTGCTCTCAAAAATACGTAATTACCCGTGGTCCTTAGCTACCCTATCGGGTCCCCTTGTTACTTATATTGTTACTTAGCGCAATCGCTGGATTGCAAGGGTTCGCTCTACCCTTCCCAACCCATTCCAGGTCGGGCCTACCTAGCATTGTTTTCTACTTCATCTACAATTCTCTATTATTTCCTTTCTCATTATACCTTAAGATCATAGTATGTCAGCTTTTGCTCCATTCTACACAGACGACTATATTAAACAACTTTGCTCAGGTCCATCTCTACTATCTGACACCTCAGACATACCCACAACATTAAACACCTCAATACCCGATCAACTGGAGAAACTTAAGGAAAAACAGGTTCGTTTGCAACTCATGATTTTAATGCTCACAGAATATCTCAAAGCAGAAGTCATTCCCCTCGGCCTGCAGGTACGCAATATTCCCGGGATCTTTACTGACAACCCTAAGTATATAACAAACTTCAGCTATATAGGAACCACCTGCTCACGCCATTGGCTAGTATTAGGAATAGACATTGCCACAGAAACCCTCAAAGCTTTAGAAACAGAAATTTCAGATCTCTACAAGCAAATTCAGGATTCTAATCCCACTTCAGAGGCAAAGATATTACTTGAACAGATTGAGAAAACTGTATCAGATTTTCACAGAATCGAGCAGAATAAGAAGTCGAATAAAATTAAGAAAGACCTTAAATCCTACAGCATAGAGTCCACCTATCCATATCTACATAAAGACTTCTACACCAATAGATCTTACGGTACTCATCAAAATAATCGCCCCTGGGGCAGGTACAACAGTCGCCAGAATCTTGTAGGGTTTTCGGAAACCTCAGCAGACTCATCTGATAGTTCCGACCCAGGTGAAGGCACCAGCACCACAAGACGCGGAGGCGCTCACCAGCAGCCTTTTTTAGCCAGAGGCCCCCAAGAACCTCCACAACATGGAAGGGGCAAGAGAAACCAACGATGGTACAACCCACCGGGAGAACGCAGGACTCGCAACAACTTCTACCAATGGTAGCTATTGATCACCCTCCTCCCCATTATATTGACACGATTCCCATTTTCAATCTGTCAAGCCATTCACTTGCCACAGATGAACTTTCCCTACTCAAAAAAGGTTTATCTTTTGTCCCCACAGTGCCACCCAACTTTATGGAATTACACACAGAACTCCTTAGATTTTTTAGGCGCATTCGCCTCCAAGCCTTTTTCCAGCTACACCCCACACCAGAACAAATTCGAAATACTCCCTTCCGACCTCCATCAACCTTCCTACCCTCTGCGGGAATGATTCCTTCCGAAATAGTTACTTTCGAAAAAATGGTTCTGAAGGATCTCTCCATTATTCAGAACAACAAGCATTTCATTCCTTTCAATATTACATTGAAAGAAAAACAGGCAATTGGTCAGCTCAAAGCAAATGACACGCTAATCATTAAGAGTGCAGACAAAGGCGGCAGGATAGTCCTTCAAGAAAAGACAGCTTACATAGCTGAAATTCAACGCCAGTTGGATAATAAAGATCACTATATGCCACTGACAAAAAATCCCACTAAAGAGATCCAAGAATTAATTCATAAGACAACCACAGAAGGTCTCCAGGCCGGTTTTCTCTCCAAAAAAGAATTCAATTTCCTGAATGTGAAAACACCACGCATCCCAGTCATATACACACTCCCCAAAATCCACAAAAACACAACCAACCCCCCAGGTCGTCCAATTGTTTCAGCCTGTGGGTCAATCCTAGAACCACTAGGTGCATATGTAGACTTCTTCATCAAGGAATTTGTCCCAAATACCCAATGCTATGTGAGGGACTCAATGGCAATGATTAATCTCATCGAACACCATCCCTACAACCCTACATCTGAAACCCTATGCACCATGGACGTTGAGTCATTATATACCAACATACCACAGACAGCCGCCCTGTTGGCAATACAAAAGACGCTTGACTCACGACCACGTCCTCACGCCGTCCCAACTACTTTCATCTTACAACTCCTTGAACTTTGCCTCACACGTAATTTCTTCATGTTTGACAACACCTTCTACCAACAAATTAAAGGCACCTCTATGGGCGCAATTTTCGCCCCAAATCTAGCAGTACTCTTCATGGACCAACTAGAAACAAATGTCATCCTCACTGACTCAAACCCCTTCTTTCCTTGCATTTGCTTCTGGCGAAGATATATAGACGACATCTTCATAATCTGGAAACAGAACGCAGAGTCTTTACTCTCTTTTGTACATTGGATGAACAACAACTGTTCAGGCCTTTCCTTCACCATCACGACTGCCAAAGATTCCATTGCCTTTCTAGACCTTTCAATCTTCCATCTTGAAGGAGAATTACTCACACGTCTGTACCGCAAACCGACCGAGCGCAACACTCTACTGAACTACACCAGTAACCACCCTAGGGCCCTTAGGGACTCATTGCCCTACTCTCAATTCTTCAGAATAAGGAGAAACTGTTCTTGCAAAGTTGACTATTTCAGAGAAGCAAATGACCTTTCTTTAAAATTGAAAGCTAGAGGCTACCCTAAGAGAATCGTGAAAAATGCTTCCAAACGTGCATGGTATTGTCCAAGAGAAATCCTGCTGACCCCCAAACCCAAAAAAGAAAAACAAAGAATAGCCTGTGTCACAACATTTTCGCCAGTCTCAAACAAACTGAGGAAAATGATACTCCACCATTGGCCAATCTTGAACGTAGGAACTCTTTTATTGGACAAACCATTGTTTAAATCTGAAGGATCATCTGATCCGTGCTTCTCTACCTTCTCCTGTCAATACTACCACTCTTGACGTTGCTTGGGGCCTTCCCCCCATTGTAGGGCATTTCAAATGTAGTGGCTGCAATGTTTGTGTTTTTACAATGGAAGGTAAAAGTTTCACGTTTAATAACATCACTTCATTTAGCAATTCCTTTTCCAACTGTAACACAGCGAATGTAATTTACCTAATCATGTGCCCATGCCAAAAGATCTATATTGGCCAAACCACACAAAGAGTAAAAACGAGAATTTGCCAACACAGAAGCCGAATTCGGTGCAAGACTCCAAATGCGCCTCTTGTTGATCACTTCGGAGAGGCCAATCACAACGAAGATGAAATTCGCTGGACAGTTCTAAAAGTTTTGAAACTACCACAGCGTGGAGGCAACATGGCCCAGATTCTGAATAAAGAGGAACTGAAATCAATCATTACCTATGACTCGATTCGAAATGGCTTGAACAGGACCGAGGATTGGACAACGCTCCTTTAAAACTTTTTTGTATTCACAAAACAGTGACTTGTCTTCCTTGAATATCTCCCACATGCCTGACCCTTGAATGGCCGAAACTAATGTTTTTGATGGGTTCTCTTCCACTACTAACAAGTCATCCAACTGGTGCTTTGTTTATAATCATGGATTCTATTATGTATAACACCTTGTTTTTCCTGTAAATGTTTTTCCGTCATCATCATAATGTTGAAATAATTTAACAAATGCTCATCACTGTAATTGTAACCGGGAATGATTCACACGGCCTCCCCCACATCCCCCACTTCAAAATGGCCCCTGCACTCGCGCCGTTCTGGGTTCCCCACAGACACAGTCCTACTTTCATTTTCACTACCCCGCGTTGCCTTAAACCTCACTTGCACCCTGGAGTCCAGTCCCCATTGTTGGTTGACACGGACTTTTTCCACCGCTGTACCGAGACTCCGTTGAGGTAAGCGCCCAACCCCGAGCAGCTCCCTAGGCTAGTCGCCACTCCTTCTTCCCATTAACGAGCCTTTTTCCTTCCCATTCAGCTCGGTATCGAACACGGACAGCCATTGCAGCTGCCGCCCGGGCTCTAAATCGGACGCGCTCCAAATCAGACGCGCTTAGAACGATTGTTCCCTTGAGCCCATCCCCATGGTAAGCATGCCCTAAGACCACTTTACTCCCTTGAGACTAGCTCCTTCCCTTCACCTTAAGCCTTTAATTCATACGAGCATTACTTTCAGCTCAGCGATCGCCGCTGCTAACTCCCGCAATCCACGCGGACGTTCCCGCCTGACTTTCAGTTTGGAACTCCCATCAAGGGCCCATCAAGTAATCCGGCATACAGTCTTCACAAGCACCTCTTGACCGCACAATTGTTGTTCTGGTGAACGTTGTCAAACAAAATGCTGATTATCCTTATTGTTCTCCCCTTCCTTCCCGCATTAACTTCCACAGGCTTTGCATTTATACCAGGCAATTGTTTGTAAACTCTTTAGTCCTGATGATTATCCCACTATACTAGGAGCTAGGGATCGAAACGTCACGTCGACTTTCTGTAACAGTACCACATTGTATCCACTGTGAAAATGTATTGTGGATGCTGTTGGCCAGAGCTTACTTAAGTTGATTATTGTATTGTAAGCCCCCATGGTTGCTCCAAAAGCCTTTTTGCCTGTTATTTCTTTCTATTCTCTCTTTTTTGATCTTACTCTTTTCCCTCTGTTGAAAACTTGGTACAGGATTGTGCCCTTGTTTCATCAGTCTTCACTATCCTAATTTATAATTTTGTGAAATTCAAGATTAAATGCTCCTTTGTCCGGCTGGACACAGGAGGAACACACATAGGTCTCATTGAAGTCTATGCTGAAATAGACACCCTAATCAAGATTACGCTAGGGACCATTGCTCTCAAAAATACGTAATTACCCGTGGTCCTTAGCTACCTTTATCGGGTCCCCTTGTTACTTATATTGTTCTGTCCCTCAAAAGGGCGTCATACTGATAGTCAACCCACTGTATTCAGGACAAGAAGACCATCAATGATTTTCCCTGCCAATATCTGGCATGCATGATGGACACTGAAAATGTAGGATGATCTCCACATAAAGTAGGGAAACTCCCTGCATGTTGGGATAATTTGTCTTTTCTAGTGAGAAAACAAGCTCCTGTTTTGGGAATTTGCTTTCCCAATCAAAAGGAAAAATGGGCCTAGTGGGAGCTTTTAACAGAGGACCTGCTCGGCAGAGCCATATTTGTAGCTCTGAAAGAAGCCACAGATGCGGCCACTCCCTTCAAAGCTCATTGATCTCTGCCTGGTAGCTTGGAATCTGTAATTGTGGTGTATGGTCTACCACCGGAGTGATGAAGGCTGTGGCTACTGCCCTTGTGGTGGACTGACACCCAATTTTCAAAAAATATTCTTTTTTTTTTTTTTGTTCAAGAAAAGGTTTATTTAAAAAAAAATGAATATGATCATGAAAACAATACTTCGTATATATAGTTATTTGTTAATACATAGATACATGAAGGTGTACTAAAGAATAATAATGATACATAATATCCATTAAAATAGTAAAGGATAATGTAGGAGATGATATAAATACAATCAAAGGTTCACAAAAATCATAAATAACAATACGTGTCAAAAATACATAATTTTAAAAGATGTTATAGAAAATGATAAATTAAACATAATTATAAACAAACAATAGGAGGTCAAGGAGGCTTAGTAACTTCTTGTTGTGAGGGAACAGGTACAAAAGTTTTCTTCACGGTATGATCTAAAAATTGTGTGAGTGGGCCCCAAAGGTGAGATCGTTTAGTAGCAAGAGAGATAGGATGGACAAGTGCTGTATCGAGGCGATGATTGTGACACACAGCATACCACCAAAAAATTATTCTCTTTTAAGACAAAATCTTTGGGAGATATTGCTTCATTTCCATCACAAAATCATACTCCATGATGTCATCTAACAGAAATGTTACAATTATAGTGCTTACATTGTTTTATATTAATTTAACTTTCACAAGGGGGGTTTTACTTCAGAAATTTCATTTTATTTTTATTTTGATCATTAAATTGGGCTCCATGTAATTAAAATTGTTTTGAATTTTTCACAATTTCTTAATTATAATGTTGCTTTGCATTATTCTTCAAGGACCAAATGCAATTTTCTCAGGGGAAAGCCTTGTTGGCTGTGCCAAGCTATCTATGACAAAATGGGATTCATCACAGACACCTTATTTTCCCAATAGGAATACAATTGTTTTGACTCTATGGGCCAGATGTACAAAGGTTTCCTAAATAGCGATTCTCAGGAAATCGCTATTTAGAAAAATGCAAATTAGTATGTACATACCCTGTGATTCCCTAATAGCGATTCCTACATAGTAGGAATCGCTATTATAAAATTGCTATTAGTAAATCCTAAATCATTCGATTCCTATGGGCCTGGAGGCCCATAGGTACAAATGGTTTTGCATTTCCTAAACTGCGATTTCCTACTAGGAAATCGCAAATTAGGAAATCCAAACCCAAGGGCGACTCTGGCCTCAAGGCCCCCTGGAGGTACTCCGAAATTCGTAGTGTACATGTAAATACACATATGTCCTAGGGGCATATGTGTGCTTCATGTCACATTAGAAAAATGCATTTTTTAATTTTGCACATGGATATGGTAATTATTTAGTTTCTAAATGCTCAATTTGCATTTAGGAAATACTTTGTAAATGTGCTTTAGGAATCACAAATAGGTAATCTCTATTTACAATTCCCAAATCGCGGTCACAATTTGCTATTTCTACCAGGTAGAAATCACAAATTGTGACCGATTTCTGGCTTTTGTACATATGATAAGGTCATTTAGCATTTCTTAATGGGCAAAATTGCGATTCGGCCCATTAAGAAATGCTAAATGGCTTCGTGCATCTGGCCCTATGTGAGCTCAGCCTCTGATTGCATCCTCTTTCCCTGCAGCCCCCCACAAAATTGCAAAAATGTTTTGTGGTGCCCCTGTCTCTTCTAGGGGTATCACCAGCAAGAAAATATATGGTTTTAAAAAAACCCTGGGCAGTATAGGGCACTTCTTACTAGGAGCAGTGAATAATAAATGAGCCTACCCTTT
Organism: Triturus cristatus; assembly: GCF_964204655.1. Taxonomy (NCBI): domain Eukaryota; kingdom Metazoa; phylum Chordata; class Amphibia; order Caudata; family Salamandridae; genus Triturus; species Triturus cristatus. The sequence continues at coordinate 1,247,492,992 of NC_140579.1, read as the reverse complement.
TTTTTTAGCTGTAGCTCCTCAGAAAATGTGTGCATTTAAAAAAATATATATTTTTTGCCCCAGAGGTGGTCCCTCTGGGAACCCCCTAAATAGACCTAGGGAGGAAGGGTATCCATACCTTGCTCCGCTATACCCTTTTTTGTTTTTTCCAGGCAGGGAACTGAGTCCCTAACTTTTAAGATGTGGTAGCAGCAAATTAGATCTCGTCTCAAGGTCTGTCAGCTCTGTGCATCCTCTGTAGCGTGAAATATCTAGATTTTGTAACCGTAGTTTCTCAAAAACTACTGAATTGAACTATACCAAATCAAAAAAGCATGCTTTTTCGGCCAAGATCTTCCTTTCTGCCAAATTTGGTGTAATTCCATTCATCCAATTGGGCTGTAGCTGTGTGTTATTTTACTATGGAAAAATTAATTGGGGAAAGCTCGTTTTCGGGACCCCCCTTTTTTGTCAGCACCCACTTGAGAGATCACTGCAAACCTTTGCAGGAAGGAGCTGAGGTGGAAGGAATTTTTTTGGGGAAAGTTTCGTGAATATTTGTCAAACAGTCACCAAAGATATATATATATATTATTTGCCTTTGTGCACGCAGTGTACATGATTTTCAAAAACTGCTTTAACACCTCTATTGTAGCCTTTATCTTGGTATAATTATTCCCTCATCAATCTGGCACTGGGTAGCAAGACACAACCCTTCTAAATTAAAAGATATAAGTTCAGGATCACAAACACAATATAGATACAGAAAAAGGCATCCCTGTCTAGATTTAAAAAAGCACTCACCCATCATCTCTCTACATTTCCCTTCCTTCAAAGAGGGTGGTCCATAGTCTCTTCTCGATTTGCTTCTTTAGAACAGTCCTCGATGCAGTAGCAGCACTTTGAATTAAGTAACCATAGGTAGTTCACCAATCCTCTAATGAGACAGAATGGTGGTCATGAAAAGATGAGACTGGAAGCTAAACTGGCAATTGAGAAAAATCCAGAAAGCATCTGGCAGACATTAGTATGAAGCCCACACAAGATAGTGCACCAAGGTACTCCCGCGTGCAAAAATTCTTGTTCCTGGTCTTGAACCAGTCAATCTTCAAACTAAAAACGGAACTCTTCAAAATCATGAAGTAAGTGATCGAACTGAAAGCAATGACAGATATCACTTTTCTTCCTCTAAGCCAGAGGTCTTCAAACTTTTTGATGCCGATACCCCCTTGTGAAACCTTTTTAGGCATAAGGACCCCCTTCTGACAAAAATTTCTAGAATCTGGTACTCCTCATCATTGAGAACTATTGACAGCCATAAACATCCCAAATTTCCACAGCAATAACTTTTTATTTTATGGTGGGGAAATAAGATTAAACAGTGTTTAGCAAACCAAAGGTCATTAAGTGTGGGGGTGTAGTCAAAGGTGTAGCTAAAAACACAGGGCCTCATTTATGAGGAATTGCGCAAGTCTTCTTGCTGTTCTGCCCTATGCCAATGTGAAAGGGCAGGAAATCACCATGTTTATGAAATATGGTGCATTCCTGTACTTTCCCCTTGCGTTGTCGCAAAAATTGCTGGATAGCACCAATGTAGGCAGGATTGTTTTTGTGCAAGAACGGGCATCTTCCTTCACAACAATCCCGAGAGGCGTTTTCCTCCTTCGATGTGAGCTGCAGAATGCAGCACACATGGAAAAAGGAAACAACGAATGCAAATGAAAACATTTCTCCTCGTTACACCTCCAATGGGGAGGCATCGGTTTTTGGAGCTGCTCCAGGTTTACTTGATTTTGTAAATATGGAGCAGCATCAAAAATCCATGGGTGTTTCGTGGGAACCCCACACAAAGCCCGTGGAACACCTACTTTACGCAGAGTAAGGCAGCGCAGTGAATTGCACTGCAGTCTTACTCCATATCTATATATGCCATGCAAAGCCATGCAGGGTGACTGCAATGCCTCATAGGTATGCTTGAGACACTAACGCCGTCGGAGCATCAAAATAAAGTGATGCTCTGGTGATGCAAGCCTCATAAATAAGCCCCAAAATATCCTGTAAGTTTTTTAGGTCTTTCACCATCAGTTATCTACGTATACAATAATGGGCAGCGTAATGAAAAATACATTTAAAAAGTTGTTACTCAGTGGAAAATGCACTGTAGTACATTATGAAACCTCTATTATTTAATGCACTGCCGAGGTCTATGTGTAAGCAGAGAGCCACAGAATTAAATCTTAATTGGCGTAGTGGAGAATAGTGACATGTATTTTTTGTGCTACGAGGTCACAGCCTATGACAGAAAGCACTGTGAATATGTAAGTCATTATTTTATACTTGCATTACACACAGTCTAAGATAGAGTACTGCAAAACGTGCAGATAGTTTTACAATAAAATAGTGCTTCCAAAATGTAGATTTTAGTAATACCAGAGCATATGTAATGACATTTTTTGCATTTTTTGTCCCTTCCAACACCTCTTTAGGGGTACTAAGGGCTGTGTAAATGCAGTTAAAATTCAAAGCAAGCACTAACACTCAAAAAGCCAAATCTTTGTCATCACAAAGCTTGGAGTGATTTGAACAATTAAAGCCAGAACCGTCTCCTAAGCACCCTTTACACTTGCAGATTAACTGATAGGCACATTTGCATTTCGTTCAGGCAAGCAGGCACTCTGGCAGGAAAGCTTTTCACAGCCCTAGAGACTCAATTGATAAAACTTCAGCTGATAACGATCTAAATTAGCGGTACCAGGACACCTTTCCTTTTCCAAAACGAAAGCAAACGTTTTGGTTTGCAGGCACAAGTTAAGCTGGGGAATGCGCGATCCCTTTCCCAGGACTCCACGGCCCCCCTTGGGATCGCGCCCAACAGATTGAAGATCTCTACTCTAAGCATTGAAAAACCTTGCTTGTGTTTCTTCAGTTACAAGATTCTGTGGATCCTTTATTTATATATAACATTTTATTGCCAGTTTTAGAAAAGAGACATCATCAATTCTACATTCCATGCAACAAATAGAGTGATGAGTATATATAAGCATATCATAGTGTATAGAGTTCAATATTGTGCCCTGGAACATAAAACCAATGGTTATCATCCTAAATCAAATAGCGTTTTCATGACACAAGAAATTGAAAATGTGCTACATCTTTGGACCCTATATCTTGTGTTCATGTGTGCAATATGGGTTCCTACACAGGTTAGGAAAATCTGAATGCAGTTCGGAGCCTTTCCGACCGATATCGTAATGATGCCCTATATCATAAAAGTACAAAAACAGTAAACAGTTTGATAAAAAAACTTAAAATCATTTACAATGAGCACATCACACTTAATGAAAAAGAATGAAACACCCCAGCTAATGAATAAAAACATAAGTGATAACTATCTGAAAATTGGAGATACAGTAGAGCAGGTCTCGCCTGCATAAGGTTTGTTGTCAAAAGAAGGGGACATATGTACTTGTGATGCAAATGGGCAAATTTTGGACAAATAAAAACAATATGCAAAGTGTCCAGTGCAACTGTCACTTCACAAGTGCAAGATGGGAGATCCAGAGGTTTGTGCCACCCCGCTATAAGTTGTGGGAACAAATTCAATCAAAAAATGTCAAAAGACGCATGTGCAAAACTGGCATATCAACCGCTGAATACAATTCCAATTTGCGCACCGATTTCACCATAGCATAATGGGTGCACACACATTTATCCAGAGAACTTAAAACCCTTTTTTCCTGAACATTTAAACAAATTGCCTCCTTTATCCAGGCAACATTAGATTGGGAAATAAACCCGGGGCTAGTAAATAATTCTGGCCTGCCACTGTCAACCAAAATACCTTTAACATAATGCAGCCAGGTATGCGAAGGCTATGGATCTGGCCCAGGTAATCTCTCAAAATCTTCCTATGAAATTCAAAATCACTTTTCAGCAGTGCTGGGTGGAGCTCGCTGAGTTCCACAATGTAGAATTTCGCTGAGTTGCATAAAAACTCAGTGGAATTCTGCGGTGTTCAGCTCTGCCCTAATTCACTGCCCCCTGGTTACATATACTCATCTACAGCAGGTGCATACACCTGTGTTGCAAGGGTTCATCCCCACGAGCCCTATAGCGCTGCAAAGACCCAGGATGTCAAAGATGACCCCAGCAGAATACGGTTTCTTTGATATTCCGATCATATTAATTCGACGAGATTACGATATATTGCATTATAATCATAGCATGTCCTCTGACCCGGGGTGTGGACTGCTGGAGGTCACTGCCCGTTGTTGGGGCTGGAGGCATGTTTGGGGTTTCCATGCCATGCCCAAGGGCACCGGCATGTTTCCCTTCCTTCCCGCCTCCTTTGTTCCTTCTGAGGTGCCCTCCCCGGGCCCATCCCTCCACATTCTGCTCTGTTGGAACCCCTCACATCTCCATGGTGACAGCAGCAGGAAGTCCCCAGGATCCACTGACCCCCACGGCATCCAAGTCCAGCAACACGGGTGCATAACCTCTGAGCACTATAAAACAGGAAGCGGCCAGAGGACCCTCAGATCACCGCCAGCCATCACCGAACCCTGGCCCCTTACCCATGGGACAGAAAGAGACAAGATGGTGAGTACAGGGTGGACCCCTTAGCACCCCACTATAACGAGCCACCACCTTCCAGCCCAGCACCTCTTGATGTAAGCCTAAAGACAGGGGGTTCACCGGGGACCAGGAGATTCTTCATGCACAGTGCATGTGCGGTGTCCCTCTTACCTTCTCAATCTGCATTTCTCCCCAAATTCCGCTCTACACATGTTAACTTTCCATCAGCTGGAGGATGCCTGAGGTAAATGGTGCTCTGTGGTCTCTCCCGACATCCCTCAGTGCCAGCAGAGCCCTTGACTCAGTCCCAGGGCGGAGCTCAGGTGCTGCCCACAAAATCCTCTGCATGGCAGCGGCAACTCCCAACAGTCTGTTGTTGGTGCCATAATGCATGTTAATTTTACCATAATTTTGGCACTTCCTGGTCACATTACAACCGATCCCACGACTATCTGAGAGTGGGCTGTACTGCTTATATGTAAGATGACCTAGAATTGGTCATTAAGGGTATCTCAGCCAATCCTAGTGCACCACATAAAATTTAGAAGTGTTGATTGGATGTGAAGCCCTCCTCCTACTGTCGACGCTATTTGTGTAGAATTTGGGGCTGGTAAACTCCGCTACGTGGGAAGTTTAGTTTTTTGGCAAAACTCCATGCTACAAGCGGAGGACAGAGTGGAAAAAACTTTGCAAGCCCCACCAGCGGAATGGAGCTCACTGCCCACCCTTACTTTTCCAGCCAAACAGAAAACCACAGTAATATGGGGTGGATTTCAATAGATACATTGTACCCAGTTTTCATGCACAATCTTTTGGATTTGGAGAATCCTCACCAAGAATTTGTTCTCTGCAACTTGCATAGGATGACAAGGCTTATAACTCCAAATCTGAGCACCAAATGACACTGTAATCACACATTTGGCTTTATAATTTTCCAGTATATTTAATATGACTGTAACCAATGGACCTAGAAAAAGTGTCTATGCTATGGGCAACCCTATTGAATGACTGTACATGGGCAATCATCAATGGGTCCCAATTCAATTTGAAGTCTAACCAAATACTAAGATAGCAATGTTTTTGGTGTTGCTAATATGATGTCCCTTAATTGTATCATTTTTTTCTTACCATTTATTGGCCCTAGCACCATGGTGCGATTCCTTTTTTCAGGCCCCAATTCTCTATAAAATCATAAAAGAGGTCTAATAAAATCTTAAGGGCATTTGCTGTGTGAGCGATGAGTACAGTATAATCCATGTAAAGACATGCTGGGACCTGTCTTTTCCCAATCTTCGGAAAGTCATAACAATGGTCCCATAAAAACTGCTCTAACTGATTAATATATAAAATAAAAAGTATGGGAGCTAAAATACAGCATGACGTACTCCTCTCCCCAACTGAAACTGCATGGTGCATTCCCCATTGAGACCAAATCTTACAGAAGCTTTAAGAGCTGCGTAGAAATAAAACACAAACATTACAAGGGCCCTGTCAGCCCCCATGCCCCCCAGGTACAGCCCAAAGCATCAGTCTATCCACTGTATTAAAGTCTGTACTGAGATCCATGAAGGCTAAATGGTGGTGTACTTACTAATCAGTAAATCAGGAAATAAAGATTCACGTTCTGCTAAACTGTTCCACGTTCAGGTCTAAAGCCATATTTATTTCTGAGATTATCTTTCCATTCTCAGCCCAATCAATTATTCGATTCAGCAGCACCCTGCAAATTTCATTCACTTCGGCATCTATTAGAGGAATGGGCCGATAACAGGCTGGGTCTGCATGGTTCCCTTTTTTAAAGTTCAGGACAATAACCATTTTTTCCATGTCAGGGGAATATGCCCTTGCATTGCTGCATTCAAATGTTGGGTAACTATAGGGGATCAAAGATCAATACATAATTTAAAAAGGTCACCGGGCACTCTGTCCGGGCAGGAGATTTGCCTTACGAGAGGGCCGCTATAGCTTCTGACACTTCATTCATTTCAAAATATATCTTGCTCCTTATAACAAAAGGTGTGGTTGGAGGGGGATGAGAATCATTCATATAAATTGCCTCAAAGTGCATGACCCAATCCTGAGCGGAATTGTTTGGACTATATCTGGAGCAGCTACCTCATTATCTATCATGGTCTACTTTTTGACAGACTACACTATGCAGGTATAGGGGGTCGGGTGGTGATTTTTGGGGAAGATCGCACCTTTCAAACCACTCTGCAACCCTATGTTTTGTCTATTCAACATCTGAAACAGGGGGTGCCTCAAGGCTCGGCCTTGAGCTGACCCTTTTCAATCTGAATATGCAACCTCTGGCAGACCTGTTGAACAAACATGGGGTACAGACTGTGTCATACGCAGATTACACGCAGCTGATTCATATTTTGGCCCAGGACAACGGCAACGCAGCAGAGGATTTCAAGCTCTGCCTGGAGGACATGGCAAACTGAATGTTAAAAAAAGTTGCATCAGGCTTAATGCCAGCAAAACAGATATTCTGGTGGTAGGAAAACAACCACTATTTGGTCCTCGAGGTGGTGGCCCAGCTTGTTAGAACCACCACCCTCTCCAAGTCAGAAAAATATTAATCTTGAAGTCTGGTTCGACTCCACTTTATCCTTCTCTGACTAGATCTCAGCTCTCACAGGCACCTGTTTCGGGATCATAAAAATGCTGAAACAAATCTTAGAACTCATCCCGGACAATGCGAGAAAGACAGTGGTACAGGCGCTTGTAACATCCAGACTGGACCATTGCAATGTCCTCTATCTGGGGTCGGGTGCTAAAAGTGGCAGCTCGGAAGCTTTTAAACATCCCTAGCCTCTCTCCAACAGGTAGCACTTTGAAGATTCTTCACTGGCTCCCTGTTGAGGAGAGGATCTCCTTCAAAGCCTTATGCTATGTCCACAGAATACTGCAGGGGAAGGGCCCGAAATATCTCCGCCCCATGTTACACTCCTACCAACCCATGCACAGCCTGAGATCCGCTGGAACTGGTCTGGTCCTAAATTCAATAGGAAACATTTCGTAGCTTGTTCTTTTAGGTACCTGGCAGCCAAGAGGCGGAATTCTCTACCTCTGTACCTAAGACAGGAGACATCAGAAGCAGCTTTCAGGAAGCAACTTAAAACGTTGCTGTTCAAAAAAAATCTCACTCCCTAGAGTGTTACTGTTCACTTATGCTCATTCATAATTCCTGCCCCGAATGGAATTCAGTGCATGGACACTCCATTTGGAGTAACCATTGCGCTTTATAAATTGCCATAACATAACAACATAACAAAAAAGGAGTTACTACTCTCCAGAAGCAGAGCTATCTCTAGACTTGTTCTTCTGACTCTTGCAGGCCAGATTGTACTGCATTCTCACCTGCTTCACTGCCTATTTGGATCTCGGTCTCTATGGAAGACCGTCATCAGATCTCTATGAGCCTTTCTACAACGTTTATCAAACCATTTTTGTGCTGGACTGTCTACCCATTTCCCCTTCCTCGTGAGGGCAGCCTGTACTTCTTTAAATATGTTAGAAAATGAGTCCAGAATAACTTGATCAGGAGTTCCTAAACATAGACAAGCTTCAAAATAAGACTTACATGACTGTACCAAATTACTCAGGGTGTCCTCTAGAATAATCTGCTCTTCTGTCTGGAGAGTTTGTTTGTATGCAATGGAGTACTTGTCCCAAAGATCAAATCATCTGAACTCAGACGAAAGTAGATTATGATCTATGTTCCATTCTGTTTTAAGCTTAATAAGGTGAAGCACCACACAAAAATAAAATCAATAGTACCCTTAAAGGTAGGAACGAAGGGGCATATTTACAAGGGCTTTATCTCTGCTTTTTTGGCTTAAAAAGCCAAAAAAGAGGAGATAAAACTATTGCCCTATTTACAAGAGGGTGCAAACATGCATAATCACATGTTAGCAAAGATGCAAAGTGGGCGTCACTGGGTATACCCCGGATGGACTACCTTGCAAATATCGCTGATGTTCACATCGCGATATTTACAAGGCAGCACTCAGGATTTTAGCAGACGTTAGATTTTGGCGAAAAACTGCAGTTTTCGCCAAAATCTAACGTCTGCTAAAATCCTGACTTACCTATGTTTGACATAGGGGTGGATTATGCTGATACGAGCACAGGGCCGTATCAGCAAGGTTATCGCCGTTTTGCAGGGAACATCGCTGGAAAACCAGCGATGTTCCCTTACAAAACGGCGATATCCTCGCTATCTCTGGAATGTTTATCGCCCTGGAGAAACGCGTTGTTAATAACGTGCTACCAGGGTGATAAATTCCAGAGATAGCCTGCGATAAGAAATCTATCACTAAGCACGGCCAGCGATAATTATCGCTGGCCGTTGATAAAATGCCCCCACATCGGGAGAGTTACACTCATCCTTGGTCAAAAGGTTAATAAGATTAAATTCAAACAGCATAAAGTTTAGAATATCACCTTGACAGGAATGAGCAAAATGTACCTGCTCTAAGTCCACAAGGGGGTCATTGTTCCACATAATGGGGCCACATAGTGAATAGGGATGGCTGCTAAAATCCCCTAATAACAAGATTATTGGAGGGAAAGACCGAGCCATTAGGAAATCTTAAACTTTTTTTAACTCTAGAGGCTGGCCCGATGAGGGTGAATTATAAACAAAGAACGCCTAAAATATTTCTTGAGTCGTGGGAAACTATCTCCATATCAGAGCCTAGACCTAGTCTTACATTAGTCACGAACCCCCCCCCCCCCCCCTTTGCTTTACAATGTAAGGAGGGAATGGCCTTGACATGAAAAGCTGCATTCCCATCTAAAAGTCTCTTGAAGGCAAACAATCCCATTAAATTTGAGAAGACTAATCCTGTAATCATCAGGATTATGATTAATGATTAATCATCAGCTAATACCGATCTTCTTCCTGTCCCATTCTAACACAATATCCTAAGAGTGTTATAGGTCTCCAATGCGACCTCATTCCCCCTAGGGACCACCTTTCTGCTAACTTCCCTCGGAAGTTCACTCTCACAGACAACAACAGAAGGAGAACCAGTCCCCCTTATAAAGTCAATCATTGTCACTAATGCGTCAACACGATTAAGAGTCGGGGTGCCAAATGAGGTAACACTGCATATTTGGGGCTGAGGACATAGGCATCTCTTGCTGTACCCAGTTACTGGGTTGGCAGATGATGTACTAGGACCCCAAACAGTTAATTCACAAGACTGTTTAAAGTCCAGTAACATGCACTCGGTAGCCTCCAACAGTTTGGAAACTAGAGATAACTCCTCCCGCAGCAGATCCATAACCTTATCTATGCATCCCTCAGTCAAACTCCTTACATCATAGGTATCGAAGACAAGGTCACCCACTCTTTTGTCCTCAGATGTTCTGGTTGACTGTGTTGCAACTATAACTGGGGTAAAAGGCAGGCATGGCGGAGGATGAATATTCTGAGCTGCCGTATCAACTAATTGAGGTTCAGTCATTCGCTTTATGTACTTGGCCACCACACAAGGTAGAGGGCTGCCCGGGGAGCGAAACGTCCCATCAACGTGTACAGGGCTATGATTTGGCACCAGAGAGATTAGTGATGACTTGGCATGGTGTGCTTAAGAGAGGAGCAGGGGGTACGAAAAAGTAGGAGATTTGCTTTGAAAAGCCAGTCACATTGACATTACTAAGAGACAATCTTCTTTCTCTAAGATCAATTGCATTACTAATAACACTCACTTTGCATTGAATCATTCTGTCAATCGATGTAGTAGCAGGGGAGGGTGTAGTGGTGCTTAAGCCTCCTCCCGCTTTCCTCTGCCTTTTACACAAACTGGACGTAGGAGGCGAACTACATTGAGAAGAATGGAACAACCAAAAGTAAATTCCAAGAGGGATGGCCCAGCCTAGCCTCCTTTGGGCTCCAAAGTGCTTGGGTGGACCTGCCCATGGCCTGGGCTTTGCCCGGGCGTGGCCCCTGCATGTCCCGCACTGCAGGGCAGGGAGTCGCACTATATAGCGCCAAAAACAAACAAGCACAACTGCTGCCAAATACAGGTACTGCCTCCTGTGGACTGGGAGTGCTGGATAATATAGTCTCTCGTCTCTCCTGATGCGTGTAAGCGGCCGCTGCGGGACAGGGAGTCGCACAATATAGTGCCAAAAACAAACAAGCACAGCTGCTGCCAGATACAGGGACCACCACCTGGGGCCCTAGGAGTGCTGGACAATGTAGTCTCTTCCCTCTGCTGATGCCGGTAAGACCCCTCTTGTATATCATTCACTCCACATCATGCCTAGCACTATTTTAGGGGAGAGTGTGATGCACCATCCCAGAACATTAGAGAGCACCTCAGATATAGTGTTCCAGTAATTCTGAATAGTTACACATCCTCAGGTAGAAGAAGTCCTGGGCAATCGTCCACGTCTTATGCATTTAGGGGGATGCACATTTTGCCATCTTCCAGAAGCATTCAGGGGAGTAATAACTCTTATTAAGATATTTTAATTTAATTAAACACAGCTGTGTGGAAATCACTAGTTCATGCAGATCCACCCCAACCCCACTCCAGTCTTCATGTTGAAGTGGGCCTATGTTACTTTCGAACCTATCAGGTGTGTTAATTAAGAGTGTACAGTATTCTTATAAGACTTTTTATTATATAGATTTGTAATGGTCATTTTGACTGCTAAAGAACTGAATCCAGGAAGCAGAGATATCTGAAAAATGTGTGATTTACGTAGTTGGGGCTCTATAGTCAAGGTGTGAAATGTTCTGATGTAACCTCCCTTCCACACATCAGCCAACCTGGATATACCAATGTGGCCCCTATGTTTAAATCCTGGTAAATAGGCAACATGTGTGTGTGTGTGTGTTAGCTATTTTCCTACTCACAGAAGTGTTTAGTGTGTGTGTTTATGGTCCCATCCCATCCAATGAAGCACTGCATACCATCATTCAAGGAAAATCCCAGCACCCTTGGGAAATTGTAGGGATTGGGCCTCCATATCACATGAACATTAGATTCATCTCGAAGAGGCCTTGCCGTTTCAGCCATTATGTCCGGGCATGTTATTCCTCAAAAAGCCATTTGTTAATCATCATGAGCTGAGATGCCCAAAAATAGTAGTTCTGGATATCTTTTATTGAAAGCCCCATCATAGGTGGAGTGAATGCATTCCTCAAATGCTTCTCGCCCGTAGGAATGTGATAGAGCACTCACAGACAATATTGAAGAAGGATTTGGGAATCTGCTATGGAAAACTTTGAAGTATGTATACTAGGTGTCGAAGGGCAATCATTTGTCAGGTATGTGTCCACTGTAGGGGCCTGTATTCAGCTTCATAGTCACAGTTTCAAATCCTGGTGGGTCCGTTCAGCCTTTCATCCTTCTGAGGTCAATAACATGAATACTATTGAGTTGGGTAACAATAAACGTCTGTTATTCAGTTCCAAGATACACCTCTGGGTGAACTTACGCATTACAAATACACATGTTATGTTATGTTATTTTAAAAAGCTTTATTCTACCAACGATTGACAAGGGAGCAAGTTCCAATTTGTTTATTCTTTGCAAAGTTTACATAATAGAGGGGTGAAGGGTGAGGTCACAGCATCGTTGGAAATTGGTTGTTATGTATTTTGCTAAGTATTTGAAACTATCTGGGGTTATCTGTAGATGGGTTTGCCAGGAAGTTACTGAGGTGCCACTTGACAAGGTGTGTTTTGGTTGATTATCAGTCCAGAGGCCTGTACAAATATGCTTAGTTTGTCCATGAGTCAGTGGCCAATCTATCATGGGCATCCAGCAAAAAAAAGCCGATCATATGCTTATAGAGTGCCATGATTTTTCATATTGTTCCCTCAATCCAACCATTGAACCAATCCATTGCAACATATCTGCACCACAAGGAAGAATATAGCGAAGACAAACAGAAGGGTGACAGCAAGAGTGAGAGGGTCATCCACTGTTGTGTGCCTCTTTCCATCTTAAATGACTAGAACATCGCTTCTTACACCCTCACGCTAGCCACACTCTACCCACTAGTCTGTTACAGAGAAGATTAACATACTCTAGGAAAAGTGGAATTATGGGACGAAAAAAATTATCTTCAAAATCAGAGAAGAGATACTTTCAAATTAAGAAAACAAAGCTTTTTTCAAAATCCATAAATACTAATACTGCTCGTCCCAGGAGTGTATGTACATGTACAGAATTACATATTAGCCATAACCTTCAGAGTATGATTTTGTGACAATGAATTGAAATGTTTCATGTAGTATAATGATTACCCCTATTTCCTTTGGTGAAGTCACCATGGAAAACCTAAGTGTATCCATACTCACTCAGAAACCTAGCAGGTGCATTTCCAGCAGCTGCACGAGTGTTTTGCTTAGCAAATTAAAGCACAGTCCCTCAATTAATCATATCAATTAGTCTGTTAACTTTCCACATTATGAGAAATCTACAAGAGTCAGTTGAAAGTTCCTGAGTTGTCATTTGAATGTAAATGGATAGTAATAACCCTGGCTGGGGCTCACATTAGACGATGTCTTGCCAATATACACCTTAATGTTCTAGCAAACTGTGAACAATTACCCACTCCAGCATATATTTTCCATCAGGACTGAGGTCTAGAACTAGATTGGATAAACATGCCATCTCCTAAACGGAATACAATTGTTTAGACTGTATGTGAGCTCATTTGTTATAAAATAGTTTTTCTTTATTTTAGAGTGAAATGAACTTTTTTAATTTTTCCCAATTCTTTATCATGCAAATATTTTTGCCTCAAATGGGAGTTTCTCTACGGTAAGGTATGGGGGGGGGGACACTTAACTCAAAAATAAATATTATAAATATTTTTATGTTAATTATTCATGTAAAATATTTCATAAATGTACTTTAAATGTGGAACAAAATAAAAAAAAATTACAACAATAATAAATTAATTTTGACTTAAAAATGTAAATAACGGAAGTATATTCAATTCAGTTAAAATTATTATTCTGAAGTTTAAATAAAAAAAATAGATTTGCCATCTAAAGGAATTTTTTATGTGCATTATTAATTATTATAAGTGATGTATAAAACTAAATATTATTAATGTAATCCTTTTTTATTGTGATATAATGCTACTTAATTTTTTAATTCAAAATAAGTTATTAAACTATTTTATCATTCAATAATAAATATGTACTGTTTTAATTTTTTAACATTAAGTTATATTTATTTCGCATGTTTAACTATTTCAAATAATTTGATTTAACATTATTTCTTATGGAGTTTTATTTTAATCTCCTACTTCCATTATTTTGTACGGCTATTATTTTGTCATTGTGGCTCTTAATGTATAGTGCTGGAGTTACTACTGTTTTTTAGCTGTAACTCATGATCAGAGTTTGTGAGACTCAAAAGTAGTAAACTTACTCAAAATTATAAGCTAACTTTGTGAATCAGGCCAATAATATTTACATTATTGTGATTTTTTATACTATAGTGTTGTAAATTACCTTCTTTTGCATCACATTCCCCCAGATTTTTGCCTTCTTTCGCCGAACATGGTTTTGTTGGTCCTGGGGCTCTGCACACTTTACTCCTGCTAACCCATGATAAATTGCTTGTGATCTCCCTCACACACATGGTAAAAATGGCAAATACTTAATTTGCACCTTTAATTTCCTTTTAAGTCCCTAGTATATGGTACAACATGTCCCCCGGTCCATTAAAGGAAATGCATTGTGTCACTCAATCAAGTAGTATTCTAAAATGTGTCTCGAGGCCTGGCAATGCAGCCTGTGTATGCAGTTTATAACTGCCAATTTGACCTGGCAAAAAAAACTTTTTGACAGGCCAAAACCATCATTTTAATACTTATAATACTTATAAGGCATATGGTACGCCCTAAATGATATAGAGCAGGGTCCATGGCACTTAAAAAAGTAGGATATGTATATTTATTGTTATATATGTATTGACAGATAAAAAGTCATTTTGCACTGTGGCAAGGCTGGCTCTCCCATAGGTTAACACTGGTTTACACTATTCCATTCAATAAGTGCTGAATTCAGTTTGGAATCAGCTTGAAAAATGTTCAAATACTCATTTTAATAGTAATTTAAAGGCCCACTTAATGGTCATCAAATTTTATATTATATTTTAGAAATGACAATTCTAGAAAGTTCTCATATTCCCTTCTTAAACCAAAAGGCTTTCCTGTCGGTGTCCAGCTGTCACCTGACCCCTGATGACTCTCCTGCGGTAAGATGTGTATTGCACTCAAACAGCGGACATAGGGCCCCGGTAGTATGAGGGGGACTCCTCCTGTTGGAAATTGGGTTATTGGTTGAGAGGGGTGAAACTCTACGCAAGCAGCAATCACAATCTCTGTCCGAGTGAAACACAAAGAAACATCAAATTAACCTGTGCTTAACCATGTGGTAACTTGCCACAAAAGCAGTCAGGCTTAACTTAGAGACAATGTGCAAAGTGTTTATGCAGCACTCCAAACAGTTATAAAATAAAAACACAATGCAAGACAAATCCTGTACCAATTTAGATAAATAGAGTACAATTTAGTAAATTATTTGAGATTGAAATGACACACATCCAACCAATAGAGCTAGAGATGTGCAGTTTTGAAGATATGCAGTTATTAAGTGCATAAGAGCACAAAGTGCCACTCGCAGTTATGTGGTCATTTGAGACTGGGTGAAAGTCATAAGCTCGGGCCACCCACAATGGAGCACGGGTCGGATACAAGGAGGAGGTTAGTCCTGCTGCAAGAGTTACCTTCCAAAGTTCAGCATGAAGACTTCTGTTCTTGGTGGAGAGGGCTGTGAAGATCAGGAAGAGTGTTGCGTATAGTTGTCAATGTAGCGTGAAGAGCAGGTTGGGCATCACGATGGTCGTCTCTTTAGTGCAAAGATCTTGTTGGGCGTCTCCGATGGGCATTGCTGGAGCTTCACATTGGCAGTCACTGTGAGCTGTCGATGCTGTAGAGTGAAGTGCAGATCTCTTGTTGCCTGGCGTCACTGGCTGGAGCTGTGGCGGGAAGAGTAAGGTTCACTGGAGCTTTGCTTTGGCAGGCAGTGCTGGCAGCAAGATCTTGTGGCAAGCAGGCCTGATCGAGGTCAGGGAGAGCTAAAAATTCAGGACATCTCCTTTTCTTTGGAGAGGAGCTCAACAGATGCCACACCAAGGGTCCAGGACCAGAGGGGCACTTCTTGGGGGTCAGGAACTCACTCCAATAGTTACCAGCAGGGCTCAGGCAGGTCCAGGCAGCAGGTCAGTTGGGCTGTTGTAGGGAGCATCTGAAAAATGTTATGTTCCTGTAGCTCAGAAAAGGAGATCAGTCACCTGGCCCTTGGAGTTACTTGAGCTTGGGATGAAGTGTGCACGCCAAGTCGTCCTTCTAAGCAAGCTGGGCAACAGACAGCTGGACAGTAGAGCAACAGGGCAGCAGAGTAGCAGTCCTTTTGGAAGCAAAGCAGCACAGCAGTATGTAGCATCCAAAGGTCCAGAGATTTACTGAAGAGTCCAATATTTATAGCTGGTGCCCACATTGAAGTAGGGGAAGATCCTAGTGGATTCCATTTGAAGTCCTTGAAGTTTCCTGCCTCCCTTGCCCTGGCTCCATGCTGGCTGCATAAGCAAAACAGTGGTAACAAGTCCTTTGTGTACAGGCAGGGTACAGCCTATTCTGTTGCAAGTGGGGCTATTCCCAGGTCCCCACATCCTGCCAGTTGATTGCCCATCCAGACACACCTACTCCCTTTATTGTGTGGCTGTCTAGCAGGAGAGGTGCGCAGAGTTCTAAAAGCCAAATAAAATGGGTTCAAAAAACAAGCAGGTGAAGGTAAAAAGTTGGGGTTGACCCTGAAGAAAAGTCCAACACCTCACTTGACAGGATGGTCTGGGGGTCTATGTCCAGTCCTTTTCTGAGGGTCAAAGGATGCCTGCTTTTTAACTGGCAGATGAAGCTCATACCTAGACTTGCCTCCCCTTTGTCTCTCTAGTTAGGATGGCACTAAACCCAGTGGGGCTAGAGGAACTGGCCCAAACGGGTTTAGGGGATGTGCAATGTCTTGTCCTCCAACCACAGGATGGGCCTGGTCATAAACAAGGACTCTACAGGCCTCTTCCCAGAACTCTCTTTGACCTGTGAAGATCAGCAGAAGGACTGCACTGATACCTGAAGCCTGAAACCTGAAGATTGGACATGCTTGCCTTGAACCCAGTACCTAGGAAGTTACTCCAAGGTTCAGTTGGCTCACTTCCAATGTGAGCTACAGGGATGCAACAAGGTTTCAGTGGTCTTTGTCTGCCACTGTCCTGCAGAACAGTACCAACTATACCTGCCCTGGACCCTGCTACTGGCCACTCTGGGAGTCAGTCCTACACTTAAGTTGTTCTCCCCAAGTTCTGGACCCTTGGCTGTTGTTAGAATGTACTCCTCCATCTCCAAACTGCAGGAGATTGGATTTAGAAACCTTTTGCCAATTTTTTGACTGTAGAACCATTGGAGACCGAAATCATCGTCGGCCCACAGCTGTTGGTGTCCAATTGCAGGATGGCCTCAACTTTCTCGTTCCCCCCACTGTAGTAGACCAGACTTCCAGAAAGTCTGAATGCAGAGGGATTAAATGTGAACAATGTGTTAGATAAGCCTATGAGAGCTAAATATGAAGAGTAGCTAGTGATAGATCTCTCTTTAGCAGTGAGGACTGAAAACTAGGTCTTGTAAATAGAGCCCTAAATGTGGCAAATCTAAAATGTTTGCAGTTTTATTGCCAAGTACAACATATACTGCACCTTCAAAAAGTTGTCTAAGTCACCTCAAAGATAGCAAATACCCGCTTTAGATTTCCAGGGGAAGGTAAATGATCCATCTAATGGGCCTGTGTTAAAGTCAAAGGTCATTGGCAAGCCATATAAAGTTAATGAGGGGCTGCCAGGAGTACCCCCACCCACAGGCTATTGCCAGGCATACATGTAGCACCACTGGGCTGCCTTTTCAGAACTTTACTGGACCTGTGGAAGACAGAAGAAGGACTGCATCTCCTGTTGAGATCTGTGAGGAGGCCTGAAATGCTGCAACTGTTCTCTGACCTCCTGTTAAGATACAGGAACACATCAAGCTGCTATACGTCCTCTGCCTGCATAGCTCAGCTAACCAGTTCCATCTAAACCTGCCCTGGACCCTGGTAGTAGCTTCTGCTGGAGTTAGTTTTGCTATTCTGAAATGCTGCAATGTCCAAAAGGGGGGAGGGGGGTGTGATCTTAATTATTTACCGCAAAACAATGCAATGGTACTTATGTCTGGCAGAAACGCCTCTGACCTACCTAGGTTATAAAAATATTGGTATGCTGGTAAGGCAAGCACTATGGGCAGTTGCTTTGTTCTGCCTTCTTATTTGTGTAATAGATAGGTACCACTTGACATTTTTAAGATCGTATATTGTTGTTTCTATTTTACGAAAGCTAAAAAAAAGCAAAATAATGAAGTGACTTTTCAAAACATTTTATTAAATAGAAAAAGGTTCTCCACTTTCATTTTCATTCCTATTTGCTTCCAAGTGATTTTCAAGAATAATGCTCTTTTTGGTCTGACCTTGAAGACAGCTTTAGCTGCCTCACTCACATCATGCATTTAAAAAAGAATTCAATAAAATTCATACATATACATAAAGTGTCTTTTGGGTCAGCCATCTTTTTTTTTTAAAACATATTTTATTGCATTTCTTAGTTTCATGTACATCATTACAATATGCATAGCCTGTAACATATAATACATCCAGTCCCGTATACATTAATCCTTTGCAGCTCTCCTCCGCAATCCAGGTATATACAACATCGCGGTACAGCTTGTGCATTGTCTAACAATGATTTAAACAGCAAGGAAACGAGTGAACATTTGTGACGAACATTTTACTGCAATATTAGTACTAATTACCCAGAACCCCCTTCTTCCCACCCTCCCCGGTCTCATGCATACCTCTCCTTACAGTCTTGTGAGTGTGGACTTCGACCTGTGCTTGCTTCCTCGTCGCGTTCTTGTGTCATGATACCTCCTGCATATACATTGGCTTTAGGGCACAGTTCTTTGTGTGGGTTATGCTGTGACATCTACAGTGTATTTTCAGCTGCCGCTATGGACTTTAGCGCTTCTAATAGAGCATCCCACTCTAATGCTATTGGTACTTTCCACAACCCCTTGAGCTCTTCCCTGTGCAGTGCTGTACTCTCTGCAGTGCCCCAGCGTATTAATTCCGAGTGCCATGCCAAGACATCTGGAGGTCTCCGTGATTTCCATCGCATTGTAATGGTACGTATGGCTAATATAAGTGCAAGGTCCATAAATCGGTATTGTACTTTGTGTTTGTGCGCTTGTGTATGTAGTCCTAGAATGCACTCTTCCACCGTGTTCTTCACTTCCCGCTCCGCCGCGTCCCCTATTCTACGCCTTATAGTGTCCCAGTACTCTCGTATTCTGGGACAAGCCCACAACATGTGAAGTAGGTCAACGCCTGCTGACAAACATCTCGGGCAGTGGTGTTGTGTCTGGGGGAACATTTTGTCCAGCCTATGCGGAGTGCGGTAGGCCCTGTGTAATACCATGGTCTGTATACATTTAAATTTCGTGTTCCGTGATACCTTCCTTGGGTGCTCTAATACCCTTGCCCATTCCTTGTCTGTGAGGGACCTATCGATGTCACCTTCCCATGCAGCTTTCAGGGTGTCCAGAGGGGTCGCAGTGTGCGTGCTGATGCCGGTGTATAGCCATCTGATAAGGTGCCGACCCCTTCCCATATAATACACCATTTTAACCAGTTCATTCGTGGGAGGTTCCTGCCTGTTCGGGGCCCAATGCCTCTTAACGTATTGTATCAGTGCAGCATGTACGAGATACAACTGTTCCGTGGCCCCAGTTTCTTTAACGAATGTGTCATGATCCAATAGTGTCTCGTCCCCAAACAAATCCGACACCGTAGCGATCCTGGCGTCCAGCCACGGCATTAATTTGCGTTTCGTAGGTGAGTCAGCCATCTTCTTCCACTGGTCTGTTCAACTATCATTCACATATTGCTTCCTCTCATCACAGCAAACAGCATGGAGCATTGAGTGAGTTCACTTTGGCCATCAGCTCTTTTGCACTGTGAGTGTTGGTATTTCTCCTGATAACGTAAGCCCATATTCCTAAAAAGAGGTGCACTTCAATGCCAGGGCAGGTAGCCAATACTTTCCAATGCTTTTTTCTTTCCATTATTTATCTTTTTTTATATATTTTTGGGGAGTCTTATGTGTTTAAAATATGTCTTTTCCTTGCTGTATTTCATATCCAATAGTGCATCTGCTTTGCACCAATAAGATTAAACTTTTCTTGTGATGTGTATAATATAAAAAGGTGACTTTTTGTTTTTGATACAAAGTCTATTAAAAATAAATTGAACTTTTTTTTTAAACTGTTTTTTAAACTTTAAACTTTTTATTGCAAGCATATGGTCACCACATTTAGGCAGTGGGTGGCTTTCTTTTTTCCCTTCATTTTCTTTTTGTGGCATATTCTTTCAATAGACAACAGTCATCACACCAGCCTTCCAAGCTCACACATATTGGTTTTGGCAATGCTTGGTGTAGTTGGGCAAAATCTTTTGCATGTTTATCAGCTGTAAACATGGAATTTATTGTGCTTGTGTATTATGCTTTATTATTAAAAATTGAATACATGTTAATTGAATAAAAAGTTTTGCAAACTATAACCAAAACTAAGTGCATCCGTAAGGAGTCTGTGGCAAACTATGTTGTTTAAAACTTGAACAGCATCCCAAAGCTGACTCTACATTCAACTGATACTGTCAAATCAATGATTTGGTCATTACACTGTGTAGTCTGTGGGTAGAGCGCAGTCTGTCATAAGGCTACCCAATTGTTTTCTTAATAGAGCAAAGAGATAGTCTTTTCTCTAAATAACGCTACGGACTGCTGCCAGCGCGCTCTTGCTGTGATTCATTCATCCCTGAATTATCCACCGTTCAAAAACCCCCGGTTTTACTACAAGCATTGGGTTAGGTACACGCCACAGAATACGGACTACTGCCAACGGCTGTCCTTCCGCGATATACTCTAACTCCTGAAAATTCTCCCTACAATACCCCTGGGACGGTTGAGTCCCCCTCGTGTCCCGCTGTCCGCACGGGCCTCCTCCCGGACTTTGGGACCTTCGGCCAACTCTGCCGGCCTCAGATGTGTTTGCTACAAATTCGCGTAATTTTACATGCTCGCACTTACATTGTCCTGATGATGATCTTGAATCACTAAGATCGAAACGCCGTCGACTACAATTTCAAAGTTCCCTAACATTGTCTAAACCACTTGGGTTCTCTTTGACATGTTTTCAATGTGATGAAAAGTTTTTATTGTCACTAAGCACTTCACTTCACGCACTCTCACTTGTGTATGTGTGAGCACTGTATATTCTTCTTGAAATGCAAAAATGACAGAAACGGAAGCTACTCCATTTTATGATGTTTAATAAAATGTGACGTCTTCCTTTACTCTTCTGTGTCCTTGCATATGTTTCTTATTTTGATCTAATTGTGTTCAATATATCACTAAATATAATTGAATTTTCTTTAATCACTAACTGTAGCCTTGCTACTTGAGGATCTCTGACCTCACCAGACCATTGTCCTTTTGAACTTTTCTCTAAATAACAGCAGTTCCAGTGGCGTAACACAAAATGATGGAATGGAATGAGGGACATGCAGTCTCTTATATCTTACAGATATTCATTGGCCTTCAGCTAAGTAAATGGCCCTATAAATGTTTAGGGGCTCCCTTGGGGAGTGACCCCCACCCCGTTGCCTCCCACGACACAGGGGATGCAGGGGTTTAAGCTGCGCCCATGAGGATCTCCTATGAAATTCAGGCATAGCTGGGCTACAGAACATTCCATCTAACAGGTTTACAGTGTAATATCTGAGAAAGTGTAATCAGTTAAAAGAACATTGAGATCCAAATGACTTATTACCAAAGGTATTCACAACACTTGGATTTCATTTCAAATTGAATCTGGTGGGAACTTGGCGCCATTAATGCACCATATGGGTGCTGTCAGTGTTGAAATTCACTTGACACTCCTAGCCTTCTGCGGGTTTCATTTCCATATCACAACACAAACACGCTGCGGAGGCGTGTCAAGACATCACAGGGCTGCTCCCTCACGGACCTGGATGGGCTCATCTATCAGAAGCTTTGTCAAGCGCGCTGGGCTGGATGTACAATTTCATTATTTCATTATTTCATTTATTACGGTCTACAAAAACAGACGAATGATTATGGTCTGTCATCGCGGTAAATAATGAATGAGCACACAATGTTCACTTTCAGAAGACACATTTCATGCAAGGTAGACGTGGATACAGTAGAAGGAAATAGAACAAAACATGCCAGATCAGAGACGACGGAAGCCAAACCTGGATCATTAATAATTACAAGATATTCTGCAAATGTTTAAGCAAGGTAGAACTGCCTGAGTGGGGCCGGAATACACAGAGAGACACCGCTCCACTGGGAAAACAAGAGCATAACCTTAGCTGCCGTTCTTCGGTTCTCCGTCCCTGTTGGGGAGAGAGGGGGTGGGCAAGCCGACACGAGACCAATTTTCTGTGTGTGTAAAAGGCCGCTTTATTGAAACAGGTTCATATCACAATTTCATCACCTTGGCTACTGCCTTCCAAAACTAAAACCTCACTATACATGAAATTCTTGACCCCTTGTTCCCCCCCACCCCTACGATCCCCACATCAGATCTACCACCCCACGAAATACAACATAACATTCCATAACAATAATATTACACAATCCTACACAATCTAGCATTTACAAATCCTAACCTCCCCTGACCCAAATCCCTACCTGCCTTTGTGCTACTTAACTAACCAACCTCTAATCTAAACTTATCCTACCTGCTTACCCTTTCCCTGCTCCTGCTCACAAACTACCAACATATAACAAAAAACTACAGCCAATCCCGGCCAACTGTCAACCGCCCCTGCCACCCAGAAAAAGGAGGGAGTGTAGACGAAGACGCCACCTCCCCCCTTTTTCTGCCCCCCCCAACAAAAACTCCACTCCCCATTCAACGCCTATGCACGCCCAGCAAGCTGGACAACACTTCTCTCAATTCCAACAAGTACAAGTCCATACCCAACTGGGATAGATGGACCCCATCACCTCTGAAAAAATCCGGCGTGTCATACCTAATATCTTTATGCGCAATCCTGCAAACCCCCGACTGCCGACAAGATCTCACCATTTCCGTATTCAGCTTACGCCGGACTTTGTCCACCGCACCCAGGTTAACTGCCCCTCTCCAAACCCTGTGAGGAACAAACTCTGTCCAGATAATAGTACAACCAGCCCACTGAGCCTTAATCAAAGCCAAGTCCCGCTTCATATATCTCATAAGTGCCAGGCCCGTCTCCCTTACCATGTCGTTCTCCCCTAAATGAAGTACCAAAACATCCGGTCACCAAACAGCCACCAAAATCCCATTGAGACCTGTAACAGCTCCTTCCACTGCATACCACCCCTGCCCCGCCAGCAACACAAAAAACAGTTCTTTATTAAACCCCAAACTTTCCCCAAAATAGCTGGAGCGGGCCTGGAATTGCGCCCGCTTCACAAAAGTATGGCCAACAATCCAAATGGACATCTCCCTGGCGAGGGGATCCATCACCGAACCTGAAACGAGAAACATAAATGAACAACAGGAAAACGGAACAACCGCGCTATAACCCCCCAGGTACGCTGCGCACATAACGCTGATAGCAGTCAGAAGACCACCTGCCCAACCAAATAATGTCCCCTCGCCCCCAGCCTCTAGTGTGAGCTTCGGAAGCCGCACCAATCTGAAACGAATGCGTCCCAAAATCTTTCCCTTCAATCCCCAGTCTACCCAGCGCTTTCCGCAGTACAGCTAAAAGCTGTGAAGCTTTAACAAACCGTCCGTCCCCATGCCCAAAGACCAAACCCCCCAAATCCCCTGCAAAAGACCTCCACCTCAAACCCCACTGATAAGGGCAAACCTGTGAAGCAACCCCCTTTTGCAAAGAAACCCATTTTCCCCTTCCCCTCTGATCCGTCTTTGCTTTCCTCAGCCATATGTTGACCCTATCGGAACTAAAATACACCTCCCTCCAAGACAGTCCCTGCTCAGCTTTGGTTCCCATCAACTCCGAGACCCGAAAGGCCCCGAAAAACATCCAGGACATCAGTGTGGAGAAAAGTACAACTTCCCCAACGTCAAAACAAATCCCAGGCAACACCCCAATCACCCCCTCCAACAGCTCCCATGACAAAGGATTCCGCACCCGGGTTGCGCGGCCGCATTCACGTGCCCAACCTTCCAAAATGCGCGACCCAAGTTCCCCCGCAGAGGGGGCATAGCCCCACAATAATTTCCTGACGAAAGCAATCCCCGCCAGCTTACCCGCTATCGTGACCCTCGTAAGACCCTTCTCCACCAAGTCCAAAATAAACTGAATCACATCTTCTTGTCTAGCCGCCAAAGAGCCCTGCCGTCGTGCGCCGGAGTGCAAAAATTCCTCCCACGCTGCCCGATACGCTGCTTTTGTGGAATGAGCCAGGGAACCTAGAACCAGTTCCAACATCCTGTGTTGCCTACGTACCACAAATGCTGTGGCATTCTGGTCAGGGTCCGGTCCGCATTCTTGGCGAGCCCACGGAATATCTCCCTCTGCGAACGAGACAAAGCATCCGCAATGTCATTGTCCACACCTGGCACATGCACCGCACGAAAAGAAATATCATGCTTCAAGCACCCCAACACAAAAACCCTCAACAACTTCAGGACCTGTTCATCTCGGGCAGGCTGGCGGTTCACGATGTGCACCACTGCCATATTATCAATTCTGAAGGTGATTTTCTTGTGCACCAAGAGTTCCCCCCATAATGTGATTGCCACCACCAGAGGGAAAAACTCCAAAAAGGCTATGCTCTTGCCCCCCTCCAAACACTCTTTGGGCCAGTGCTCGGCACACCACCTCCTTTGCCAGTACAAACTAAAACCAGTACTTCCCGCCGTGTCCGAAAAAATCTGGACATCCCACAACATGTCTGCCTCCCTCATCAAAGGTGTGCCATTGAAATGTTGCAAGAAAAACTGCCACATCCTCAAGTCCTCCCGCACCCCCGCTGACAGACGTACATGATGATGCGGAGGCCTCTGCCCCACAAGTGCCCTGCACAGTCGCCTAAAAAAAGTCCTCCTACTCTGACCACCCGACAGGCGAAATTGAGGTGACCCAGCAGTACTTGAATGTCTTTAACTATGACCTTATGTTTCGCCGACATGATTGCCAGCAGCCCCAACATTTGCTGCTTTTTGTCTGCCGGAAGGCGTGCCTCAATCAACCGTGAGTCCAGTTCAATCCCTAAAAAGGACAGGGCCGTGCTGGGTCCCATAGTCTTCTCCGGTGCCAACGGCATGCCCAGTGATCTCATTGAAACTGTCCAGAATCCTCTGGCAGTCCGTGGAGCCTGAGGTGCCAACAAAAATGAAGTCATCCAGGTAGTGCGTAACTCCTTGGTGACCCATGCGATCCGTAAAAAACCATTGTAGGAACGTGCTGAAACACTCAAAAAGCGTGCTTGACATAGAGCAGCCCATTGGCAACGCTTTGTCCACGTACCAGTGACCGCCAAACTGGATGCCCAAAAGATCCCAGTCATCCGGGTGAACTGGAAGCAGCCGGAAAGCCGACTTTATGTCGCACTTTGCCATCATTGCTGTTGCGCCCGCGGTCACTACCAGTGACATGGCTACGTCAACAGATGAATAGAATACTGTGGCCTCCCTTTCGTCGATAAAATCGTTCACCGAACCTCCTTCAGGCCATGACAAAGGCACCACTCCAATTGGTGACACAATCAGATGTGGCAAAGGCCAGTCTTGAAAGGGACCCGTCATGCAGCCCTCACGCACCTCATTATCGAGCTTGTCTTGCACTACCTGAGAGTGCTCTTTTGCCGATTTCAGATTGTCCGCCCACCTTCTCGCCCTTGGTCCCTCGTACCCCAGTCTGAAACCCTCCAGAAACCCCATTCGCAAACGCTCGGCAGCCTCCACATCCAGATACCCCTGCAAGGCTGCCAACAAATTTTCAATGTTAACCGGAGAACGAGCCCTTGGGCCCATGCCCCTTAGCCCCTCACCCCCCTCCCAACTGCTGCTGACCCCCCCGCCTTAAACCCTCCTGCCTGCCACTGCTGTGACCTCTGTTGCTGACCTTGGCCGCCCCAACAATTGACAAGCACGTGCCTTCCTCCGCACCTTGAGCAATCATACCGGAAACGGCAGTAGTCCCTGGTGCACAACCCTTTGTTATAAGCCCAGCAAGCTCCTTTCGCCCCGGCTGTCCCCTGCCTGCTCCCCCACCCCCCCACGGGTGGGGCCTCCTCGAAAGGGCCGATACACAAGCGGGAGCCCGCTGGCCATAAAAATGGTTTTCCCAGACCCAGCTAAACCCATCGTGTGTTGCCACAAATCCGTATCAAGCTCTCCCCATTTTGCCTCCGGGTCCCACGCCATGCGTGCCCGAAACTCCTCATCGTACTGCGCTCAGGCATACCCACCCCCCTTAATCTGAGCCTTCCTGATCACATCCATGTATTTAAACATGGCCACCGACCTTTCAGGGTATTTTTCGCAATGCACGCTAGCGTAAATGAGAAACGCTACCGTCCAATTCTCCATCATCAACGGCACCTTCGGTTGTTTTGCCAACTCAAATTCCTCCTCTTTTGAGCCCTCTTTTGCCCTCACTTCCCTATGGAGGAGTTTAAGCATCTCGACATATTCCCCTTTCCAAATCCGTTCCTTGGTGGACAACATTATATGAACGCCCAAGGGCTTAGTAACACCCATGTATGGCAACCATTTTATTTTCACCTCTTTGCTCTCCAATTTGGTCTCCACCTCCCCTGTCTGAATCTCCACTGTCACCTTCTTGTCCGTCACACCCCCAATGTCTATGGACGTCTTACCTGTCCCCTCCACCGAACCCTTACCTGATTCCTCTTTTCCTACCCCAACATCCACCACATAAGTGCCCTTGTTCAACCTACTTCCAGCCCCCTCCTTCCTGTCAGCCCCACCCATGCCCACCGACACCATCACAGGACGCAAGCGCGATGACCGTTTACCTGGCGCCAAGGCCTCCGTCCGTCGTTCCACCCTGCATCCTGGCAAAGGGGCTGACAGCTCCTTCCAGCGCGATGTCCGACCCGTGGGCTGCGCCTGGCGTTGTGACACCTGTAAAATACTAGGCACAACATTACTTGGCCCCCCTCTCCCTCATCTTTCAACATCTCGCACCTCTCTCTCCTCCATACTATCCTCCTCACAATCCAGCTCCTCCTGCCCAACGCCCCTAGTGCTCCCTGCTGGTGGCGCAGAATG
Organism: Triturus cristatus; assembly: GCF_964204655.1. Classification (NCBI taxonomy): domain Eukaryota; kingdom Metazoa; phylum Chordata; class Amphibia; order Caudata; family Salamandridae; genus Triturus; species Triturus cristatus. The sequence continues at coordinate 1,247,465,965 of NC_140579.1, read as the reverse complement.
CACCCTTTGTGAAAAACAAAACTCGTCCTCTGCGTCGCTCCGTCTTCTGCGTTGCCCCCCGGGACGTTGTGTGCACGTGGGTGTTGGGGCCAGCGAGCCCGTCCCAGGCCTACTTATGCCAGCCACGCCGGGATCCCCCGCCGGCGCTGGGTATGCCGCCCGAGGCTCCACCCTCCCTTCTCCTTGGTGCCAATGGGCCGCTGCCAGCCCTACCAAGTCTGGCACCCTGCGATGCTCTGGTCGTTGCTCCACCGCCTGAAATAAAAAAGTATGGTCTGGTGTGCTGGGCCTACCTCTCTTCTCTCTCCCATCCCAACCCCTCTTACTTGCGGCCCCCAAAGTGCTAGCTACCCATGCCCGCCCTACCGCACTCAAGTCTACCACCTCCACCGCGTCCCCCACATCCCCTTCCCCATCACTCCACTCCAAACCCCCTGCCCCAGACCCCCCCGAAAACTCGGCCCAGCCCCCTCCTCTAGGTTGCCTTCCGACCCCCTCCGCACCCCCCCACAAGCCAACCACGCCGAAAAGTCTTCAACCCCCCCTAAAACCTCAGGCCCTACCCCCAAGCGAAACCCGTCCTGCTCCACATTGCCCGGCGCCCCGGAAACCTCCTCCGCCCATTATGAGAAAATGTCTAAACCAGCCCAATCACGCTTGCTCCAGTCCGAATCTATCAGCAGAGGAGAAACCCCCCTGTCCGCCTCACCCCCATCCTGCCCTAACCCACCAGAGACCCTCAGACCCCTCCCAGGCCTACCTGCCCCCCAGACCCTACAACTCCTACAAATTGGGCCTACGCCCCCAGCCCAGACCCCCTACCCTCTCTCCCAGCCACCAAAGAGGCCTGATTCCCCCACCACATACCGCAAACTGTGTCTCCTTCACCACCTGTCTCCCTGCCCCCTCCAGTGCCTCTATGTGAAAAATCTGGCCTGTTGCCCCGCCCGGGGCCGCTCTCCTAACATACGAGCGGCCCCTCTCTGCCTGCGATCTGTGAGGGGAGCAACGCGATGCGCTCCCCCTCCAATCCTTATTTCGGGCCTCATTACTTGCCGCCGTAACCTTGCCCCCACCGTGCCCCGCCTCCCCACCGCACCCCGGGCAGCGTGCTCATTCCGCACGCTGCCCCGCTGCTTTTCCGCCTCACTTTGAACCGGGCCGCTCCGCTGTTGTACCAGCGGCCCCCAACGGAATTCTCCTCTTTTTTCTCTTCATCCGGGGCCGCTCCTCTGGTATACAAGCGGCCCCCTGCAACATGCAGACCCAGCGGGGAGACGCGAGACGCGCTCCCCTGCCTAGCCACACTGCCCCCAGCCCCGTCGCCAGATCGCACTTCACCACCCGTGCCTCCCGCGATCCCGCCAGACACTGCCCCAAACTCTGGGGCCACGCTCCTGACATCCGCGTGGCCACTATAACTCACCTTAGCTTTTACGGCTTTCTGGGGGGGCGAGCAGGCCGCGACAGCGGCCGCCACCAAGGCCAACGCACGCCTCACCGGGCACGGGGGCACGGAAACCGCAGGGATCAAAAGATCCATCTGCCCCACCTCGCTGAGAAGCCACATAGCCTCCAAGACTCTAAAATCGCCGCCAGCCATCACAACTGCACGTAATTCAAAATACCTAAAACCACCAAAAATACCCTCACTAGGCCTGACAAAAACCTGACTACCACAGCGCTCCCAGCCACCAGGTCATCAAACCTAAAATGGTGGCTGGGAAAGCGTGAAATCTAACTAAATAGGGCTACTCTAACGAAATTGGGCTACAATTGGGCTAGTCCCAATGTAGCCCAAAGCTTACAAAATGGCCGCTCGCCGGCCAGCCCCCCCTCCCAATCTGCCCGGGGGGCAGACCTCACCATGCTCGGCTGCCCCCCAATGCCCCATTGTATTTGCCTCCAGCAACGGCCACTGGTGTTGTAGACAAGTGTGTTGGGGGGAGCAAGGGGTCGGGGGACGACACAATACAAAATAAATACAAAATATAGCTTACCTGCAGCCGGCCGCTCTCTTCTGCTCCTCTCCTCCAAGCACAGGCTCCCAGACTCACTGTGGCCAATCCTGACACTGCTCTCATGCCCCGAGAGCAGCATCACGATTGGCCTGAGTGCTCTGTATTGGCACTGCTAGTGAGACTGGGAGCCTGTGCTTGCTGTCACCAACCCAGCAATGTAGCTCGGGTTGGAGAGAGCTTCAGTGTGCATGACGGTTTGGCCAGCCTGAGACGCCGGCCAAACCGTCATGCGCACTGACAACAGTGCCCAACACTCCCCCTGCAGCCTGTCATCCACCATGGCCCCGCCCCCAAAGACTTGGCAGGAAAGGAAAAGGAAGATGATAATAAAAAGGGTTTCTTATCATTTTATTTGACCTTTCCTGCTGTTTTGAGGCAGCTGGCAGGGGGGGGATGCTCCTCCGCCCTAGTGGAGGAGCCGCCGTTGGCCTGTTTCTACAGTTGAGAATTGTGGTAAAACAGTGTAGTCTGCACCCCCACGGAGGTAGCCCTTCTGGACCGCCTGTTGAAAGTGGGAGGGGTCCACTTAAATGCATCTTAAAAGCCTTCTTCAAGAATGTAACAGATACGATCAGCATAGTTTATTTAGCCTTAACATCGTCACGTTTTAGGTCTAGCTACAGACAGCTTTAATGACTGGCTCTTCGTGGTTTGCCATTGCTTGGATAGTCTCTCCACCATGGCTATGTCCCGCAATAGATGGTAACATTGTCCCACTTGTGTTCCTGTTAGGCTTCTGTGACGTGGTATCATGTAGCTCTCTTTTTTAGACAGCAGATGTGACAATGCAAGTACCTTGTAATTCAGAACCAGTGTGTGTTCTTTGATGTATTTACTTTGCTGACACATGAAAGTTTAATTGTGGCTCTCTGGCTTTTTGGCTTAGAAAGCTAATCTTTCTTACACATTCATTTGTTTTACTTTCTTGTCATGACAACATACTATTAGAGTACAGCAGAGCACATAGTGAAGATGCACGCAGATATGGTTTTTAAAGATCCAATGAAAAAGCGTACCTTTTGTCAAAAGTATCTACCATGCAATATTTAGCAGTGTGTGCTTTTTAAGTTCACCACTTACAACTCAAACATCTTCTGGCTCTTTTACAGAACACTCATCTTTAAGGGTAATGATTAACTCTGCTAATGCAGTCTGTAAAGCAAGTGTCCCTTTTTAACACTATTATACGGGTTATACACAAATCACTTACAGTCTGCGATGCTCAATAATGCAGATTGTTTCTGGAAGGTATCCTCGTCTGTAAAAACTAAGTACCTTTGCTTTAGGATTGGTACTAGAGCATGCAAGTCGATTGTGTTTATAATCCCCGCTTTCAGCTGCCTGCTCGCTTTCTTTTCCCCTGCACGACCGGAGGGTGGCACCATAAGCACCAGGATCCCTTGCGGCGCAGCCGATCGCATCATCGCACAGCACCAGGATGCGCCTTAAAACCGGCTGCGGGCTCCCGCAGCGCGGGACCCGCTTTCAGCTGCCTGCTCGCTTTTTTTGCCCCTGTAGGACTGGAGGGGGGCACCACAAGCCCCAGGATCCCTTCAGGCGCGCAGCCGCCTGAATCACCGCACAGCGCCAGGATGCGCCTCAAAAGCGGCCGTGGACTCCAGCAGCACGGGACCCGCTTTCAGCTGCCTGCTCGCTTTCTTTGCCCCTGCAGGAACGGAGGGGGGTACCACAGGCACCAGGATCCCTTGCGGCTCGCAGCCGCCTGCACCACCGCACAGCGCCAGGAGGTGTCTTAAAATCAGCTCCGGGCTCCTGCAGTATGGGGTGCACGTGGGTGTCTGTGCCCGTCAGCGGCCGGATGAGGCTGGGCTGGGCCCACCCTCTTGGGTCGAGTTTCTGCTGATTGAAGTAGACAACCATAGTCAACAAACCGATATGTGCGGTGCAATACGAAGCCCCGGAGTGGAGTAAGTCTGCCTTGCGTTTATTTTGCAACTCTGAACTTTGACCTGGGGAACACATACATAGCAAGATGGACAGAAAAAAAGTTAGGGGCACAAAGTCAACAACTGAGCCACTCAGTACTCCCAAGCGCGCCACCATTGACAGCTATCTGGTCTGTGCTGTTGGGGTATTATCTAAGGAAATTGACATAGCGGAGCGGCACCGGTCCATTACAGCATTAGACCATAATGGGGGGGGATTGGAGCTAGTGGAAGTGCCCAAAGTCCAACATCCGCAAATGAATTGCTGGGCCTAGGTAACGACCAAGTTGACCAATCTGCAGGAGGCACAAGCGTATCTATCTGCCAGATTCCTACACCGATTGAATTAGAGCATGGACTAATGCTTACCATTGCGAATTCAACAACACCAAGAGCTGTTGAAGCCCCGAATAGGGCCCATTGACCAGCAGCAAAACGGAAGAGAAAGTCCCTTGTCGATTCTAGAACTCCAGATGAACTCTTTCTAAAAGGATGGGGTTAACGGACATAATTCTATGGACCCTCATATTTGGATACCATTTTGGGACAAATAAACATCCGTTATTAGTAACCTAGTAAACCCACTCAAAGAAAGGCTATGTAGGGTGGAGGAGGAACTGAAAAAAGTCAATACCAATAGGCACTGGTCCGAATAAGGTCATAGGTGGTCAGCCCCCAAACTCCGAGGGCCTATCTTGCCCCAGAATAGATGTGATGTCGAGTAGGAAGATACCAGAGCCTCATAGTAAACTATCTAGGACTGACATCAGGGTACAACATAAAAGAGTTCCAAATCAACACCCCCCTAATACCGATATTGGTCTGTCCCCACAAGACCTAGTCACCATCAATTTGCCACCCGCTAGTTGTTCGTATGTGACTGTTCTAGTCAACGCCCCCCCTCTGAAACCAGGGGTTAAGGAAACCACAGAATGTCTGACGAATAAGGTAGTTCATTGGCTTAGCAACAGACATTTATTTTCCTCTAGTAGAGCACATGAAATCTTGCTCACAAGGAGAGTAGGGTGGATTGGGCCTCTGAAAAAAAACGTTGGAGCCAACTGCATTATATTTAATTTTAAGAGCCCTAGAACTGCCGGTGGTATCCTCAAAAAGACAGAGGCATTACCGTTGGAGATATTAGACGTGAGTATACTCCTGTTGGGTTTTTTCTACCACCACTTGAGAGGCTTAGATCAAAGCCACCATTGTGTATCGAATTTTCCAATTGTGAGGGCTACCCAAAGCTTGTACCCGCCCTGTGGATCGGAATTTGCAATGCCTAACAGATGTGAAGTGCTTAGTAGACTAGATGACATCAAATGACTTTGCACTGAATCAAGCTGTGTGGAGGACTCCAGGGATCACCAGTGCGGGTTTGACAAAAGCAGTTCCATAGCTCACCAGATAAAGCAGCAATCCCTGAAAATCTGTACACTTTCCATGCAGGTACCCTCCATCTATGGGTTGGTAGTAGCCAATAGCGATAAGATATCCGTGATGATAACCTTAGTACCCCGAAAAGTGTATCAACCACTTACCTGGCAGAACGTCTCCATATAGAAGGGTTTGAGTTTGCAACCTGGAACGTGAATGGACTAGCAAAGAAGGCTACAAATACTGATGGGGTTAACTCCATTTCTAGCTATGACATTATATGTCTACAAGAAACCTGGTGTGTTAGTTCGATACACGTGGAAGGATATTCCTCACATTTCTTAACAGCTATAAGATCACAAGTCGGATGAGCAAAAGGGGGACTACAAACACGTATTTCCAATAAAATATCCATCAATGTTAAAAAGGTTGCATCAATGGGCCCCTACGCACAAATGTTGTGGCTAAGTAAAAAGGGGGGAAAGACCTAATAATTGTAAATTTCTACAACAATATTTTTGATTCTTCACGAGTTAATGTGGTAGCAGCTCTGGATCATGGCCTGGAAACTTTTTTATCTCCAATTAATACTGCCCACGTTATATTGTAGGCAGGAGATTTGAATCTACAGGCATGCGGAGTACCCAACAACAAGGCATGTGGCCACATATATGAGGATGGAGAGGGAATTGATCACTTTTTTTATAACAACTATGGGAAAGCACTAAATCAGATGATCGCTAAATATGATGTTCAACTTCTTAGGGGAGGCAGTGGTCCGAATGGGGATTTAGCCCCAACTTTTATAGGAAGAAATCTACACTCCATTATAGACCCTGTATTAGTGTCTTCCCCTGCCCTTTGCATGTGTGGCAACCTTAGAGTGGTACCCTCATTATTCAGTGATCATAATTTGTTAAAACTAACTTTCTTCTTTTGGGGCAAAAGGAATGAAGTATTTGATTTAGCAATTCACATGAATCCGGTTAGGACAAATGGCGTTAGAACTAAATGGAAGGGTGTTGACCCATGCTTGATTTTGAGGAAAATAGTAATTTCTAATCATAGGGAAATAACATACTGTCTCCAGGAAGAAATCATCCCACTATTAGTGACCGAGAATTTCTGTACTATCACAAATTCCATTAAATCACTTCTAACAAAGAACCCTGGGACTTCATGCAACAAAAAACGGGGTGGTCCGACGGCGCTTGCACTAAAGCCCTACAGGTCTTAAAGCATGCCCTGTCTAAATCACCACGAGACTTACTAACCATCCAAACTCTACGGCGTGAGTTCAAAATAGCTATATCCGTCCGGAAACAGATACTCAAAGCTGAGGCATGGGCAAACTTGCTTATTTCTGCAAAAACCAAGAATAATAAACTTTTTGGGGATACAGTAAACGTCCCCTTTCTGAAGAGTGATAACATCCCACAATTCTGTTCTGTTGTCTCTTCAGATATTTGGGTGAAACATTTTTCAGAAATTTTTAACAATAATGAGGAGATGATGAGAGTGTCTGAATGGTTGATACGAGAGGGAAGACATCTCCCTCTGAATATCACTAATGAGGAAGTCCTCCAGGCAATCCAGACGAGTGCCAGGACCGGATGGTGTCCAAGCGGATGTGTTTAAATCTGCCCCTATATATATTATACTATCTTAACTCGAGTGTTTAATTCAGCTGCTACTGATAAAATTCCAAAGACATGGGGGAGAATCGATCCTCATACCCATTTTTTAAAAAAGGGGATAAAACCGACCCTAGAAATTATCGCCCAATCTCACTCTTAGATACTGCCTTGAAAGTGATGAGCAGGGTCCTGCTGCTAAGACTCAAGGAATGGGCATTGGAGTACTGGGTTTTAACCCTGGTGCAGTTTGGATTCAGAAAACGAGTAGGCACCATTGAGCAATGCACTAACTTAGAGCTACTTATCGGCAAGTATACCATGGCAAGGGCAGGCACCATATATTTATGCTTTACCGATCTAAGTATTGCATTCGATCTGGTGGATCATAATTTACTCTGGCCAACCCTGATTTCTATGGGAGCACCAAGGGCAATTATTGGGTTTCTCTTGCTTGTAAGAGAATTTAACTAGCCAAGTTCGTTTTGGCCCCCAGGGGGAATGTTCATCCAAATTCAAAGTGGGGCGGAGGATACGGCAAGGATGCGTGTTAGCACCAATATTATTCTCCCTTTTTATTAATGGGATAGATAATCATTTGCAGGCAATACAGGCAGATGCCCCCAGGGCGGCAGGTCGTCCGATACCCGTTTTACTATATGCGGACACGCTGTACTCTTAGCAAGAACCTCGGTAGGTCTCCAGAGACAGCAATGTTTTCAGCATTCATGACGCAAAGGAAAATGGTCATTAATAAATCCAAAACATATACCATGATCCAAAACCCCCCAAAACGTTTTTTATTGAGAATAGCCCAATCAATACTGTTAATTCCTTTTGCTATCTTGGCATTTTATTTTCGGATAATGGCTCTTGGTCCCAACATATTTTAAACACCAGAGCTAAAATGAGCACGGCAACTCAGGGATTTTTTTCATTTTCTTCAAAATTAGGGAATCGTCCAATTAATGAGATGGTAGCTATAAATAAAGCTAAAGGAGCAAGTATAGCTCTTTACGGGGCAGGGCTTTGGGGTACTGCAAAAAGCAAGCACTGCTAACGCAAGAAAATTCTTTCCTGAAACATTTGTTATATTTACCGCCTTCTGCTTCAAACACTATTGCACATCATGAGGTGAGTCTCTAGTTTTTAGAAGATCTCTTATTGGTCAGACCACTGTTATTGTGGGACTCAATTTGGAAAAAGGAAGAAACTGATTTTACCAACTCGATTATTTTAGATTGTCTTAATCTGCATGATGCACTAAAAATTCCGAGGCTATTATATATTAATTCCTCTTTAGAAAATCTGTACAAAATATCAGTATGGTCAGAAACATCAAAAACATTGTCCCATACAAAGAAGGAGATCAGAGACTCCTATCTACAATATAGGTTGGATCCTAGATCAAAGGCTGAGAGAAATAAACCTACTGTTGCCTTGTCCATATCGTATAGCTTAGAGGAGGGTGCTAATAATTATTTGTCATATGTGACCTATGCCCAGCACCGTTTTGTGCTACTAAGATTGAGATGTGGCATCGTTCATCACGTTGTAGCATTTCCAAAAATGAGGACTCATCCATCAGTGTGCTTGTTGCATTTTATGTCTTACATGTGGATAGGAAATTTGTTGTTGTTAAAGTCTTCAGTGTACAATCATTGGATAGTTTTAGTTTTATGGAACACCGCTTCAGAGGGTAAGAGCGTCAACAATGGTTTTTGGAAAATGGATGAAGAAGTTTATGTTCACTATGTCTGCTGTGGAGCCAGTTGTGGTTGCTGGGGTTATGAACACTTGCTTCAAATTCTTGAGGGAGAATACCTAAAGGAGAAGCCCTGTTATATGAAGAGATCTGGTTTATGATGGTAGTTGTTAATCAGAATAGTACATAGTTTGACCATGAGAGCAGTATGAAGCAATGTTTGAAGCAGTGTGGGTGAAGGCAAAATGTAAATTTCTTCGGTGTGGGTTGGTTCAGTCCACATTTCTGTAAGATGTTCATGTTGGTAATAGAGTCTAGAAGATCAAAGAGAGTTTATTTCATACATTTGGTGGATAAATATTCTTGAATTCTAAGGCACTCAATAAAGTAATTTTTTGGTTAAAGGCCTCGATAAAGGTATTTTTCGAATAGGTGATTAAGGAGGTGATTTTCACAAAGGTTTGGCTATAACTGGGAGGCCTTCAGATGAAGTGGAATGCAGCCACACAGCAAGCCAATATGAAAAAGTGGCAATGGATGGGTTCCATTGAGATTATAGTATTATTTTTCTAGAGAGTGAATTGCCCAGAAATATTATGACCTATGCAATGCCTCCATTGGTCTTGTGTGTGTGTGTCTTGTGTTGCATACAGTAACCTTTGGAGATGAGGGCATCCAGAATAGGTGAAGGCATATAGGTGAGTCACCTCCCTGCGTCTAGTTTGTGCTGATATTTGTGATGTCTGCACATTGCATCCTTTAAAGTGTCCATTAGGGGCGGAGCCAAGATGGCGGAGTGAGCAGTCGTCCTGCTCCAGAGCTCCCGCCGAGGTCGGATCTAGCACCGGCCGCAAGGTCGTTATCAGCATTCAGGATACCCGAGTGGCATCCCCAGAGTCCCGGGAACGAGTTTGCTGGAAGCTGAGCCGAATTTGGTGGCCGTGAGCGGCTTCGGGAGCAAGGGGAGAGAGGCGGCGTGCGGTGGCGCTGAAGCCGCGTGGACGAGGCTGGTCCCGGAGGGGCTACTGGAGGACGGAAGAGCGGCTGCGGAGATCCCTGGCCCCCGGGGCGGCGGCCACCCGCATACTCAGGAGGGCCGCCTGGACGGAAGTGAGAGTCCCGGGGACCGGCGTGGTGGAGCCGCTGCTGCATCGGAGACCGGTCCGCCATCTTGGACGGCCGGGAGTGACACCAGAGGCGAGTCAGTGGGATCGGGGGCCTGGGTCTTGAGCAGTGGCGGGGTCGGGGCCCGGGAGAGCTTGGAGCTGCCCGTGTCCTCCCCCCCCCCCCGCGCTACCGTGCGGCGGCAGCAACGGAAGTGAGGAGCAGTGAGCCGAGGGACAGCCCAGGATGGCGAGTCGCACCGGTCCATCGGCGTCCATGGAGATTGGGGTCGGCTGCGCGCATTCCCCCTGCTGGAGGCGGCGTCCAGATCTGGGGTTGGTGATTGCCTAGGAGTCTGGGGCTGGAGGTCTGGCGGCCCGCTGCACCTGGATATTGTCGCTGGGTCCTTACTGTCGCAGCTCCGTGCTGGTGGAAGGTTGGTCCGGGACGCCGCGAGCGGCGGCAGGAGGCCTGGTGGAGCGGTCTTGGAGGCGCTGGGTAGGGGCTGGGTCACTAGTAGTCGCAGGCGGTGTGCGGCGGCCCCCCCCCCGGACGCCGGAGTGACTGGCTGGAGTTGGGTCGAGGCTAGCAGGAAACATTGGCTGCTGGGGCCCGTCGGTGCGGTGGTGCTGAGTCGGATATCTGCCACACTAGGTAGAGCGCAGCCTACGAGCCAGAGGGCATGAGGGGTGAATAGAGCCCCGGGCCAGACCAACGAGACGGACGCTGGGTGCCGGGGGTCAGGACCGCGATGGCGGCGGCCGTAGAGCGCAGAAGGATCGCGCTGGGTTGGAGGAGCACAAGGAGGGTGCTGCAGAGCTGGAGGACCCTGCCGGCCGTTGAGGGCGTTGGTGAGGAGAAGGTCGCCACACGTGGAGGGCGAGGCCCGCGACGACGGTCGCCGGAGTGAGCTGGCGGACAGAGTGGGAACAGAAGAGCAGCTGGTGAACATTGGGACGCTGGAGGTCCATGCTGGCCGCTGAAGGAGCTGGTGGTGGCGGTGGTGAGTCTTGGGGCGCCGAGGCTCGTCGGAGAGCGGCTCCCCAGCGGAGGAGTGGCGGAGGGGGCCGGGGATCCCCACAAGCTAGCCCGGGGGCTTGGAGAGTGGGGTGATGTCCAACCAGAGGAAGAGGCAGGACAAAACCATTAAGGACCTATTTTCCAGGGGTTCGGACGGGAAGATGCCCGTGGCCTCGGATCAAGGGGGCGCGGGGGGGACAGGCCCGGAAGGCGGAGGGTCGGAGCCCATCACTAAAGCCTTCATGGAGTCTATGTTCGCCGCGCTGCAGGCGGACATACAATCCTCCAAGCAGGAGTTCCAGTCGGAACTCAAGGAGGTCCGCCGAGATGTGGACGGCATCGGTGAGAGGGTCGCGGAGCTGGAGGGCAAGAGTGATGGGAGAGACGAGGAAGTCGCAACATTGCAGCAGGAGATCATTCGACTGCACGATCAGCAAGTGGACCTTCAGGGCCATCTTGAGGATCTTGAAAAATGCTCCCGTCGCCACAACATCCGGGTTCGGGGGGTGTGGATGGACGATACCTCGAAAGATCTGTTTACCTACGTGAGGGAGCTCTTTAATCACATCCTGGAGCACCCTCTAGACGCGGAGTTGGTGATAGATCGGGCCCATAGGGCGGGACCCCCCAGGGCTCCGTTGTCCCCCCCATCAGACATTCTGGTGTGCTTGCAAGATTACCGCACCAAGGAGCTGATAATGCAAAGAGCAAGGAAGATGCACCCCTTGCAGTTTCGGGGCCACAGCCCGGTGTTGTATCAAGATCTGTCCGCCCTCACGCTGCAGAAGTGGCGTCTCTTTAGGCCCGTTACGACGCACCTTCAGCAGAACAACATCCCCTACAGCTGGGGTCACCCCTTTCGCCTGGTGTTTCAGAAGGAGGACAAACTATACCAGCTGCGCTCACTGTTGGAAGCCTGCAAGTTGTTGGGGGTGGACCCCCCGGCTGAGGCGGGAGCTGAGGAATCCCCCACAGTGGGGGCGGAGAACTCTGGGCCTCGCTGGCGTCAACAGGGGTGTAAATGCCGGCCCAAGAAGCCGCCGGCAGCAGAGATATCGAGGGGCCGCCTGTCGGCGCTGGAGGCTGTCTCCTCGGACCTTTCGGGTACAAACACTGGCTGAACTGATTAAGAAAGGTATCTTAGTAACTCTGCTTAGTGAATCCAGAACTGGGCGGGAGGGAGGGCTTCTTTCCACTTTTCAGTGGGTATTCCCCAATGTCATATTACCGATCATGGACGAATGATGGACCTTTTGTTCTAAGTTATTATGAGGTTGTGTTTTTTGGGTTTGGAGTTTCGGGGATGGGGGAGGGACGGTGCTCCACGTCTACAATTCCTTCACGGAGAGAGTGCTCATTAGTGCTCATTCAGCTTGAGGAGGTCGTATCTGCCATTTCTCGTCTCAAGGTTGGTAAGGCCCCGGGCCCTGACAGCTTCTCGGCCATCTTTTACAAGAAATTTTGCCCCAGCTGGCCCCGATCCTCACCCGGCTGTTTAACTCTTTCGCTGCACAGGGAGCTATTCCCGGCGACCTCCTGGAGGCCTCGATTGCGGTCATCCCAAAGCCTGGGAAAGACAGTTCGCGCTGCGGATCTTACCGTCCAATATCCCTCCTTAACGTGGATTTGAAATTATATACCGGGATTCTAGCTGCCCGCCTCAGCCCCCAGATGCCACTACTCGTAGACCCAGACCAGGCGGGCTTTATCCCCGAACGCCAAACGGCGGACAACACGAAACGGATTTTGCATCTTATTGAAAAGGCTACTCGGGTCCCCGGGGAATTTATGATGTTGGCCATTGACGCTGAAAAAGCATTTGACCGCGTCCACTGTCCATTCCTGGAACAGGTGTTGGAGAGGGCAGGTCTGGGTGCACGGTTCCGCACGCACATCCTCAATTGTTATAGGTCTCCCACCGCGGTCGTCAGAGTGAATGGCTTCACGTCCTCCAGATTCCAAATTGAGAGAGGCACGAGGCAGGGGTGCCTCTGTCCCCCCTCCTTTTTGCCCTCTATATGGAGCCCTTGGCGCAGAGGCTGCGACAGAACCCTGAGGTCACGGGGATTAGGTTCGGGGGTTATGTCCACACGATAAGTTTATACGCAGATGATGTCCTGTTGTCGTTGTCTGACCCACTTTCTGCTCTCCTGGCATCCTGGGTGGAGCTGGATGGGTTTGTTCAAGCGGCCGGGTTTAAGGTGAATGCAGAGAAGTCCGTGGCCTTGGACTTATTGTTATCTAGCTCTACTCGAGCTAAGCTGCAGACCTGCCTTCCCATTGGCTGGTCGGTTACTGCAATCTCATACCTGGGGATTCAACTGGCCCCATCACTGCCCGCTGTGGTCGACCTGAATTATACGCTACAGCGCGACAGAATTCGTCGTCAGCTTGAACGGTGGCGGCACTGCCCCCTTTCTTGGTTGGGTAGGATCGCAGCAGCAAAGATGACCGTCCTTCCGCAGATTCTGTATCTCTTTCGTACTATCCCTCTCCGTCCACCGACGGGATGGATCAATGCTATGCAGTCGGAGTTGTCCCGCTTTGTCTGGAAGGGGCTGAGGCCACGCATGCGGCGGGCACTGACGATGCTGAGCATGCCACCTACACGGTTCCGAATTTTACAGTACCACAGACCCTCCTTTTGCCCTTACATAGGCAAGAACTATACTAATCTGAGTCCAAGTCTATGTTCTTAAAGTCATGGAGATGTTGCTCTAGCATCATCCTATTGCTTAGCTCGTCCCTTGATACAGGTTTCCTTACACATGATGTAACACAGAGGCTACATATTACAGGAGCACACTGTATGCATAAACAGAACAGGAAAAGAATGGCTAAGATCATCCCAATGACTATTAGAATCTTCCATCCCCAAGCTGATATCAGTCCCCAGAACCACCCCATCATTGACCAATCTCCTTTATCCACGTGAATGGATTCGGAAATCTTATGTAGTTTGGAAATGGCCTGGTAGACTGTCGGAGCGTTATCTGGTATGAAAATACAACAGCTCGATTGGATAACCTTGCATACCCCACCACGGTCTGCAAGTATGACATCTAGAACCATACGGTTCTGCACGTCATGAGGCGATCCGCTTGAAGCTCAGCTGTCAAGTTACCAAGGGCACCAGCCGTTACATTAACAGTGGATTCAACTACACGAGTCAGTTGTCTCAGGTTCCGACTATTGACCATTGGTCCCCAAAACGGCAGGAAACCCAGGAAAAAGTCTCCCGCTTCCTGACCGGCAGTATCTTCCTCACTAACAACACCTCTCACAACTCTGGTCTTGTGATAATCAGAGGCAGCAGTAAATGTTGGCGGTAGCAAATTTGCAACATAACACGTGCCCGAGAAATCAGGGGGCAACCATGTGTATGCTCGATCACTACAGACAAAGTATGTACCCTTGGCAGCTAAAAACGCAGGGGAAAGCTGTGATGGAAAAGTGTACGTTTCAGTACAGTTACTCTTCCCTAGTTGAGCTCTTGGATTTTGACCATTGCCTTGTAAACAAAGGCGACCCATGTGTGGTACAACCCAAATTGGAGATGAACTTTTGCGCAGTTTTTCGCCCAAACTGATGCTATACCCCGTCGCGTTGCAACCTACATAAGCTCGCAACTCATCCTTGGGAATAGATGTATATGCATCGATATCTCTACTCATATCTGCAACTCCTCTCATCAAGGCTTTATTGATCGAGTTAAGTCTAGTGGAACGCGGTGGTCGCTGGGAGTAGGTTTCAAGCGCAAAAAGAAACATGGTCTGGAATGCCCATGATGAACCATTATAGCTAAACGGCAGTACTAGATATGGGATACCCTTATTAATGGTGTGTGGCGTCAAACCACACACCCAGCAGTTTGTTGTATTCATAACTAGTTGGTGCTGGTGTAGGAGTTGAATGAACGAATTGTTTACAAATTCAGCACGTCTAGCTTGTTCGTGTTCTGGCAGAGGGTGAAAAGAGTGCGGAAAAACAGTAGGAAGAGGTGTGGGCTGTACAGTGGGTGCAAATGACACTTGGAAGGACAATAGTACACAACCTACAGAAAACATCATTATGCTAGATAGCACAAACAGACATAATACTACAAAACATTTGCTATTCATTATTTTACATATTCTGCTCTTGAAATTTATTTCCTCGGTGGGCCTCTCCATCCTGAAAACTCCATCCTCTAATCGTGCTGCTCGCGGCGGATGAGTATCTTCTGCTAAGGAGTACACCTGTCAGTTCAGGGAACGCCCTAGACCAACCAGAACCGTAGACCTAACGTCTTTGGCTTGTACCCCAAAGTCTTGGCACCGCGACCCTGCAGCTGAACCCGGATGGTGGTTCGAAAAACAAAAAGTCAAAAAGTTTTTCAGATGAGATAGCTGCACTTTTGAAAATATCAAAGAAAAAGAATTTTTATTTGTCCATAGTTCTTGGCCTCAAATTATAGCGACTTCTGCCAGGTACTGTCTGGTCCTGAAACAAAAGTTCAGGCTCTGTGGTGTCCAATCGGATTGATGGCGATGTAGCTTCTTGCAGAATGTCGTCACTTTCTTGCTCTGTATTTGTTCCCTTTACACGTGCATCGCTAAAAGGCACAAAACGAGGCACAGTGTCAGCCTCGGAGTCAGCGATCCCCTCCTGGACCCACCGATCATACGGTAGGGGCATAGGGATCCTCTTGCAATGTATGCCGTGTATCCAATTCTTTTTCCCTTTCACTCGAACCGCTGATCTTGTCGATAGCAGGACTAGGTGGGGGCCGATCCAACGGGGCTCATCATTTTTCGTATGTTGAAAATTCTTAATTAGCACCCACGTTCCAGGATCTTAGGGTGTCCTGGAGCTTCAGAGGCCTGGGGAAGAGTATCGTGAACCTGTTGGTGTACGACACGCAATTTAGCCGTCAATTCATACAGATAATCAAGCAGTACTGGATGTTCGATTTCACTGAATTTTGTCGGCCTTGGCACTCCTCATACATTGGCCGGACGACCAAACACAATTTCATACGGACTAAGTCCCACTCGTGAATGCACAGTCATTCTTGTTGATAGGAGTGCTAAGGGCAGAGCGTCCGGCTATTTAAGACCGGAGCTCGCCTGAATTTTGGCCAACTTAAGTTTCAAAGTGCCATTGTAGCACTCTACTAATCCAGCTGATTGGGGGTGATTTGCAGCGTGGAACTTCTGCTTAATGCCTAGTCCCTCACACACATCCTTCATCACTCGACCTACAAATTCACTCCCATTATCACTCCATACCATCCTCGGCATTCCGAACCTAGGGAAAAATTCTTTGACAAGGGCTTTAGCTGTGGATAAGGCCGTATTGTCTTTTAGGGGATATGCTTCTATCCATCTTGAAAAGGCGCAAACAACAACCAGTAAATATTTCAAATTGTTGCATCTTTCCATGTGGATGAAATCTAGTTGCAGAACCTCGAAGGGATATGATGGAGGCGCAAAATGACCAGGTGGAGTTGGGGTTCCCCTACCAGGATTGTATTTCAGACATACCATGCAACTTTTGACCACATTCTCCGCACACTTAGGGATTCCAGCATTCTGCCATACTGGAGCCAACAACTTACAAATCCCTTTCACACTGATATGTACCATTCCATGCGCCATCGTAACCACTGGAAGCACATATGCATCAGGTAACAACCATCGCCGGTGTTCTGACAAATCAATCCAACAACCGTTTTCATCTAATTTACCCTTACTCTCTTTCCACATACTCAATTCTTTCTCTGTGGCTTCAGCTTGAAGGGACTTCACACTCTCTATCGTGTCTTCACACATTCCAACATCACCAACCCATCTTGCAGGGCCTGCAACATACATTCGAGTTGTCACATCTTTTGCTGTTTCTTTCGCGGTTTCGTCAGCAAATTCATTACCACGCCCAACATCATCGGTAACCTTCTTGTGTGCGCTGCATTTCACAATCGCGACTTGTAACGGCAAGGTCAGTGACTCAAGGAGATCATTCACTAACTGACCATTCTGAATCTTAGCTCCATGCGAGGTCAGGAAACCACGTTCTTTCCACAAACGCCCAAAACTATGGGCCACACCAAAAGCATACTGACTGTCAGTATATATGTTCACTTTCATTCCTTTCGACAACACGCATGCTCTTGTAAGTGCAATTAATTCTGCTGCTTGGGCTGAATTATGTGGTATGCGTGCAGTTTCAACAATCGTGTGCAGAGTCGTGACAGCATATGCAGCAGTCGTATCACCATTCGGAAGCTTGAAGCATGAACCATCCACCCATAAGGTACCATCACATTCAACCAGGGGAGTATCTTTAAGATCCACTCTCCCTTTTGTTTCTTCTTCTGTTCTGAACAGACAATCATGCTGTTCAACCTCATCTGTGTCTGCTGAAATTGGCAATAATGTGGCTGGATTCAGCGTGTTGCACCTTTTTATGTGCACATGGTTTGCTAACAGGGTCAATTCATACCCTGACAATCGAGCATTAGTTAAATGCTGTGTCTTGGTCCTGTTTAACAATGTGTCCACCGGATGGGGAACCATTACAATCAATGTATTATTCATCACTAGTCCAGCAGACTGTCGAATAGACACAGCTGCTGCCGCTGTGGCTCTTAAACAACTTGGCAATGCCCTCGCTACAGGGTCCAAAGTCGACGAAAAATACGCGCACGGACGCGGTCTGTCTCCAAAAGGCTGTGTTAGCACTGACAATGCGCAACCGTCCTTTTCATAAACATACAAGTTAAAAGGCTTACTATAGTCGGGGGTACCCAACACAGGAGCTGAACATAATGCCTTGCGTAATTCCCAAAAACTTTTCTGACACTCTTCAGACCATGGGACAAGGTTCGGTATATCTTTATATGTTAATGCTAGCAATGGTTTTGCCAGCAAAGAAAAACTAGGGATCCAGTGCCTACAGTATGAAGTAATGCCCAAGAAAGCACGTACTTTTCTCTTCGTCCTTGGCACGCTTAATTGTGCAATGGCTTGGATTCTTTCTGGGGTCAGCTTCCTTCCCTCCTTCGATAAGAGATGACCTAAATAGGTCACTTCTTGTCGACAATATTGCAGTTTAGAGAGAGACACTTTGTGATGAAAGGCAGACAAATGACGCAACAATGATGATGTAGCTCCTTTACAAATCTCCTCAGTATCCGCGGCGATTAGTAAATCGTCAACATACTGGATAAGGGTAGCACCTTTAGGTAAAACAAGGGCATCAAGCTGCGCTTTTAAAGCCTCACTATATATTGATGGACTTTCACAGTAGCCCTGTGGAGCGCGTTTAAAACGGAAGCTTCGACCTCCTAAACAAAAGCCAAAAATATCCCTGCTCTCCTCTACAATCGGGATACTAAAGAAAGCATTCTTTAAATCAATCACTGAGAACGAAGCAGCGGAAGCTGGGATCATAGTCAACAAGGCAGTTATATCAGGGACCACTGGAAACTGTGGCACAACTACCTTATTGACCTCTCTAAGATCGATCACAAATCTGTAAACAGGTGGCTGAGAAGGGTCAGTACGTTTTAAAACAGGCAGAACCGGACTATTGCAAACGTTGCCTCTCGTCTCTTCAATCACATCCTTCTCAATTAAATCATAGATAATTGCTAACAACGCTTTTTCACCTTCCTTAGAGATCTTGTACTGGGGAATGCGGGGCAATTTAACATTGGCTTTCAAAGTGACAACATACGGGGGTATTTCCAAAAGGCCCACATCATTAGGGCCAGTGGCCCAAAGGGCATCAGGAAGAGACGACAATTCAGCTGGTAGTTTATTCTTTGACAAATACATGGGAGAAATCACTTCCTTACCCAGCGTAAGTTGTACTCCCGAGGGGGAACAATATGATGTCGCATGTAATCTCTTTAACAGATCCAATCCTAACAGGTTTTCACCACATCCTGTCGTTAGGATGAGGGGGGCTTTCAGCTCACAAGGTCCAACAGAAAGGGCCATAGGACTTGAGATCGGGTTCCTAACCGGGGCGCCAGAAAAACCTACGGAAACATTCATTTCGCCAGACAAAGGCGCACCAGGGAGTTTTGAGCGCATAATAGAACTCTTTGCAGCACCAGTGTCCAGCAGAAAGGGCTCTGTTACTCCCGCTGTAGTCACCTTAACATACGGTCCGCTCTGATCCACTGGCACTGAAACAACTCCCTCTCTCTGACTATGGCTATCCTAGTAATCATTACCTTCCGTATTATCATCTTCCACATAATAGTCATTATTATAGTACTGCGCTGTCTTGCCAGTTGCATTGGCTTGCTGATCAAAACTATTCATAGTATTTTGAGGCGGAAGAGAACGCGCGTTCTGGGGAACATTTCCACGCCCTCTACCTCTTGGGGCTTGCTGGCCACCTCTACCTCTTGCGCCATAAGCATTATTCGTGCGCTGCAACAATCTAAGGCAATTATTTTTTAAATGACCTTCCTCCTTGCAATATGAACACTGATTGGGACCTACAGGGACACATGGTTGATAATACCCATACATTTGCTCATTATTCTGAAATTGTTGGGGTTGCTGATAGATACCCTGGGTTTGCCTATAATTATTCTGACCTCCACGTGGCGGATAAGCCTGCTGTAAAAGAACCTTTGTTTTCAACTCTTTCGTTTTCTTGTCTGTTCTATCCTTCTCATCTTTATCCCTATTTTCATAATACTGTGCAGTAGCCAGTATTTGCGCTGAAGAGGAAACGGCCCAAGAACTCTCCGAATCTTTTAATTTTTTACACAACTCCGGAAGCAAATTATGCACAAATTTATCAACAAATAACGGTTGGCCACCTTCTGTACTCATGTCCTGACCACTGTGGTCGATAAATGTTTCTTCAAACCTGGTGAAGAAATCGGACACTGTTTCATCTTTCTTCTGCTTGCATGCGGATAATTTATCCCAATTTACACGTATAGCGGGCATTAAAGTTTTCATATAGTTAATTATTCTGCCAGGGAGTTCTGCTACCGCGGGCTCAGGCTTGGCACCACCAACCTGTCTATTGTCTGCATTAATGATATTAGCCCATGTGTCACCTAGTTCTGCAGCATGATCTGCATTACGAATCAATCCCCATAAAGGCTGTGGAACAACATTTCCGAACAACATATCCATGTCAGCCAGGTTCATGACACATGATTCTGCAGTCTGTGATAACTCCTTATAATATCCTGCAGGGTTCTTACGGGGGTCAGGTAGAGTCTGCTTAAGCGCTAAAACTTCAGATCGTTTCCAGGGAACATGTACCCAAACACGCTGAAAATGTGACAGAACGGGTGGATTAGCCTGTGCATCACCAGGTCTCCAGACTGGAGGAACCTCACTCATCGGGTATTGTCGCGCTTTTACCTGTTTCCCTTCAGGGATTTCCTGTTCAAACAACGGCTGCCGACAATCCCCATTCCTGAAAGACAGCAGTGTCGCCACTGCTTTCTCAACATCAGAACCCACAATCGTACCTTTTCCAAATTCAAATCGCACTTGACACAACTCTTGCGGACTGGAGTCTAAATCATTATCTTCCAATTCCTCACATAGGATTTCACACATTTTCTCAAAAACTTATCTCTGTTGTGGCGCTTCCCACTGATGAAAAACATTAACAACAGATTCTACATCATATCTAGAAGGATAAACAATCCATCTACGTGCCATGCGGTCCAGTTCTTCTTTCTCTCTAGAACCAGGTATTTGACTACGTAACTGCTTACGTTGTGGACCAGGGGTCGTAGTAGACGACCCAAAGAGGGGTGATATAAGACTAGTGACTGCACTAGCTATTCGTTGTCGTGCAGAAGGAGAAGTTGAGGCAAGAACCGGGGGAAAAACAGAGGGAAGAAAAACGGGTGTAGATACAGATACAGGAGTAGTAACAGGTAGGGCACCAAGGTAGGCAGCTGATGAGCTAGGTAAAGTCGCAGGCAGCGCAGAAGTGGTAGGTAGCAAAATCGGAGTCCCTTGGGAAGGCTGTGCTACCGGGACAGGAGCCGGCTGAGGAGGAGCTGGCGGCTGCGGGAAAGCTTGCGGTGCATTAGCTGGAGTCTGTACATTTACGAGTTGCGGAGGCGCTGTAGCATTTTGCGCATACGGGGGTGGCGAACTTAGCAAATGCGACATTAGGGGGTCTTTCTCTTTTTCTTTTGACTCATCTTGTTGAAGGGGTGGCAAAACTGGGTAACATTTATCAATAACTAGTTTGCGTTGCCTGTGCAACTGCTCATTCATTTGGTCCTCTTCATTATCCTTAAACTGTAAAGCTGCTTGCATTATCGACATACCTCTCTCTCTTTTATTCTTCTTTGCTAATTTAATTTCTTTTTGTTTGGCTTCCTTTCGCCATAGGCGGAAAGAATCAAACATCGCCGGCCGGGCTTTCTTCTTAAACAATTTAACTTCTAAATTATCTAGGATCTCTGTGTCGAAACTACCATTTTGGGGCCATTTTAAAACACCATCCTTCCTGGTGTATCGGATCCATACTTCATTATACGTAATGGGGCCCACGCCGTGTTTCACATAAAGCTCATATGTTGGAGTTCCAATTGGAGGAACCGGACACGAATCCTCTAATCGGGAATCCCTTTTACAACCAAAACAAAACAAATTTCTAAATATACTAGAACCAGGCATCTTCGCTCACTAGTCTAGTTTCAAACTTCAAAGGATTATCGAATACGATAGTCTCGTGAATACACGAGTCCTCTGGCTTTGGCACTTGCAAGACCCAAATCAAAGCGATCCCGAAGGATACCAAAATCCCGAAGGATACCAAACAAACTGGGAGACGCTCTACTTATACTTAACTGAGGTATCGATGACTTCACCAGAAGACTCTCTCAATTGTTTCGCTCTACCAAATCGTCAAGGATCCAAAACTGGGTGATTAATCAGGGCAGCAGTCCTTCGTAGCCGTCGGGACGCGGAGAACCTCGCAGAAAAGACTTTCGGACCACGTCGACATGCAGGGGTCGATGAAGTGGCGGCCTTCCTCCAGAATTTCCACACGAAGCTCCTCACGAACCTCTGGCTTGGACCGGTACCACTGAAATCGCCCCGAGTTGGGCGCCAACTGAAGTACTGGGTTTTTAGAACCCAGTGGTGCAGGGGAACACACCCTAAGACTTCGGATTCTTCCTGTTTCAGACCCACAGAAACACAGAGTCTTCTAGGTGAAATCAAAGATCGTATTTATTGGCTGCAGACCAATCACAGGTATCCGAGAAGTACAACACGATGTATGTTCTCAGGAGACTGCTCCCGAACCAAAAAACAGCCTTTTCTTATATACAGAATATTACGCTTCTGGGCAACACCGCCCCTATTTTACAAGTGGTCATTCACATATTTTCGTTTCAAAGGAACAGCAGAGCCATAATGACAATCCCACATTTCAGTTCTTTAAGCATACAGTCATTGTACCCAGCAAGGCTCAGAACCCTCATCAGATAACAGCGGACCCCAATAAAACGGGCACCTCCTGCTCGTAAAACAAGCCATAAAGTAGGAAACAGAGTCAGGTGTGAAATAGCTTAGTCAGAGATCATGTGCGAACAGGGGCTTTATGATGGGTCGAGCCCTGATGCTAATCACATTAGGCCGCGAGGAAAGGAACCGGCCGGACAGGATTGACCTCGGGCAGCGGAGTCAGTTTGCACAGGTCAGAGAGAAGTCACAGAAGGTGTACGTGTCCTTTAGGCCTAGGCATGGCCTTAGTGCGCAGCCTATGTGAGGGCAACCACAAAATGGCTACTGTTCTAAAATGGAACCCAAGGGTACAATATGTGGTATCGTATGCACGGTGAATTCATCAGTGAAACATGACGAAAACACTCATACATACCGCATTACTCATTTGCGGTTGAAGGATACCAAAATTGGCATGGTGGGTCATGCCACCTACACGGTTCCGAATTTTACAGTACCACAGGGGCCTCGGAGTTCCGGACTTACGACTCTATTTCCAAGCTGCCCAATTGAGATATTTGGTAGAATGGAGTAAATGGGAATCGGAGAAACATTGGCTGTTCCAGGACCAGGCTATAGCAGCACGCCCTCTGCAGGAGATCCCCTTTTTACGCAAACCCCACAGGCCCCTGAATCTATATGCCTCTTATATCACGCGGGTCCCGCTTGAGGTTTGGGATGCCACCAATCTTCTACACGAATTGACCACCTTTCCGTCTCCACTTACCCCGCTGATGGGCAATCCAGACTTCACCCCCGGCCTGGAAGAAACCGCCTTTGCGGGATGGAAGGAGGCAGGTTGCCGGTCCCTTTGCCATGTTTATGGGCGGGAGGGAGGGGTATATTCATTTACGCAGCTGCGGGAGGACTTTGGGTTGCAGGAGACGGAGAGACTGCGATACATGCAAGTAAGACACTGGGCGCTTCAGCCACAAGTTCGCTCTGGGGCGGAGCGGCGCCTCTCCTCCTATGAGCGGTGGCTCATCACACGCACGACAGATAAACACCTCATTTCTGACCTTTATAGGCAATTGCAGATCATATATAAGCACTCCTATAACTCTAGCAGGAATAGATGGGACCGAGAATTGGGGAGAACATTGAGCTATAAGGAGTGGGAGGATATATATTATAGGGCAAGACACTCTGCATACCATATGGGGCTCACGGAGACTCTCACTAAGATTGTGACGTACTGGTATTACACCCCGGAGCGCTTGCATCAGAAGGATCGGGCGCGGGAGGCACGGTGCTGGAGGGGTTGTGGGGTGGTGGGCAGTCTCACCCATATCTTGTGGGAATGTACCCATCTCAGATCTTACTGGCAGCAAGTGTTAGATGAAATTGATAGGCATTTTGCGACGGAGATACCGCGTTTCCCGGCATATGTGCTCCTTGGTTTGCCCAACTCATTGACGTACCCGTTACGGTCCCGTAGGGGTCGCCTGATGACGATTGCACTAGGGTCTGCTATCCAAAACATCCTCAGCCACTGGGGTACTCCTCAGGGGCCGGCTTTTACGGGGTGGTTGTATCGTTTATGTTATGTCTTGGGTATGGAAAAACTAGCACTGACCATGATGGGGGAGGGGGAGAGATTTGGAGAGTTATGGCGGCCCTTCCTGTCGATCCTGGCCGCTGAATTTAGGGAAGTTACCTGTCCCAGATATCTGAGACTGCTGCGCATTGCAGAAAGCTCGGAGGAAGGAGGGCACTAGAAGCACAACGAGGGGTTAGGAATGACGTGGAGCACGGGGGGGACGGGGAAGGGTGGGGGTTTCCCCTTTTTTGTTTTTTTCCCTTTCTTTTGGGGGGGATAAGTTATGTTATGTGCTATGTATGCAAGGAGCGTGAGTATTGAGCAGCTCCGGTACATGCTACCCACGTGAGAAACGATGTGGACCGGTCCGGCAGGGGTTCGCACTTGAGCCTGTATGAGAGTTGTTATATGCATATATCTATGTTGAAAATGCAATAAAAACATGTAAACCATAAAGTGTCCGTTAATGAGCACGAGTTGAAGTGTCTTCCCAGTACATGTTCTCTGTAACATTTAGGAAGCCTTGGGGCTGGCAGTATTAGAATGAGGTAAGAAAGTGGGGTGTTTGAAAGTAACTTTCGGTGTGGAGATTTTGTTTCATTTTGGATCCTGGGATCAGGTGCATGCAGTTATTCATCCAAGGAGTACGACACAGGGGGTTTATCACTAGTCGTTTAAGCGATCCTAAAAAGACCAAAGAGAAGTTACTGCAGATCTTGGCCTTGCATTGCTCTGTTTCTTGCCTCTACTGCCTCACCTCAGAGGCTCTAAGGCCTCTCAAGAGAAACAATGAATACATTACATTCAGTTGACCATGACGGAGATATTCTGCATCATTGAAGCAGTGTTTGCAAAAAGCGGCTGATATTTGTGATCAAGTGAACATGTGAGTAAGACTACCCAGATCTCGCAGGTACTCGTTTTAATCAGCATCAGCTTAATTTAAACTGGGTTTTCAGTATTATATTTACAATCCTGTGACATTATATGTGTGAATAAAGGCAAACCATTCCTGGTGGGAAGGAGAGGTTTGGTGTCAGCTATCCCCATTGGTGTTCACAACCATGTCTTATTATACATGTGACTTAAGACTGGCCATTCCTGGAAAGAGAGGTCTTGAAATTCTGTTTGATTGACGACATTAGACCATTTCCTTTGTTACATTTCAGAATTGAGTTTATTTATTAATGTCACATTTTTCCAAGTTGTTAGCTCAATGCTCCTTCTCATGCTGCATCTTATTGTGCCACAGCTGGAAATGACACTCTGGGTATCCCACGTATTTTATTAAGATGGATCCACACCGTGCACCCTCCTCACTTTCACACTCTTTAAGGTGCCATCTTGAGCCTAGATTCCGGGTTGATTCAAGTATAGCAAGAGCACCAGTTCGAGCAGGCATCAAATTATTGTCCGAGGAACCAATTCTAATGATAACTTCTAGCATATATATCTCTTAAGGATTTTTAATCAGCTGTGACTCATAACAAGAGAATGGAAGGTAACAGAAAAACAATGATTAGCAAACAGCAATGTTTACATTCAAATCTGTGTGCTGTTTTACTTGTTTCAAAAGTGCAGGTGAAGATGGTTGTTGTAGATTATCACAAGGACCATTGGGTCATATCATGAAAAGTTGTGCTGGCTCAGCACAGAGCCGTGTGCCTCTGTTTTGTGTGTGAGGTTTCTTAAGTTCATACATATAAATGAGTTAATGCATAAATGCAGATAGCTCAAGTCAAACACAAAGAGCAGAGAGTGCCACTCTCTGTTTTCAACTTCTTCTGTCTAAAGTTCATGGAATAACTCGGAGGAATTCTGAGTTATATCCATGACCTTTAGACATCTCACACATAAACGACAGGTGCCCAGCTCTGCACTGAGCCAGCAAATCTCTTCAGGATATGGTCTCTTGTTTATAATTCAACAGAAAAATCATTGATAACTTTCTGTAAAATATGATCATGATGTGACCTCTGCAGAGCCGGACTGGCCGTAGCGGGCATCGGGCAATCCCCCGGTGGGCTGCACGGGTGGGGGCCGGTTTTGGGCCCCAGGGGGCCATTTTTGTTACAGGGCCTGTAAGATCGCCGCTTTATCACAATGGGAGCCTGATGGTAGTAACTGGGCAGACACCGCATCTGTGGTACCGTGCTTTATTATAAGTAAGCTCACACACAGGAGCGCCGGAGCGGAGCTCCGTACTGTTTCGGAATCGGCGCTCTAATGCCGATATCATGGCCGCTCCTGGATGTCCGCTGACGTCACACGCAGTGTGCGCCCGCAGACTAGACCGCTACACCACTTCTCCCCCTTTATAATAACTAATAACATAACAACCCCCCAGAACTTGTACAGTCTTACTTGTTGTCCATACTGAACTCCCCGAATCTCCTGGGCAACATGACTCTTCTTCCGCACCGTGTCCACTTACTGCTCTCACCAGTTTTCGGGGTGGTGGTGACCCCGTCCAGGCAGGGAGTTCCTTCTCCTCCCTTTAATCCTGCATCTGTCCTCTCCTCCTTCTCAGTCCCCACCTGGCCGGTGGACGCCTGTCCTATCGTTTCCTCTCTCCCTCTGCGACCACTTCCCGACTGGGGACTGCCTTCTCCTTCCTTGGGACTCTCTCGCTCTGTCTGCAGGGCCCGCTTGGCACCGGCTGCTCCGGTATCATCCGACTCTGCACTTGTCCACCTTCCAGCGGTAGGGGAGCATCTCGCCCTTCGGTCTTGGGACCATATCTTCCCGTCACTGAGGAGGGCTGACCTGGAGTATGGTTCCACTACTTGGAACGGGGAAGTGAACTTACTGTCTCCTTTCCTCCTTTGTGTAGGCAATTTGACTCTTACCCATTCGCCCTTCTCGAGCGCCACTTCCTTGGTGTTGTGCCTCTTGTCGCAATACTCCGTGTATACAGTCTGTGCTCTTTCCAGGTTCTTGCGTACTACCGCTGGGGACCAGTGGCTTTGCACCGTGAGATGTTTCCATGCCACATTATCCTTCGTGAAGGGCTCTCTCCCTCTCAGCACCCGGAACGGACTGTATCCCGTGGAGGTGGGTGTTATCCGGTATGCCCACAGCAACCGTTTCAACTCCTTTTCCCAATTTACGCCTTGGTTGATCACTGCCTGCACTGATCCCATGATTACCCGGTTGAACCTTTCCGCCGCTCCATTTCCCGCTGGGTGATAGATCGGCGTATGTCGGACTGTGATGCCATTTCTGTCCATGAAGGTTTCCCACTTGTTTGATGTGAATTGCGGGTCATTGTCACTCAGAATCCCTTTGGGGATTCCCTCTCTTATAAAGACGTCTGTCAGAAATTCTAGTATTGTTTCAGTTTCCGCGTTGTCCGCCACATGGACCTCCGGCCATTTAGAGTAACGGTCTATTACGACTGTGATGTATTTCTGGACGTCATTCATGTCCTGTATCGGTCCCAGGATGTCGATGGAAACTTCTTCCCAGGGATTCTCTGGACACTCATATCGCCCTAAGGGCGGACGGAACACTTTATGGGTCTTGTCCGCGTTGCAGCACTGCTCGCACGCCCTCACATGGCGTTCCACTACGATGTCCATCCCTGGCCACCAGTAGTCTTCCTTCGCTCTCCCTTTCGTTTTCAATATCCCCAAGTGGCCTTCATGTGCAATGGACACAATGCGGTGCCTCAATGTGGACGGAGGGATTACTTTACTGCCTCGCAGCAAGAACCACGGGTTGTCCCATACTGACAATTCTTCCCGGACTTCCCAATACTGCTTCAATTCTTCCTCTAGTAATTTCTTTTCCGGCCATCCCTTGGTTACGTACGCTTTAACTTAATTTCTCATCCTTTTCATATTCCGTCTCCCATTCCTGTCCACTTATGGCTCTTTCATGATCTCCTGTGAACGCCACCGCGTAGTCCTCCCATCCTCCTTCATCCTGGACGTCCGTGACTTCCTTGGATGCTGCTCTGCTTAGGAAGTCAGCTACTTTGTTCTTGTGTCCAGGCAGATACTCCACGTCATATACATAATCTAGGAGTCTCAGCGTCATCTTGGCGATTCGAGGCATGGCATGCTCATGCCCACAGGACGTGAGAACTTTCACCAGCGGCTTGTGGTCCGTGCGTAACAAGAATCTTCCACCCCACAGGAATTGCCGGAATTTCTCCATTGCCCACACCGCTGCGAGCATTTCCTTCTCGATGACACTAAATTTACTCTCATTGGGAGCTAACACTCGGGACGCAAAACTTATCGTGTTGGTCACTCCTTCTGTAGTCCTTTGCGTGAGCACCGCTCCTAATCCATGGTCACTGGCGTCCGTGGTCAATACAGTTTGCGCATTTGGGTCAAATCCGTGAATGGGCACTGCCTCACTGATGTGTCTTTTCATATCTTCGAATTCCTGTTGTTGCTCTTCCGTCCATCGGAATGTAGATTTGTCTTTAAGAAGTGACCTCATGTGGTGGGTTTTGGAGGCAAAGTGTGGTACAAACTTACTGTAAAACTCCGCCATCCCCAGGAAGGTCCGGACATCTTCCTTGTTCGTGGGCGTAGGGGCATCCTTTATGGCTGCAACATTGGACGCTTTGGGTTCAATACCGTGTTTACTTATCTCGTGCCCTAAATACGTGACTTTGTTCATGCCGAACTTGCATTTGTCCCATTGGGCTGTGAGTCCGTTCTGCCTTAACACGGTTAACACCTCTCCCAACTTCCTGTTGTGATCCGCTTTGGATGTCCCCATTACCAATATGCCGTCCTGGAAGTATTGGATGCCTGTTTTCTTGTGGAACAGCCTGTGCATAAGTTTTTGGAAGACTGCTGCCGCTGAGGCAAGTCCGAACGGCATCCTCAGGAACTTGTAGCACCCAAACGGAGTGATAAATGACGTCAGATGGTTGCAGGATCGGTGTAAGGCAATCTGATGGTAGGCAGACGTCAAGTCTATGGTAGAGAACCATTGTGCCCCTCGGGTCTTGGCCAACATTTCGTTGATGCGGGGAAGTGGGAACTTGTCCACCACAATGTTCTTGTTAAGCTCCCTTAGATCAACACACAACCTCACCTTCCCGTTGGGCTTCTGCGCCACCACTAACGGCGCCAACCATTCCGCGTTGTCAATTGCTTCTATCACCCCATTGTCCTCCAGTCTCTGCAGCTCTTCCTGTACCGCAGCCCTGGTCCGGAATAGGATGTTGCGTACTTTGTGGGACACCGGATGGGCTCCCTCTCTCAGATGGATTCTATGAGTGAACTTTGCCATACGACCAATGGAGTCCTTGAAGACTTCTGGGAATTCTTCTTTCCAACGCTGCGCTTCATACTCAGGTCCGTCCTCGGTCATGAGAACTTGCGTGTGTCCACCTGGGTTCAGTTTCATCCCCAAAGCTCCCTGGTCCTTCCAGCCCAATACAGATGGTCCCTTTTCTGCCATGTACAATTTTCCTTCTTACGTTCTGCCCCTGAACTCAAAGGGTAAAGGGCAAAACCCTACCATGGGTATGGGCGTCCCGGTGAACGTCACTGGGTGGATGTCCGTGGGCCTCAGGTGGTGCTTCGTCCTCGTTACAAAATCTTCCTCCCATATTCTCCTCTGTATAATTGTGTAAGGCGACCCCGAGTCCGCTACCATGGTAACACTCACTCCGCCAATAGTCATTTCGCATCTTGATTTCTTATCCGCTGAACTTTCAATGCCCAGTATTTGTTCTTCCACTATCAAGATCTCGTCTTCCTCATCTTCGTTCTCCTCATCATCCTCTTTGCGTGTTTCGTGCACCACGTACTTCACTTCCTGCCTCTGGGACTTCCTGTGGCACACCTTCTCATAGTGTCCTATCAATCCACAGTATGCGCACTTGGCTCCGAACGCCGGACAGCCCTTGTCGCTGGCGGCTTGCGTGCCACTGCCGCATCTGTAGCAGGCATTCTTACTCCACTGCCGTTGTCCTTGTGGTCTGGTAGTCCTGGCGTTGTACCTTTTGTAGTTCCGAGTTCCTTGCTGTCCTGCTGGTTGATTGCTGTCTCTAGCCTTCCGATCCTCCACCTTGCACACCGCTTGTTCAGGCTGACTTTCGTGTTTGGCCGCTTCCATGCACCTCCTGGTGAATTCTGCCTTCTTTACTAAGGCCACGACTGTCTTCAACGGTGCGTCGCCATTCGCCCACAGCTTCTCTTGGATGGAGGAATTCACAGTGTGCATGATGATATGGTCTCTTATCAGTTCTTCTTGTAGGGTTCCGAATTTGCATGTTAGAGCTAATTTCTGTAGGGCAGCCACGTATTCATCGACCGTTTCCCCTTTGTTTTGCTTCCTATGGTAGAAGTTATACCTATCGATCGCTGTGCACACTGCCGGGCGATAGTGGGCGTCCAGATCATCTATTGCATGTTTGAACACATTGTCGTCCGTTGCTGGTCTCACTTCTTTCACCAGGTCGTCGTACACTCTTTGTCCCTCCGGGCCCAAATGGTGGAGAAGAATTTTCTTCCGTCGTGCGCTCGAGAATTCCGCATCGCCCTCTTCTTCTAGTGCCGAGAGGTAATTTAGAAAGTACCTTTTCCAGTCCTCCCATGGCATCTCTGGTTCCCGGACTTTTGTTAGGAAGGGCACTGGGTTCGTCAGCGAGAACGTCTGCGAGCTCATCTTTCCCCCGTCTCTGGCGCGTCGCCTTCTAGGGGTGGCATTGTTGGGTGTCCTTGCAGCTTGGGCGTGCCCGCCCCTCGCTTCGTCGTCCTGGCTGGACTCTCCACTCCCCGTGGGGTTTCCACTGGCCTCCTCCAGGGTGCGGGACTCATCCCCCCTGGGGTTTGGGGATGGCGCACCCTCCCTGCTGCAATCGGCGTGGTACTTATCCCCGAACCCCCTCACCGGGATCGGAGCTGAGTGCATTGTTCTTTCCTCCCCTGCTCGCTATACAGGGTGCTCCTCCGCTGCTCTGCCGCGCTCTCCTGTGTGCATGCACGTGGGTGCCCTGCCGGGCTCCTGCTCTGCACGTGGGCTTGGTATGGAGCACATGACACTCCCTCACCGCCTCGTCGCCATTGTAAGATCACCGCTTTATCACAATGGGAGCCTGATGGTAGTAACTGGGCAGACACCGCATCTGTGGTACCGTGCTTTATTATAAGTAAGCTCACACACAGGAGTGCCGATATCATGGCCGCTCCCGGATGTCCGCTGACATCACACGCAGTGTGCGCCCGCAGACTAGACCGCTACACCACAGGGCATAGCTGCAAAATCGGCCCTGTAACAAAATCGGCCGAAAACCGGCCCTGGCAAAGAGCTCGGCCGGGGGGGGGGGGCGGCTGAGCACTTTGTCAGGGCCAGTTTTGGTTCCCAGTCCGGTCCTGGATCTCTGAGTTCCCTCCCCAAAAAATTTACAATTTTGAACACATTTACTGCACGAGTTTTAGAGCAATGCAGGCTGGACAACATTGTATCGAAGAAGAAAAGGCAAACAATTGGCTAAATCAATAGTGATTAAGTTAGCTGCAGACCTATTGGATTTACCAATACTTGTTACCTTTGCAAATGCCTTTTTGTAAAACTTTATAACAAAAAGGTTTAAAGATAAAGTGCATACATGAGCACAAGCATGCACATTCAAGTAAAAGAGAAACTTTTCAAAAATGGCCACCTGTTGGTACAGCCACAGGGAAGTATTTTTGATTGGTTTACAAATGCCATTTTTCTGATGATGTGAAGGGTGTGACATCATAATCAATAGTGAGGGCCCAGAACTAGAATTTAGGGGCTGCCGGGCCCTCCTAAAAGAAAAGAAAATATAGAAAGTGGTGTAAAATGGAAAAAACCATTCATGCAGTGCAGTAGACAAACTGTTCCCATCCACTGCATTACCTCTGTAGGGCAGTGGACATAAACGATGTATGCACTACTCTAAACAAGAAAACAATTATAGTGCAAGCACTAAAAGGATTTTATTTTTTTTAAATGAAAGAACACGAGGAAAGAGCTTTTCCTTGCACCAAAGTTAATTTTTTGTGTATGGGTGACGGCACACAATTGAAAGTGAAAATAGTAAGTACCATTATTTGGCAAATGATTTCAGATTAATTGGTGGCTGGCGTGCATACCTGCACCCTCGAAGCATTGATCAGTGCAGGTGGAGGCAGAAAGATTGCTGGGGTCTTAATTGAGCAGGGCCATGTCCTGATGATGGACTGCCCACAACTCTTCTTTTTTTATTATTTGTAATGGTGTCTAGTGGCAGCGGCAGCTCCTCCGCTAAGGTGGAGGAGCGTTGCCCAACAGCTCTGTGAGCAGGTCAAAAAGGAAAAATAGAATCAAAATAACACATTGTTATTATAATTTTATTTTTACGTCCGGGCTCAGCTGGTTAGGGGTGGGGTGGGCTGGGCTGTAACAGAGGAGCAGGAGGAGGAGTGGTGGCACTTTCTTAAGTGCCCATGACGGTTTGGCCGGTCGTCTTGTGCTGGCCAAACAGTCACGCGCACTTAGCATGTTCTCCACCAGGCTGAATTGTACAGCCTGGATGGAGAACATGCACAGCTACCAGTCCACAGAGCTAAGACCAATCACAATGCTGCCGTAAAGCAGCGTCGTGATTAGCTAGGGTGTGCTTCCTGTCCCTGGATTCGTGGAAGCAGCAAAAGAAGACCACAAACCGCCCCCACCCCTGTTAAGTAGCAGCTCCTACTGTCTAGTGTTTTTTCCCCCCTCTTGAAGGACAGATTGGGGTAACCACCAAAATTGCCCCCCACCTCTGGAGACAGAAAGCCACAACTTTGGCTTAAATCATGAATTTTCTTAATATTTCTCTCCGAGAAAGTTCTAGGATCTACAGGGATCTTGCAAGTGTGGTACAAGTGGAGTACTATTTTTATCGGACGAAGTGTAGGAATGATGCCTGGTAGGAATTTTGTGAATCCCCACAAATTTCTGAACATTCACTTATAGAAATGAATGTGAGGATAATGTTTGATTTTAGAAAAAGTTTCCAGGCCATGCTGGGCAACAAAAAGTTGTGTGATTCACACAAGTCACTGTACCCTGAACTCTTGGCTTGGTAGGTTCCTTTGGGCAGCGGCCGAGCCCGGAACCAAATACTACAGCTACCCACATTGACAATGGGTCGTTGCATTTTCAGGCCTATCGTGCCACTGGGGAATGCCCAGGCACTCAAATGCACACAGTGTTTGTCAAGAGAAAGGTGGGAACACAGAATAGTACAACATTCAATTGTATTTCCCTCAATTATGTCTTCCAAATGTAAGCCAGTGTGCAAAAAAGAACATATTTTGCAAAGTACCCTCTTGATTGTATGGGTAACGCCCAATTCAGAGTTGTACAAAAAAGCACTTCTTAAACCAAATAGCTTGGAGCACATAAAAAAATGCACAGGTTTCCTTAATGTCCATTTTGCATTCATCAGAATGTCCCATATGAGTTGAAGCATAGATGGCACACAATGAAAAATCATTGTAAGCTGCAGCACAGTTGTTGGCTCTGGGTATCTCATGTTTTTGACATTCAACAAGTCATATAACTTTACAACCAAAATATATAGGTAAATCAGTGTCACATATTTCTATTTGATTCTGAATTATTTTGATTGTGTTTAGTTCAATGATTAATTCTTTTTTTTTTTAAATGTGAGTGAACCTGACAAATGACCCCTTCCTGAATTTAGAATTTTGCCTAAAATATAGGCTTTCTAAGTTCACCCATAAGTTTCACTCTTGTTTCCACAAGGATTTGCAAGTAGGTAGAAATTGCAAAAAAATAGAAAAAATCAGCTACCAATGAGAAAAATGCAAAAACTATGTTAAAAAAAAATCTTTTACAACTCTGTTTGTTCCTAAAAGCTGAAAAGATGGTTATTTTAGCATGGCAAACTTTTTGTTGATGTAATTTCTAGGGGTAAAAGCAACCTTTCTTGCACAGCATTTTCTTCCTAGTTTTCAAAAACAAAAAAACATTTTACTATATTATGGCTATTTTCTCAGTTCCCGCTAGAGGAATCCACAAACACTAAGGGGCCGATTCCGATCCGTTAAAAATAATTACCGTCCGACTCGGATCCGTATTTTTTTACGTACGAATCGTACAAGTCCCGTACAAACGGCGAAGTACGATTCGTACGTGAAAAATACATATGAATCACTGTGGGAAAAGTCTACGAGACGTCCCCGGACAGTTTTACATACAAATTGTAAAACTGAAGTCCGAGCGCGCAAGTACGATCCGTACCGCCTGTCCGAAAACACAAGCGCATGGAAAAGGCCCCGTACGGAGCGAACGCCGTACCACTCGTATCCGGGTAAACTTGTGCTCGGGATACGAGTCATACAGCCCGTCCCTCCCCCCCATATGTCTGCACCGTACCCCCCCATGTCCGCACTCTACACCAGCCCCGTACGTGTACGCAACGTACCCCACCACCGTACCCCAGCCCCGTACATGTATGCACCGTATCCCACCACCGTACCCCAGCCCCTTACTTGTACACACTGTACCCCACCACCGTACCCAAGCCCCTTACTTGTATGCACCGTACCCCACCACCGTACCCCAGGCCCGGACTTGGACGCACCGTACCCCAGCACCCTAAACCAGCGCTCTACCCCAGCTCTGTACCCCAACACCGTACCCTAGCTCCGTACATGTACGCACCATACCCCACAACCGTACCCCAGACCCGCACATGGATGCACCGTACCCCAGCGCCGTACAACATGCCCCTACTTGGACGCACCGTACACCAGCGCCGTACCCCAGCCCCGTACATGTATGCACCGTACCCCAACACCGTACCCCAGCACCGTACTTGGACACACCGTACCCCAGCGCCATACCCCATGCCCCTACTTGGACGCACCGTACCCCAGCGCCGTACTCCAGGCCCGGACTTGGACACACCGTACTCCAGCACCCTACCCCAGCCCCGTACCCCAAACCCATACCCCAGCACCGTAACTGTACGCACCGTACCGCACCACCGTACCCCAGGCCCGTACTTGGACGCACCATACCCCACCACCGTACCCCAGCATCGCGTATGTACGAACCGTACAACAACATTGCATATGTGAGCACTGTACAACAACATCGCGTATGTACGCACCTTACATACGCTAAAACTACTCGTACAGAGCCAGGATACTGTAAAACAGCACAAGGAGGGTCAATTCGCCTCGCACAACACCACAAAACACGTCTACAGTACAAAAAACATCTAAAAGACTGACCTGGCACATCCAAACAGGCAAACAGAGGCCCAAACTCACAACCACCTCTTATAACACACCCACCAAAATTTCAAACCCAGCCACACCCACAAATGGACCAATAAAAAGGGCCCACACCCACAAACCATGAGCCTTTGCAACAGACCCACTGCTGACAGACACCACACACAAACAACTGCACCCATACACCTCAACTTACACACCTTCACACAACCTCCTTCACACATACCCCCTCTACACATTCACACCTACACATTCACACCCACACACCCACAACCATCCACACCCACACCCCACACCATGCCCACAGACAAGAATCCAAAGTTCACAAGGGAGGAGCTGGACATCCTTGTCAACGAAGTCATCAGAGTCGAGCCACAGCTCTTTGGAACATTGGTCAGACAGACCACCATAGCCGAAAAATCACGCCTGTGGCAGAGGATCGTCGATCGGGTGAATGCTGTTGCGCCCATCAGAAGGACCAGGAATGAATGCCAAGCCAGGTGGTACGATCTGCGGAGGGCAGTCAAGCGCAAAATAAATGAGGACTACGCCCAGAGTAACATCACTGGAGGTGGGCTGCCCCGCAGACCGGTACATTACCATCCCTGGGAGGAGAAGGTGATGGCCCTGCTTCCGCCGGTGGGAGTACACGGAGTCGAAGGAGTTGCAGAGCCTGGTGAGTACACAAACAACTTACGTCACATGGGGCAATGGCATCCACACCCCAACTACAACAAATGCACTCACCTACCCCCAAGCCCTCACCGGACACAACCACACTCAAAAACAACGTTCATGCCACTAACATGTGTATGACCCATTCACAAAGCAAGGCCATGCCATGTCCCAGCCTACACAAACCACAAACCCAAGATTGGATGTCCGGGAGGCTGGGAGGGTGGAGATCACTAAACACATTGTACAACTCAGAAACAGACACCATTGCCCTCAGCCCATATGGCCCAGGTACATACCCATGCACCATGCACAATGCACAGGGACTGGCAAAGTACTGACAAGGTAGCTGACACTTGGCCCTGCTGTAGGCAGCACAAGGCCCTCCTGTGGCAACTGCAAACTCTAACACAAACACAACAAGCTCAGATATCTAGGACAGGAACTCACACTCACTGACATGGCAGCATGCTCCATGGGGGGACAGATACATCACCTGGGAGACCCACTGCAAAATCACACTACACCCACCAGCAGGCACCGTCAATCAATCAACAATCGATCAGGGTACTTGTAAGGTGCGCTACTTACCTGTGAGGGTCTCAAGGCGCTGAGGGGGGGGTTCTACTACTGCTCGAAGAGCCAGGTCTTGAGGAGTCTTCTGAAGGCAAGTAGGTCTTGGCTCAGTCGTAGGTGGGTTGGAAGGGTGTTCCAGGTCTTGGCGGCGAGGTAGGAGAAGGATCTCCCGCAGGCGGTCGTACGTTGGATGCGGGGGATAGTTGCGAGGGTGAGGCTGCTGGAGCGGAGCTGGTGGGTGGGGGTGTAGAAGCTGAGTCTGATGTACAGGTATGCTTGTCCAGCGTTGTGGAGTGCCTTGTGTGCGTGGGTGAGGAGCTTGAAGGTGATCCTCTTGTCGATGTGGAGCCAGTGCAGGTCACTCAGGAGGGGGATGATGTGGCTGTGGCGGGAGGCATTGACGATCAGTCGTGCGGAGGCGTTTCGGATGCGTTGTATCCGCCGTTGGTGTTTGGATGGGAGTCCTGCGTAGAGTGCATTGCCGTAGTCCAGTCAGCTGCTGACGAGGGCCTGTGTCACTGTTCTACTTGTTTTGGTTGGGATCCACCAGTAGATCCGGCAGAGCGTGCGTAGGGTGTCGTGGCAGGAGGAGGAGACGGCGTTGACCTGCTTGGACATGGAGAGGGAGGATGCGAGGATCAATCCTATGTTGCCTGCGTGGTGGGTGGGTGTCGGTGCTGTCCCCAGAGCGATCGGCCACCAGCAGTCGTCCCAGGCTGAGGGTGTGGGTCCCAGGATGAGGAGCTCCGTCTTGTCCGAGTTCTGTTTCAGATGGCCGCTCCGCATCCAGTCGGCGATGGACCTCTGCCCTTGTGGATGTTTGTTTTGGCGATGTGAGGGTCCTTGGTGAGGGAGAGGATGAGCTGGGTGTCGTCGGCGTAGGAGATGTTTTTGAGGTTGTGGTGGCGGGCCACTTGTGTGAGGGGGCCATGTGGATGTTGAACAGCGTCCAGCTGAGGGATGATCACACCCCTCACACAAGCACACACCCCCAGGGCAGCCAATGGAGTTACCCACTCTCACAATGGACATGTGACACAACAAGATCAAGCCACAGCCAAAGAAGCATCCAAGCCCAAATTCGACATGTCAAACACCCTGGAGAACATTTCAATCAGTCCCCTGCAACATACCCATCCACAAGTGAACATTGATGTGAATGCTAGGCACATACAACTACCTGGAGGAACTGTGGCAAATAGAATATGTATGAAACATGGATGTCGCATTAAACAGCATTAACATTGTCTCTCTCTCACACACAGGGCAACCTGATCCCACCGGCAGCGACACCTCACAACACTCCGCGGATGACCCCAACCCACCTGGCCCCTCTGGTGTCCAAGCCCCTGCAGCACCTGCTTCAGGTACATCTGTGCCAACCACCACCTCCATTCCAGCCACATCCCAAAAGACACCCAGGAGCCCTGCCCACACTGAACAACTGAGCCAGTCTGACCTGGAGGGACAAGGTTCGCCGGGCACCCAGGAGGAGGCAGCCAACACCGACACTGCCATCCCTCAGGGGTCCCGTAGACCCGATGTGCCCACAACGGCAGGCCAGGCTCGTGTGGGCAGGGGTGGTGGGAGTGGAGGCAGGCGGAGGCGAGAACCTGACCAGACAGCTGAAGGGACCGGTATGTCACACGTCCGCAACATCATGGAGGCATACCAGCGTGACACCAGGGCCATCAGTCAGGTAGTGGCGACCCTCACAGACATTAAGAATCAGCAGGCCGAGCAACACGCCAGTCAACAACAACAGCAAGGACGGATGAAGGCAAGACTGGCTGAGCTCCTGGCGGCGCAAAGGGACATAAGCCATTCACTCCGTCGGATCGCTGACAACATGGGCAACCCTCCCTGTGACACCAGGCGCAGACCAGCACCAGCCACAGGGAGGGAGGAGGAGGAGGAGGGGGAGGGGGATTCGTCTGACGGAGCGTCCCAAACATCATCAAGGCCTGCATCTGAGGGTCCCCGGAGGAAGGTGGGTTGTCCACGGAAAAGACCGTGAGAGGCAGCGGACCATCCACATCTCCCAGGTCACCTGGCCTGGCACCTGGCCTTCATGCGCAACAGCAGCACATCATTCACTGACATTCTCTGCCACATGGACTTGCTTGTCACAGTCTAACCAATGATGACCAACACTGTGGTCTGGACTCTGATGACTTCAAATGCCAAGGATACCATCTCCCCCTGTGAACCTTGGATTCTATGCACCTGGTAGAGCACCTTATTTTATCTACCAAAACACGCACCCCACCGAGAATAAAACTATTTTTTTTCATGAGATGTTGCAGTCATTTCGCATTAGTCCACAACATACGTGTGTGTAAATGTCAAACTATGCCTGAGTGTTGAACTAACTCCAGCCATCCATACCCTGGGATCTGAGTCCGGTACAGGACACACATGGGTCACAATGTATCATCCGATACAGCCTGGGAGCACAATACTCACCTGTGATTGCCTCAAGCTGCTGAGGGGGGGCTTGAAATACTGTGCGGACACACCAATCAGGAAGAGGATCATGAAGGCCTAGAGGTCATGGCTCATGTGGAGGTTCCCTGGGAGGGAGTCCCAGGTATGTTTGTCCAGGTGTGAGAACCATCTCCTTCATGCTGGAGTGTTGTGGATGTGAAGAATGGTAGCCAGGCCAAGTTCGGATGCATTGAGTTGGGCCAACGGGGTCTTTGATGACAGACGTACAAGGTTGATTTTGGGGTCTGGGGTTGTTGACTGCCTCCTGAGTTTGTATGAGGAGTGTGAAGGTCAGCCTGCAGCACACAGTGATCCCTTGCAGCTATCTCAGGTGGACGGTGATGTTGATGGGGTGCGGGATGTTGAAGCTGAGTTGTGCAGATGCACCCTGGATGTGGACAAGTTTCCTGTGAGTTTGGATGTACTTGCTCCTTAGTGGGCGGGGCAGTAGTTGACACGGCTGGTGTCGTGGACCTGGGGGATGGTCTGTCTTTTCTTGGAGTAGATCTATCTGAGGATCATGTGCATCATGCAGAGGGTGTTGCAGCATGAGGTACAGATGCTGGTGATTTGCATGGCAAATGTGAGTGACAAATCCATGATGCACACCATCTTGTGTGCGTGGCCACTGGGTGCTTTTGTA
Source organism: Triturus cristatus (assembly GCF_964204655.1). Lineage (NCBI taxonomy): Eukaryota > Metazoa > Chordata > Amphibia > Caudata > Salamandridae > Triturus > Triturus cristatus. The sequence goes on along the minus strand of NC_140579.1, from coordinate 1,247,426,508 downwards.
GGGCCCCTGCGGGTGGGACACAAGGAGTTGAGCCAGCTGTAAGGGGACAATCCTCAGATGCTTACCTCAGTCCTGTACAAGTCCAGCCTCAGGTGGCTGATGTTCAGCCATTCATCCACGGACCTCATGCCTTCTTGAATGTTGGAACTGGCAATGGGTGGGTCTTTGGTGAGGGTGAGGAGCACCTGGGTGTCAATGGCATACGACATGATGATGATGTTGTGTGCGCATGTGATGGTGGAGAGGGGGGTCCTGGACACATTGAAGATTGACACGCTGAGAGATAATCCCTGGGCCATGTGCCAGATGATGCCACTATACCACATGCTGAAGGTTTGAGTCCCACTCCCATGGCCTTGCTGGTGGACGGAGCCGGTGTGGAGCAGGAGGGACATGATCTGGTTGGTGTGACAGGGCCTGGAAGGCGAGGCAGCGCTGTATAGGCAGTTGGAGTTGCACACTCAGCGTGCAAAGGTGTCATGTGTGTGCTTAGGGTATGCCTGAGAGCAGCCGGTTGAGTTTCGGATAGACATTGTTTGGAGGGTGGCTACAACATCAGACTGTAGTGTGATGTGGGTCATGCAAGGACATGAGGGTCGTGCAATGTGCACGTTGCATGTGCTGACGGTCCTGCCTTTGGCACCGCGTGGACCCAACAGTGGCACAGACAAGATGATGACAGCCAAATGAATGGGTGGAGGGAGGCAGGAAGGAGCATCTTTGAGGCTTGTGTGTTGCCGAATCCCGCCACTTTGTGGGCCCTTGCTGCAGGGGCCACAGCAGCAGGCGGCATGTTCTTGAAACTATGCCAAAAGTAGCACACAAAGACAAGGATGTCAGAAAGGACAACTGCAACAGGCGTATGTACCCATGGAACACCCAGAGAAAATGGATGCACAATCACCAAAGATGACTGACACAGAATCAGGAAACAGAAGGCTGAGCCGTGCACAGGAGACACACCCTCAGCAGGCGTTGACGGCCCGTCGTGGGGACCAACATGCCCAAATACATACACAACCATGGAATTCAGGCACAATCGAGATTCTAACCCATGAAGAACTGCATGCATGTAGCCAAACTACACATAGACTCATATGCACAATCTTTGACAACTATGCCAGAGATGACGCATGCAAAGTGGCAAGAGACCTGCATTGACAGAGAAGAGTCACCTTGGAGGGTGAGGAACCCCTTTATTACTCAGGCCCACACTAAGGGAAAAGCATCAATATGAACAGACACACAGGTCATTTGGCAGAACATGTGGGACCTACACTGGACACCCCCTTCACAACACAGATGTAGTAAATCCAAATGGCCTGGCACACAAGTTAAGGGGATGAGCCAAACACCCCCTTCTGCAAATGGAGAGGCTGCAATTCCCCATTGAGCATGTTATGGGGATGTCCCACACCATGTCCACCCGTAGCATCCTGTATGTTTCTGAGAGAAGTTATACACACATTGATGCCTTCATCAGAATCCACAGACCATTAGAGATGACTGTCACGAAGGTTGACTATCAATTCATGGGAGTCATGCTACATGTCATGTGCCCCATGGTGAGTCGACATGTATGCATGGTAACCCAACATGCACAGGAGCAGTCCCCACACATTCCAAACACCTAACAACCCCAAAATGCCTTGCTGCAATCCTCACCCAAAATTACTTTTCCACATGTCCGTGCATGGAACGCTGATTCAGCACACGTTGCAATACTCATGAGGAATAGCAGGAGGCCAACGATGACACGACCAGACAACATGCGCAAGAACCTGTGGATGACAGACACACAAGCAGTCAGCTAAAAGATTGTTATCCGCATACATGGTCATTTACTCTACAGGAATAATGTTGTCACCATGCGATTAGAAAAATTAGGGTCACAGCTAAAATGAGTGGAATGACATCATCACTCGAGTGACACATCATAACACACATCTAAGTCACTTAGCATACAGTCAGCTGGACACACACATTGCAACACATGCCACACAAGGCTCCAAGCGTGCACACTCAGACCCAGTGACTCACCATTATGAGAAGAAGTTGCATATGAGCTGACTCCGGATATCCTCCTCCTCCTCCTCCTCCTCACTTGCCTCGTGACCAAGCCCTTCATCCTCCACGGGTGGATGTTCCTGCTCATGCTGCTCCAGGATGAGTGGCACTGCCGTCTCCACTGCCATGTTGTGCAGCATGCAGCACACGAGGAAGATTTTGCAGACCTTCGCCGGTGCATATGGGAGGGACCCGCCTGTCTTGTGAAGGCACCAGAATCTGTTTTTCAGGAGGCCCTCTCAATCACTCGCCTAGTCTGCCTGTGTGCATCGTTGTAACGGTGATCTGCAGCTGATCTTGGGTTGCGGAGAGGCGTCATCAGCCATGGCATGTTGGGATAGCCAGAGTCCCCTACATGGAAACATCATGTAAAAAAGTGGGTCAGGAGATGGCGTAAGATACAAAGATACCGCAAAACACAGGACAAACAGAGTATACCCACCAACAAGACATGCTCGTTCGTTGTGCAGCTGCAGCATCATTTGTGCACCCTGCTACGCCTCATGATGTAGGCATCGTGTGCTGACCCTGGAAAACATGCACAGACATGGGAAATCAGCATTTTAGCAAGACACACCACAAGGGCATTTATAGAGTGGTAATGTTTACGGTTGCAATAGGCGACCTCCTGTGCCTGTGGTGGTACAACAGCCACATGTGTCCCATCAATGGACCCAATGACATGGGGCATCCCTCCCAGGGCATAGAAATCACCCTTGACACCTGTCAACTCCTCAGGAGTCGGAAAATGGATGAATTCATCCAGGTGCTCCAACATGGCTGCCAAAACATCATGCAGGACACGGCTGAACATCGTCTGGGACATACCACCAACATCAGCTATGGTGAATTGAAACGTACCTGTGGCAAAAAAATGTATGGCTGCCATCACCTTCATCTTGGGGGTCAGCGCAGTAGGATAACTGTGTCGCGGTTGGAGGTGTGGTGCCAGCCTGTTTGTCAGGTCCTCAATCAACTGTTGGGTGAATCTGTAACAGCGTATGCAGTCACGTTCGCACATGGCACCCAAGTCTGGCATTGGTCTGGGGACAGGCGGTGCCCTGCAGAAATTTGGAATGAATAACGAAGAGTGAGAACATAACAACATAACTGTCAATGAACTGAGCACATGCTCAACTGCTAATACACATCTGCTAAATACAGAGTCTGGTCTGTGCAATACATCCAGGACACGTATGCCAGCCAAGTGATACTCCTACGAAAAGCCAGCTACCCCCATTGATTGTCAAATCTACATGACATGCCCTGAAACGAGCTGTGGGCCAGTGTCAGTGAATAGCCAGAGACATCACAAGAGTGACATACATCCACATCTCAGCATTTTAAGGATGTCATCTCATACAGACAGCTGACGGCAAGCTAGACACACAGATCACATGGAATGTCAAATGTACTGATCACACACATTGTGATGAAGGGGTACACGTGAAAACAGAAAACACAGACATTGAGACGACGCAGATATGTCCTCATGTCAAAATATAAAGTTAGATGCATACAGACACATGTTACGTGGAAATCCACAAGTGGCATGGTGTGCGTAGATGTGTGCCATGCCCATCTACACACAGACACATGTTGGATGCAGCAACAGCAGATGCAGTTGACAGAACACCAACAGCAAGCTCATGGGAACACATGACACACACATGACATAGTCACATCGTTGCACGCTGGTCGTTAAATGTCAGTTGTGAGTGTCCCTGTCCCTGGCATCAGGGGACAGATGCGGGTGGTGGTGACTGTGCCATACCAGTGATGCTGTGCTTGACACATTTGTACTACATGCACACATGTGCAAAGTGTGAAGGAGAAATGTGACACATAGTGCCCCATCACACATGACATGTGTACACAGGTCATCCCACATCAATTGTGGAAATACATGAGGAGACATGTGCAATATCACTGCCTGACACACCTAGGCCCTGCACATATAGGACAGCAATGACAATGTCTTGATGTACATCCTTGTGCGTGTCTGAGACCTCCATTCCTTTCGTGTGTGCATCCTCTCAACAGTGTAAGCGTGTGAAACGCACCATACACACGCTCTGAGGGCGTGTGTACGGTCCGTATCACTAGAGTTGTGTGGCCGTAGGAGCACGCGTGGTACGGACCGTACAAGTACGGTCCGTATCACTATAGTAGTGGTGCCGTAGGAGCACTCGTGGTACAGACCGTACACACGTACGTGTACTACCAGTGCCTACACATACGTGTACGCACTGGTACTACAGGTATGGGTACGTGTTCTACCAGTGCCTACACGTACGTGTACTACCCGTGCATGTACGTGTACTACCACTGCCTACACGTACGTGTACTACCAGTGCCTACACGTACGTGTACTACCAGTGCCTACACGTACGTGTACACACTGGTAGTACACGTACGGGTACGTGTACTACCAGTGCCTACACGTACGTGTACTACCATTGCCTACACGTACGTGTACTACCAGTGCCTACACGTACGTGTACTACCAGTGCCTACACGTATGTGTAGGCACTGGTAGTACACGTACGTGTAGGCACTGGTAGTACACATACCCGTACGTGTACTACCAGTGCGTACACGTACGTGTAGGCACTGGTAGTACACGTACGTGTAGGCACTGGTAGTACACGTACGTGTAGGCACTGGTAGTACACGTACCCGTACGTGTACTACCAGTGCGTACACATACGTGTAGGCACTGGTAGTACACGTACGTGTAGGCACTGGCAGTACACGTACCCGTACGTGTACTACCAGTGCGTACACGTACGTGTAGGGACTGGTAGTACACGTACCCATACTACCAGTGCCTACCCGTATGTGTACTACCAGTGCGTACAGGTACGTGTCAAAGGCACTGTGCAAATGGTGCCATACGGGTACGTGTGAAATGCACCGTACCTGTGTGTGGATTTGAAAATTACATAGGGGACACATAAGGGACAAGTATTAGGCACTAAATGCATGCTGGTTGTCATGGATACAGAGTTTTCAGTTCAAATTTTTCCATCATGTGGCCTGGAAAAGTCAGTTGGCCACAAAATACAATGTTGCAAAGTGGTTGTTGACTTGACATGATGCTCAAAATTTGAACGATGCAAATGCTGTCACTGGTGTATGTGGAAAGGGATTTGAGTAAACGTAAGATGCGAATTAATCTGACCAATCACTATGTACTCCTCCAAATGAATGCCCCTCAGCAAGACAGATATAAGTCAGCCAGAACCCATGAGAGGGAACTTGCCTGCACAACTTTCCTTTCGACAACACTGCTGCTGTCTGTGCTTCCTCTGGCACCATGTCAAGGTCTGTGGAGAGGGCCCAGCCATTCACCCAGGAGGAGTATGAGGCATTGCTGGATGTCATCCTCCCACAGTACCCCAGCCTGTATGGGAGACCAGGGGAGCAGGTGAGTGCTGACTCCACTAGCTTTGACTGTGCACCTTTTTTGTGACTGTCACTTCTGGCATTGTGTCCAGGTGTGACAGACATGCAATGTTGTTTAGAGTGGGTCCCAGGGGGGGGAATGGCTTATGTCTCCCATACAGAGCAGGATGTAGTTCATGTGTGCACTCCTCACTTGCATTGTGCTTACTGTGACATTCACTGCATAGTGCATGACACATTCAGCCTGGCTAATCCTTTGTGGCATTTTTTGTCTATAGTCCTGAGGTGATTCAGTGGTCCCCCCGGTGTGACAGGTGACTGTACCCACAGATGTGTGTGAGTTGTGTGGAGCTGTGGTGAGAGTGTCCAAGTGATGTGTACGCCCCCTGGACATTGATGTGTGTGAATGTTCCTTGTCATGTGGGTGAGTGTCTATGTGAAGTGTTGCACCACAGCTGCATGGAAGAGGCAACAGCTCTACCCATCTGATGTGAGAAGCCGTGCTGTGTGTCTGACTTGCTGCGGTAGCCCCACACCTGTGACACCCCACAGGCAAGTGGCACATGTGCAGAGTGAGGTTTGTATCCGCTGTTGCCAATGGCATGTGATTGATCTGTGCCTGTGTGTGCCTGTGTACTCTGCTGAGGTTGCGTCAGTGGCCTGGGGCATGTAACTGCTTGGAGGTGCTGTCCATCAGCCTGGTGTTGTGCCAGGTTCATGGAGTTTGTCGCACCCCTCATGCCACCTGTGTACTTTATATGCCATGTAGTGCATTGGGGCTTCCACAGAGGCCAATGTCCATATGACTAAGATGCTATTCCTTGGCAGCATCCTATGTCCTGTTCAACATATCAAAGATGTTCAAATGTGTGTCTCTCTGACATGGAGCAGGTGTAGTGATGTTGTCTCACTTTGACATCCTCACAGGTAACTGCCTACGCGAAGGGGGAGATCTGGAAGCGGGCCGTCAGGGCCTTGAGATCGGTGGAGGGTCGCAGTCGTTGTGTGTCACCAGCTTTTGGAAGTGCTCAGTCGCCTGGATACACTGCCAGGGTTTATATGTGCAGTGCCTATCCTTTTCCCCCAAGTCAACCGGTGCTGTTCTTCCTCCCTTCCCCTCCTTGACATGTGTTCCCTGGTCTGTGTGTAATCACTATTGCACATGGTCATCTAGGCTGCCAGTTAATCCAAGTGCACATTGCTTTCTGCATCATGTGTGGGGGTGGTCTGTGACATGTGTTGGTACCTTGCCTGTGCCCTGTCCTGTTCAGTCATTTGGGGGTCCATATTTGTTGGTACTGATGCTGAGTCTCAACATAGGAGTGTGAGGTTTCAAATTAACAGACTTGCAGCATGCATGACCGATGTTGTGGCCTCATACATGATGTGCATGAGTGGGAGATATTCATAGTGCCGGGACGGTTGCTCTTGTTACAGTCAGATCATTCCAGGACCATGGAGCAGTGTGCCCACTACAGTCCCCTGAGACACCCTTGCCTCGGAATCATGTGTGTCATCCAACACTGTGCCCATTCTCTGTGTGTTCAGCATAGGTTGGCCTCTGTGGCATTGTTCCCTGGCCTCATTTGTATTTATCTAAAGTGTGCTACATGTGTCCACTGTACAGGGTGACCCCATTTGGCTTGTGCATCCTCACACTGGGCAGTGCCTGTGTGTCTATGTACAACTATCTGTTGATGGTTGTTTGTCACAAATATGTGTTGGCAGCCTCACGAGGTGATGTGGAGTACATTTAGGAATTCTTGATGCACATATTTGTAAACCCTGATTAAGAGGTGTAACTTCTTGATCTGTCTCAATCACATTGTCTCAGGTATGGGGGGTTTGTGCGGGCAAGGCCTACATGTCCAAACTTTATGTCTCCTTGCCAGGTCTGACTTGTGTGTGATAATTGTCTGGACAGACACTCAACATGCAGTGACCCAGTCATGTTGTGCAGGGTTTAATGTTTGTGCTTTGCAGCATGTGTCAAAAGTTTAAATACATGATTCCTGCTCATCCATTTGTGGCACCAGTGTGTGGTCCAGATGCTACGTAGATTTGTCTTTGTGTGCTGACATCTGTGTGGACATTCTTGCTTGCCATGAGGGTGTCTCCTCAGTGCAGGTGTGCCTTATTCCGACACAATTGCAGGCCCATTAGCTTATGCATTGTCCTGTGTTTGGACATGTGTGCCACTCCACATGACAGGCAGTGGGTCAGATGTGTTGCCAACTGTGTCATCATGGTACGGATGGCCATGTGACAGGTGGCATGATTCAAGTTGTTAGACAAGAAGTCTTGTACCTTGGCACTCACTACACTTGTCAACATGTCTTCATGTTTTCAATGCTTGACTTTGATGTTTTGTTGTGAAGGACAACAATGTGCCTGCATGACAGATGTCTCCCAAGGAAGTGCACAAGAAACCACCTTTTACACTTTCAGGGGACACGCTGGCACATTTTAAAGAAAGGCACAGTTCAAATAACACTGTTTTTCAGATTATACATATCCATGTTCCCACAGTGTGGTGGCATTTGGGCAAGTCCTTGGTCGTTGCTGATACCAACTATACGAGTGTCAAGTCATCCAGACCGCCGTGGTGCCATGTATATGTACTTACTGAAACCCCATTTCTTTCTAACAGTGGCTTATTTGAATAAGGCTGGCAGCTCATACAATGACTGTGTAAATGTAGTTTTGTGTGCACCTCCTTGTGTGACTTCTTTTATACAGGCACATGTGTGTTCTGTTCACAAAGTGGCACATTCACACATTCTAAACATGTAGATTGTGTAAAGTGTTGTGATTCCCAAGGGATCACAATGTATTTCGTTTGGGTTTCCAAAGTACTCACAGGTCTCTGAGTGTGGGGACACCTTCAGCATTGCGGTCTGTTATTTAGCCTTGGGTGCACCCATACTGTTTCGTTCACAGTAAACAAGAGGTGGCATGCCTTCATAGTATTGCTGTGCTCAACTGTTCCCAGACACTAGCTTCTCAGTATAATTCGATATCAAGTTATTTGCTGTTGTGTCCTATTTTTCCTTGTTTCCAAGTGGCATGGTGGGTCAACCAACTGGGGAGTGCAGGGCTTACATATGTGCGGAGTAATCTAGATGTTACTCATGATGCATTTCCTGATATGCACTGTGACCTATTCTGTTTGGACTCATGTGTCAGATGTATACAGGTGACTGATTATTTTCTGTATCTTCACCTTGCCCACAACATCATCGGAGGACACCGAGGGAGACACCTGCACGGACCTGGAGGAGGGATCCAGCACCGGTGCCACCACTGCTGGCGAGTCTGCGGGAGCAAGTGGCACGGAAGGCGAGGGTAGTCAGGCAGAGGACCTGTCTGGTGGCGACACCGACTACGACGCTGACGGATCCGAGGCTGAACTCCTCGAGGGGGCGGAGGCTGCTACAACACCTGGCAGCAGCACTACATCTGTCACAGCCTCCTACATTCCCATCACCGCCCTCCCAGTTGCTCCGTTCCCTTCTGTCTGTGCAGGGCACCACCATGTCTCCTTTGTGCCAGGCACCGCACCCCCTGCCCCTGTCACCCCTGCTGCCCTCACTGCAGAGTCTGTGGACATTCAGCGGCAGTTGCAGGTTGGCCAGACATCGATGCTGAATGTCCTCCATGGCCACACCAGACTGCTGACACAGATGGTGTCGTTCATGGAGGGCATGTCAGCAGCGATGTCTGATCTAAATAACGTACGAGGCTGTATGCGTGTGGTTGATTCCTCGGGGAGCAGCTAACATTGTTTACCTTGCACTTGCACCTTTGGGGAAAGTTTTTTAATTGGGGGAAAACTTTATTGTAAAGTGGGGGAATTTTTAAACATTTTGTGTGTGTTCATTTTTAAAACATGCAGAATTATAATTAATGAAACCGTCACTGGGTTCCATCCTCCTACCCTAGTGTTCGGTTCCTGACTGAGTAGTACCGCCATCTTGTCGGGTTAGCGGTTCAGCTTCCCGGACCTCGAGCAGCATATAGCGAATGCTGGCGCGAACGCGCAGCGATCTAAATAACGTACGAGGCTGTATGCGTGTGGTTGATTCCTCGGGGAGCAGCTAACATTGTTTACCTTGCACTTGCACCTTTGGGGAAAGTTTTTTAATTGGGGGAAAACTTTATTGTAAAGTGGGGGAATTTTTAAACATTTTGTGTGTGTACATTTTTTAAAAACATGCAGAATTGTAATTAACGAAGCCGTCACTGGGTTCCATCCTCCTACCCTAGTGTTCGGTTCCTGACTGAGTAGTACCGCCATCTTGTCGGGTTAGCGGTTCAGCTTCCCGGACCTCGAGCAGCATATAGCGAATGCTGGCGCGAAGCGCAGCGATCTAAATAACGTACGAGGCTGTATGCGTGTGGTTGATTCCTCGGGGAGCAGCTAACATTGTTTACCTTGCACTTGCACCTTTGGGGAAACATTTTTAATTGGGGGAAAACTTTATTGTAAAGTGGGGGAATTTTTAAACATTTTGTGTGTGTTCATTTTTAAAACATGCAGAATTGTAATTAACGAAACCGTCACTGGGTTCCATCCTCCTACCCTAGTGTTTGGTTCCTGACTGAGTAGTACCGCCATCTTGTCGGGTTAGCGGTTCAGCTTCCCGGACCTCGAGCAGCATATAGCGAATGCTGGCGCGAACGCGCAGCGATCTAAATAACGTACGAGGCTGTAGATGTGTGGTTGATTCCTCGGGGAGCAGCTAACATTGTTTACCTTGCACTTCCACCTTTGGGGAAAGTTTTTTAATTGGGGGAAAACTTTATTGTACAGTGGGGGAATTTTTAAACATTTTGTGTGTGTTCATTTTTAAAACATGCATAATTGTAATTAACGAAACCGTCACTGGGTTCCATCCTCCTACCCTAGTGTTCGGTTCCTGACTGAGTATTACCGCCATCTTGTCGGGTTAGCGGATCAGCTTCCCGGATCTCGAGCAGCATATACCGAATGCTGCCGCGAACGCGCAGCGATCTAAATAACGTACGAGGCTGTATGCGTGTGGTTGATTCCTCGGGGAGCACCTAACATTGTTTACCTTGCACTTGCACCTTTGGGGAAAGTTTTTTAATTGGGGGAAAACTTTATTGTAAAGTGGGGGAATTTTTAAACATTTTGTGTGTGTTCATTTTTAAAACATGCAGAATTATAATTAACGAAACCGTCACTGGGTTCCATCCTCCTACCCTAGTGTTCGGTTCCTGACTGAGTAGTACCGCCATCTTTTCTGGTTAGCGGTTCAGCTTCCCGGACCTCTAGCAGCAAATACCGAATGCTGGCGCGAACGCGCAGCGGGCGCGCCAAAGGCGCGCATAAGGCAAGCCCGTCTGTGCCTGTCCGGGCTAAGGTTGCGCTCAGAACCAGCGATGCTGCTCGGACTGGGGGTAAGTTGGATTCGGGGGGAGATAGTAGCTCTATAAGTTACTCCAGTATGGAATTGCGTAGGTTGGGGGTGGCGGCAGAGGGGTTGGGTACATTTACTCTGGAACAGACTGCTCTTCCGGTCTCTGATTTTGGGAGGCAGGGGAACCTTATTTGTGGACTGCTCAATGTGAGATAGCTTCCAAAGCATTGCATTAAAATCCAGCTGCTGCTGGAACTCCAAGATTTAGATGTTTTATTCATGACTGAAACCTGGACCAACCCTGCGTGTGAGGTGGATCCAGGATGGGCATGCCCTCCTGGATTCAAAATCCTACACAAACCTAGACTAAGGGGGAGAGGGGGAGGAGTCGGTGAAATTTAAAAAGATTCTTGGAACTGTGTGGCATTAGATATTGACACAATTGAGGGATTCGAGCTATTTGGAATTGTCATCAAAGACGCTCATGGGTATATTTTAACTGGGGTGGTCTGTTATAGACCCCCGGGGGCGTTATCTGCCCGGCAGCAGCAGTTATTGTTGGAGGCCATTACCAACTTGGCTGCTACCCACGCTAGGGTAGTGCTGCTGGGCGACTTTAATTTGTGGAAGAATGGGTCTTTGGACTCTGGCTACAATAATGTCCTTCAGTCGTGTGAAGGCTTGGGCCTTCACCAGCGGGTGAACAAGGCTACTCACAAGGATGGTCACACACTTGATTTTATTTTTTCTGGGGACCAAGTCTTTAATGTTGTGGACATTCTGCCAATGGTTTGGACGGATCACTTTTTGGTGACTATGCCTTGTTACAATGCTCAAGTAGGGAGCTCTGCTACTAATTATGTTAGCAGGGATTGGAAAACCCTTCTAAGAAATAGAGGACTTGCCTCGGTGTTTGATTTGAAAGTCTGTTTTTCACCAGGTAAGCAAGTGGAGGAGAATTATGCCTCCTTTTGTGGACAGATTTCCTCCGTCCTAGACTCAACTGCCCCATTTAAAGCTCATAAGAAAGTTGGAAGATCATAAGATCATAAGAAAGTAGGAAGATCTTCAGCACCTTGGTTCAATGACAAACTAAAAAAAGTGAAACTTGAGTGTAAGCAGGCGGAGAGGAAGTGGAGGAGGAGTTATAACGATAAGGAAAAAACTAGTTGGAAACGTCTGATTGGGCGCTATAAGGTAGAAATAAATTTGACTAAAGCTGATTACTTCTCTAGCACTATACTGAAGGCTCATAACAGGCCGAGGCGCATTTTTAAAATGTTAAACACCCTGACCAGCCCCGAGTGCGGTAAGAATCAGATTCCCCCCTCGCAAGAGCTATGCGATAGTTTGGCAAGCTTTTTTTTATGACAAAATTCACACAATTATTGCGGATCTGGGGGAGATCCCTAGCTGTCCGGAAGTAGTGAGTCTAGAACACACCAGTGTTGGCTGTGGCTCCTTGGGGGGGGGGGGGGTGTAATTACACCTACCCGCCCTGAGAGCCTGCCTTTTGGGAAGTTACTAACCGAATTTCCGACCCTCTCAGTAGAAGACTTTGGCAAGGTGACGTTAGGTGTTATGTCAGGTTCACCTTTGGACCCTTTGCCACCGAGAGTTTGGAAGGAATTTGAAGTGGAGCTATTTTCCATACTTCGGTTGATTTGTAATCAGTCTCTCTCCAGTGGTGTGGTTCCATCGCAGTGGAAGCAGGCACTTGTGACGCCTCTGCTGAAGAAGTCTACATTGGACCCTGCGAGCCCTAGTAACTATAGACCTATCTCTCTTTTGCCGTTTCCGGCTAAAATTGTAGAAAGAGTGGTGGGGAACCATCTTTCAAAACATCTTCAGAATAATAATATCTTGGAGGAGGTACAATTTGGTTTTCGGCCTGCACATGGCACGGAGACGGCTTTGGTGACCGTGCTGGACGAGCTTCGAGTGCAGGAAGACAGTGGTCGGGCAGTAGCTCTTGTTCTGCTTGACCTGTCTGCCGCATTCGGCACGGTCAACCATGCGATTTTGTTGAGGAGACTGGAAGAGGTTGGGGTGACTGGTCGTGCCCGTTGTTGGTTTCAATCCTTTCTTTCAGGGAGGAGTCAAGCAGTGGCCTTGCCTCCATATCAATCTTCCTTCTCTAAGATCATGCATGGTGTCCCTCAGGGCTCTGCAATTAGCCCGATCCTTTCCTTGGAGGCGTTTCATGGTTGTTTGAGGGCTATGTCTCACTGGCTGAAAGGAAACTCCCTACAATTTAATGCTGGAAAAACCGAGGTTCTTTATTTATCTGCAGGGAAGGCCTCCCCAATGCTGCCGGAGAATTTTTGGCCTTTGGATCTCCCTAAGGTCCTACGCCCAGTGGAGAAGGTTCGGAACCTGGGCGTCATGTTTAACAACAAGTTAACGCTGGAAGCTCAGGTTAACCAATTAGTAGGAAGCTGTTTCGCTATGATACGAACTTTGCAAAAGATTCTTCCGCTAATGCCTTCTCAGGCAAGAGTTTTAGTGGTACAGGGCACTATATTGAGTAGATTGGACTACTGTAATGCGCTGCTTCTGGGTTCTCCGAACTATCTATTAGATAGATTGCAGCGCATCCAGTCTACAGCGGCCAAGCTAGTACTTGGTTGGCCGAGTTATGCATCATCTTCCCGGGCTTTGTCGGAGTTGCATTGGCTCCCTATTAGACAGAGAATCCAGTTCAAATCTCTCTGCTTGGTGTTCAAGGCCTTGCACGAGATTGGTCCTGTCGCCTTGCAGAGAAAATGTGTTTGGTATACTCCAGGGAGATGTTTGCGTTCTGCAGCTGCTAGACTGGTGAAAGTACAGAGATTTAAGAAAGTTAGATCTGGTGGTATAGCCTTCAGTGTGATAGCTGCCAGACTTTGGAATACGCTCCCACTGGAGTTAAGAATGGTGAGTGACCTCCTCCTGTTTAGGAGGAGATTAAAAACCTGGCTATTCCCCAGCCCCTAAATAATGCTGACTGCTCTGGTGATTCTGCCCACACTAATAGTCCTTGTGTTGTTTAGCGCCAGGATGCCTGCAAGGTGATAGTGCGCTGTATAAGTATTAATTAATAATAATAATTAATAATAATAATGTTGCTGAGGTCCATGGACTCTTCACTGACGGCAGCAGTGAGTTTCCTGCAGCGCTTCGTCCCCCCCACCCCTGCCCCATCCACACTTCCCACTCCCATGCCTGTCCCATGCACACCCAGACATTCTTAAGCACGCACCCCACCTGACACAGGCAGCACACAAACACGTAAGGGAAAGCACACACCTCCTGGCACGCACACTCAGGGGGATAAAGGCACACCCACTGAGTCTGGGGCACACAGGCATACATGCAGCCACAGTCTGAGTCCGCATGCCTCACTACCCAGTCCCTCCAAAGGCACTCCCCTTGGCTCCCCTGCCACACAGTCAGACAAGGAGAGCTACTTGGCTGTGCTGGGCCTCAGCCCCACTGGGTCACCAGCCCTAAATGGGCAAGGCACTCCCCGGATAGGGGAGTTGAGTTCCCCCCCCTGTCCACCCCCTCCCCCAGTTGCGCTGCACCCCATCCCTCCGACCCCCCCCCCTCCTTTGTGTCTGTGGTTTCTTCCGGTGCAGGGGATACTCTGGACGCCCTGGCAGAAGTGTGCAGCGCTGAGCTCACCTCCACCTTCGGCGCTGCCCCACCCCCTGTGGTGGAGGCATCCGTCCCTGCACCCACCACACCTACCCTTACACCTCCTGTCCCTGCGGGGCCTGGTCCTTCCCAACATGATGCCCCCCACCCCCCAGTCGACGAACCTGAGGGTTCTAATGTGCAGGCAAGCTAGGGGAGACATGTGGCCATGTGTCCCCCCAATGACTTCTATTCTGGACTGGCCATTGGCCTTTGTATATAGTGTTGTTGTAAAGAATATTTATCTTATGCTGATTAAAGCATTTTCTTTTGAGTTTGAACACTATTGAATTTCAGGTATTGATGTTGGTGCTGATGCTCCAGGAGTTGGGGTTGTGGTAATGTGTTATGTTTCGGGCAAAGGTTGGAGTCTGATGGTCATGAGGTGGCCCATGGGATCTGCGTGCCATCACAAGGTCTCTGCAAAGGATCTTTGGTTGTGTGTGTTATTTGTTTTTTGAGACATTGTACCAAGGATTGTCCCTTCCTCCGTGGCACCTGACATCTTCCCTGCAGAGAGTTGCACAATTGTTGTGCTGACCTGTGTCTACATTTCCTTTGTTGGTGACGGATCCCTTCAACTATGGCCATGCCTGCTCAGCAATGTCTCCGGCTGCATCGTCTGTGCCATCCTTGCTAGTCACTGTACTTGTGTATTGAGTATGTTGCCATGCCTTCATGGAGAAATTGACCCTTTTCCGCACTATGCATGTGTGTAATCCCAGCCTAGCACACATATGGTACTTGTTCTGCAGGGTATTTGGGCACCTGACTCACAATTGTGGGCATTGTATCTGTGGGAACTCCACCCTATTCCTTCCATGAGAGACAACATCTTGGTGGCTGTCCCAGCACCTGTACATTCCTATCAGTCCTGGGATGTGCGTGACAGTGTGTGTTCCCTTTGGCTCTCTTAGTTTAGTAGGCATTGAGATGACTATACAGTCTTGTGGTATGATCTCTGTGTGTGTATTGTGCTGCATCCGCCAGGGGTGGGTATGCATGTGTCATTTGTCCTCACACCCACATGTGGTGTGTCATGCAGTGGGGGAAAGACATCCATTCTCATAGGAGTGGGACACTGCTGTCACTGATGTGTTGTTATGGCACTATCAACATAGTCGAAAATTAGGGATGCTTACGCTAATGACACGCAAATCATGGTGTCCTTGGCCCACTCTGTGAGTACATCCGCGCGTGGCTTTAGATCATGCATGCAGATGGTGGCGGAGTGGATGATCTTGAACTCCTTAAAACTGAATGGCGATGAAACTGAAGTCATGGTTTTTGGTAAGGACCAGGATATTTGGTCTAGTGAGTGGTGGCCTTCATCTTTAGGAACTTGCCCCACTCCCTCCCAATCGGCCAGGAACCTCGGTGTCATATTCGACACCTCGCTGTCCATGAATCTTCAGGTCAACAGAACGGTTGCCACATGTTGGGGAGCTATTAAGATTCTTAAAAGAATCCTTCATTAATTGTCCCCTCAGGCCCGTGATTGCTCTGGTAGGCTCCAGGTTAGACTACTGTAACGCATTGTATGCGGAGACCAATAAGTACCTTGTTCAGTGCCTTCAGATTGTGCAGAATGCGGCGGCCAGATTTGTTTTGGCACTTCCAAACGCATCTTCTGCAACAATGGCCAGGAAGAGCCTGCATTGGCTTCCTATCTACTATAGGATTTCATTTAAACTCCTCTGTCTTACATATAGAGCTCTTCTGGATGGTTCCTCAGATGCTTTAGGGTCTTTGTTAACCCGCTATGTTCCCAGTAGGCGTCTTCGCTCCTCAGACTCTAATTTGTTGGTAGTCCCTCGTTCCAAGAAGGTTAGATGGGGCAGCAGAATTTTTTCTATCGCTGCTCCGCTATTATGGAATACTCTCCCTTTGGAGATTAAGTCCCAACCTTCTCTGGCACTTTTCAAAAAAGCTCTTAAAACCTGGTGCTTTTCTAAAGCCTATCAGTAAGTTCTTTCCATTTTAATTTAGCTAGCTTTTGGTTAGGCGCCTTGACGCCCATTGGGCTTAGTAGCGCGGTACAAATTTGATTTCATTCATTCATTCATTACATACACCCATGGAGTTGTGGTCATCTGATAATGATGTACACACCCCCATGTCTCTGTCCACTGCTGGGAGTGATAAGCACCCACCCCCATCTCTCTGTCCACTGCTGGGAGTGATAGGCACCCACCCCTCACATGTCTCTGTCCACTGCTGGGAGTGATAGGCACCCACCCCTCACATGTCTCTGTCCACTGCTGGTATTCCTCTGCACCCACCCCTCACATGTCTCTGTCCACTGCTGAGAGCGATAGGCACCCACCACCATGTCTCTGTCCACTGCTGCTGGGAGTCCTCTGCACCCACCCCTCACATGTCTCTGTCCACTGCTGGGAGTGATAGGCACCCACCCCTCACATGTCTCTGTCCACTTCTGGGAGTGATAGGCACCCACCCCCATGTCTCTGTCCACTGCTGGGAGTCCTCTGCACCCACCCCTCACATGTCTCTGTCCACTGCTGGGAGTCCTCTGCACCCACCCCCATGTCTCTGTCCACTGCTGGGAGTCCTTTGCGCCCACCCCTCACATGTCTCTGCCCACTGCTGGGAGTCCTCTGCACCCACCCCCATGTCTCTTTCCACTGCTTGGAGTCCTCTGCACCCACCCCTCACATGTCTCTGTCCACTGCTGGGAGTGATAGGCACCCACCCCCATGTCTCTGTCCACTGCTGGGAGTCCTCTGCACCCACCCCTCACATGTCTCTGTCCACTGCTGGGAGTGATATGCACCCACCACCATGTCTCTGTCCACTGCTGGGAGTGATAGGCACCCACCCCCATGTCTCTGTCCACTGCTGGGAGTCCTCTGCACCCACCCCCATGTCTCTGTCCACTGCTGGTGTTCCTCTGCACCCACCCCTCACATGTCTCTGTCCACTGCTGGCAGTGATAGGCACCCACACCTCACATGTCTTTGTCCACTGCTGGGAATCCAAGGCAGCCAAGCACCCTTGGTGCAGTACACTGCTGTCCTGGGCATACACACACCCCAATATACTGGTTATATGCTGCACCAAGCTCTAAGCCAACATTCATGGCGTGTGTACGCCTTGTATCACAAATGTACTGGTGCCCTAGGGGTACGTGTGATGCGGTCCGTACCCCCGCAATCATAGGTTGGGTACGGTCCGTACCATGCGTACCCCTACATCACCACTACAATGGCGGTACGGACCGTACCCACGCTCTGAGGGTGTGGGTACGGTCCGTACCACGCGTACCCCTACATCACCACAACAATGGTGTTACGGACCATACCCACGCCCTCAGAGCGTGGGTACGGTCCGTACCACGCGTACCCCTACATCACCACAACAATGGTGGAAAAATCATACCCACGCCCTCAGAGCGTGGGTACGGTCCGTACCACCATTGTAGTGGTGATGTAGGGGTACGCGTGGTACAGACCGTACCCACACTCTGAGGGTGTGGGTACGGTCCGTCCCACCATTGTTGTGGTGATGTAGGGGTACGCGTGGTACGGACCGTACCCACACTCTAAGGGCGTGGGTACGGTCCGTACCACCATTGTTGTGGTGATGTAGGGGTATGCGTGGTACGGACCATACCCACGCCCTCAGAGCGTGGGTATGGTCCGTACCACCATTGTTGTGGTGATGTAGGGGTACGCGTGGTACGGACCGTACCCACGCTCTGAGGGCGTGGGTACGGTCCGTACCACGCGTACCCCTACATCACCACTACAATGGTGGAACGGACCGTACCCACGCCCTCAGAGCGTGGGTACGGTCCGTCCCACCATTGTAGTGGTGACGGGTACGCATACACGTCCACTTCCGTTGTGGCGGTACGCAGGGATTGGTGGACACGCCCCCTGAAGTGACCAGACCCTGGAGGTAATGTATGTACAGGATATACTTTTTTTAAATTGGGTAGGGGTTATGTTTCCTGCCCCTCGCCCCCCCCCCTTGCCCCTGGGTGTTGTTCTGACCTTCTGCGGCGTGTGCGGCGGTTTCGGTGCACCAGGTCGTAGGCTAGGAGGGCCGGGATGACACGTAGGATGGGGTCCATGGCTGTCCGTCGCGTACCGGTGCTCCTTCTTCGCGTCGTCCTCAATTTCCTGGGAGTGTTTGGCTGCCGTAAAAAATGAGCCTTGCGGAGTGACGTAGGCACGAATCGTACTTGCTGGTCTGTAAAACGCTGCCTGACTCCGTGCGGACGTTGTCCCGGATCGGAATTGTGGGTATTTTTTCGCCGCATGTAGTTTTTTACGATTTGTACGGAAATGGTATTTCTGTACGAATCGTACTTGCTGGTTTGTAAGGTGGAATTCCCGGGTACGAGTCGTACGGAGAAAACGCTCCGTACGACCATTCGTACCCGGGTTTTACAGGATCGGAATCGGCACCTAGGTCTTTTTACAAACCCCAATTTGTGAGAAAAAAGTATTACAATTTGGCCTCGATACCTTTTGTGGAAAAACAGTACTGAAGGCTTAAGCAAAAAGTGCCTCAAATTTATTAAAAGCTTTGGGAAGGGGAAGGCCTCAGCAGCTAAGGGGTTAAAAAAAACTTTGACCCATCAATCCTTGGCACTGAGGAAGAATACAATTTTAGTGGATGTGCAAATTGCCATGTAAAATGGCATAACTCAAGTGACCTGAGCCAATGGCTACAGTCAGTTGACCTTTTGACCCATGCTGTAGGCAGTGGTGAGTTGAAGAAAATGAGAAAGGCACTACAAGAGGCCTAGGGATGAAGAGGGCTGACTGAAATCCCCTGCAGTGTGTAAATAAATAATTAGATGTTCCATTGAAAAATAAAAGGTCCTTGCCAATGTTAGACCTAAAAACTTAAGTGCAGAATCACAAAAGTAGAACTTTACAGTTTTAAATATTGCCAATCCTAAATATGCTAAGCATACATAGGGTACAAAAATATTTCTTATCATCTAATGAATAAATTATGCACGTTGGGATTTTTGCATGTAGACTTGTGGTGTTCAAATAATGCGAAAACAAGTGTGTTTTCTCTAACTCTATGTTTTCATAAAGTTAACACTGCTTATGGTACACATTTATAGGATTAAGGAATTAATGTATTTGAAACTATGCAAATATCCACAGTTACTCAGTTAAAGAGTTTATCTCATTTAAATTATGCGTCGTTGGTCTCTCCTGAGACTCACCACTACGAATTTCTACTTTTGTACATCTGTGTATATTTTATATATGCACACATGTGCTGAATAAAATAGTCACACAAAGCAAATGGGTGCCCTGTTCCATGGCCTCTAGTGCATCATGTGCAATTATTGAAGCGTATAGTGTGACCTTTTGCAGGCATAGACTTCACTGAAATATGGTAATTTATGCATGACTATGTTCCTTAAGGTAGCCAGGTTCAGATGGTTATGTAGGGCTAATATTCACGCACCCAGATAACACCTTATGACCAGAAGTAGCTTCCTACTCCCATCATGTGGCCCTATCTAAGGCAGATGAAAGATGTTAATAATGGAACCAGTATCTTTCTTTAAACCATGGGTCAGTGACTCATAGATGCATCAAAAAGAGTAGTCAATTTTCAATTTATAATCTTTATTCGGTTCTTAAAAAGACACCATAAAAGCACAAATACAGTATAAATATGCGCAAATTAAAAACACAGCAAGTGATATTCAGTTTAAAAAATATAAATATTAAAATTTCTGTACTCAGGTAGAGGGCCAGGGGATTTGTAGAGATTTAAATGTTCAGATCACTTTTAGGGGCCAATGTCTCTGGTGTTCCTCAGTCTTGTTGCAATTCGAATAAAGTTTATCGTGCAAAACAGGGTGTAAGCGTCCTCCGCTTCCTGTAAGAATCTCAGCGCCAATTTTGCATGTTTGAATTTTAGCTCTTTCAGGATTCCCACCAGGAACTTTCGTCTTGGCATTGTATAGAAAGGACACAGTAAGACGAGATGAAGGGTATCCTGCGGAGATCTAAGATCGCAGCCGCAGGTACCCTTCTCCTCCACTGTGTGGGTGAACCCAGATGGTACTGCAAGGATATGGTGTAACATGTTAAATCTGAAGCGGGTCATGAGGTAGCGATCCTGCGCATTATACATGACCCTCAGATAAGGTTCCATCCCTTGCTTCACAGTGAGGTAGTTGTACAAGTGATTAGTGGTTTTGTGCTTCTCCTTTTCAGCCCTTGATGTCTTCAAATGTGTGAGAAAAAGTTTTTTAACCAGGGTCTTACTCTCCCGGGGCAGAGAGTGTGGGGCTGAGAAGTATTGAGAGCAGCCAATCTCTGTTAGCGACTTCTTAACAAATTTCAGCCAGGGGATTACGTGGCCTTTGTCTCTTTTGAGGCAGTCCTCGATGATTTGTCTCGTAAGGGCCGCCTTAGGGTTGGTCCATACTTTCACCCATGCCAGAAGGGGTTTGGATTTAATTTTATCCTCTAAAAAGGGTTCTCCTACCTCTTCGTGTATAATGTGGGCCGAAACACTCTGTGGGACTTTTAATATTCTTCGTAGGAATTTGTTTTCTTCAGTCTGGAGCGGCTGTAATTTTTTGCCCAGAAAGCCCCACACTTCTGCCCCATAGCTTACTTTCGCACAACAGATGGATCTGTATAAGGTCAGAATTTGTTCGGGGGACCATTTCCCTAATCTTTGCCCATACCCCATGATTGCCCCAACTGCAGCGGCCAGTTTAGTAGAATGCTTCTCGATCAGGGGTTTGAACGATAAGGCGTGATCAAATAACACCCCCAAATACGTAAAAGACTTGACCTGATCTATTTTGTGTGACCCGATGTTGTAGGTGAAAGTTCCTTTTGTGGGTTTCCCAGATGACATAATGTAGGACTTTTCCAGGTTTGTTGCCAGATCCAGTTTCTCCATGAATTTGACAAACCCGTCAATTAATTTTTGCAGTCCCAAAGGTGTTCTAGAGAGCAGGACCGCGTCATCGGCGTAGAGTAGTACGGGCACTGCTCGATGACCAATTTGGGGTGAGTCAACTTGGAGCTTAAGGAGATCTTTTTCCAATGCGTTGATGTAAATAGAGAAAAGGAAGGGCGCAAGGATGCATCCCTGTCTAACTCCACTATTGCAGGTAAAGGGATCGGTCTTATTGCCTTCCTGACTGTACCTTACACTTGCAGAGGTGTTCCGGTGTAGGTTTTGTAGAGTGTCGACTAGTGATTGGTCCACACCTAGCTCCTTTAGCATAGCCCAGAGCTTTCTCCTGTTTACGCGATCAAAGGCCGCTGAAAGGTCCATAAACCCCATGTATATAGACCCCCTCCCGGCGATGGTATATTTTGCAATCAGGAGGTATAAATTTAGGCATTGATCGGTGGTAGATCTGCCTTTCCTGAAGCCGTATTGGATTTCTGAGAGGATTTGTTGCTCCTCTGCCCAATCTTGCAATCTCGATAGGATGACTCGCCCCAGGACCTTGGCTGACACGTCGATGAGGGAAATAGGTCGATAACATTGGGGGTCATCACGGTTGCCTTTTTTATAGATGGGGACTATGGTCGCCGTTGACCAGGACTGGGGGAGGCCTACCTCCCCTGCCTCGTTTAGCACCCTCATAAGTAAAGGCACCCATAGTTCGGGTCTACTTAGGAATAGGTCTGGTGGAATTCCGTCCGGGCCCGCGGCTTTATTTTTGCTGAGCCCGGTTATTCCTAGTTCGACCTCCTTCAGGGTAAAATTTAGCTTTACGGGCTGGTGGGCCTCCGCTAGCTCCTCCTGGGATTCCTTGTTTGAATGGTTGTATAAGCCCTGGAAGTGTTTCTGCCATTGTTCCGGCAGAATGGTATTCATGATTTTAGGAGCCCCTTGGTCCTGGAAGAAGGGGGCGTTGATCACTTTCCAGAAGGCAATAGAATCTTTTCTTTCTGCGGCGTCCCTTAAGTCTTCCCAGGCCTGGTTTTGTATGCTTTGCTTTCGAGCCTTCAGAGCTTTTTTGTATTCAGCTCTGTTCCGTGCCACCTTCATTTTGTCCCTTGGTTGGGCATGAAGGCTGTCCTTCAGGTTTTTCAGCGCCTTTGTACAATTTGAATCAAACCAGCGGGGGTTTAGGGGCATTTTGTTCTTAGCTCCTGGGGTGTATAAGGAGTTATTTACAACCTGTGCGATTTCTTCAAATGCCTTTACCACCTCAGCTCCGGTTACACAGGGGTCAAGACATTTATCAATTGCTGCTGGGGCTTCGAGTAATAGTTTTTTGTGAAAACTGTCCGCATCAATTTTGGCCCATTTAATTCTTCTGCCCTGGTCCACTACTCTTTCCGTTATGGCAGGTCTCTTTTGGAGTGAAAAAACAAAACCTTCCATTTTAATGATCACCGGATTGTGGTCACTGAAACTACTGGCCTCTATAATGATTGTACTGATGCTTCTTTTTAGATTGGGAGAGACTAGTGCAAAGTCAATGTAAGAGTGACAACCTCTTCCTTTGAATGTTGGAGTTAATTCTCCTTTCTCGTTAAATGAGACAAGGTCTAGGATTTGGATTAGGTTGTACCTTTTCATGAGTCTTTCTAAATCCCAGCCCTCAGTTGAATGGGTAAAGTGAGGGCCTTTCATGATCGTGCATCTTGACCAGTCGTTGTTGAAGGGTATTAGTTTCTCACAAAGGTGACAATTAAAATCTCCCATTAGTATTAAATCCGTGATATTTGGTGTCTTGGATAAAGAGCTCAAACAGTTTTCTAATTCATTTATGGCTATTCCCTTGTCCGTCATAGCCGGTGCATTGTACCAGTTCATAAGCAGGAATGTTAAACTTGGTGAGATGAACCTTAGTACTTGGAGATTGGGTGTGGCCCATTTGGTGTTGGACCAAGTGCCCCTGATGTCTAGATTGACATAGACCGCGAGCCCCCCACTTGCTCTCCCCGAGGTGGCTTTTTTTGCAGGGACAAAAAAGCTTTTATAGCCTTCCAGGCTATAAGCTTGCGGTTCAGTGGCCCAAGTCTCTTGCAGGCACAAAATATGAAATTTACTTATATAGCTGCGCCAGTCCTGAGATGCGAACTTGGCCGCTAGCCCTGCGATGTTCCAGGTGGCTATTAGTAGATTGTCATGAATCATGACCTTGGGTGTTCTTTTTCCCTCGCCTTGCAAAATCTTTAATTGATTATCCGTTGCGGGTGCAGCAACCCGGCTTAGTTGCGGCCTGTGGGGGGTAGCGATTCTTCTGTGAGTAGAAAGGGAGTTGTCTATTGTGGGATTTATCCCCTCCCCTTTTCCCCGGTTAGTATTCGATGGTGTATTGCTGCCTCCTAAGGTGTGCACAGGATCCAGAGCGTCAGTTTGGCCCTGGTCGCCTCCATCTTTTATCCCTGTTGGTGGTAGAGTTGGCTCCTTCCTATATTTGATTTTAGAAGGTGATCGGCCCAATCTCAGTCAGTCCACCCCTTCAAGTGTACTAAACCTGTTCCAGTGGGCGTACTGTGTGATGGAGGAGTCATAAGTTGGGAATACAGGGTTTGGCCTTTGCCATTGCGGTGGGCCAGGTTGGAAACCCAGATGCGATGTTCTGTCGGGGCCAATATTCTGCCTGGGCCTTTGAGGTGCGAAGGGGTAAAAGTAGGATAGACGAACCGGGTGAATTTGAGAACGAGTATGACTCGGGGGGGCATTGCAGATGAAGTTAACAGCCGCCCTGTCTCTAAAGTTGACCGTAATGATATCCCCTGCGATGGTCTTAATACCTTTGCCAATCCACTCACCCCTTCTCACTGCAAGGATTTCCCCGTAGATATTAGGGGGCAAGGGTCTATGTATTTGCAGCCACTGTATGCATTTATTTTTTAGTTCAATCTGTGATTCCCGTTGACCCTCCTTTAAAGGGGGAATTCCTGTTAGGACGACTACAAGGGGCAGAGCCTCAGGCGGAAGATTGATTGTCCTGAAGCATGTTGCAGTGGTCTTATCGTCAGTGGTTGTCGCGATGGCAAGCCGTGGGGACTTAGAAACCACCTTGTGGGTTGGAGCCTTATGTTTTTCTAATGTTTGTAAAAGTACGGATGGAGGTTTATTATTGCTCGTAGAGGTTTGGTTTTTATTTTTGCCTGCTTGCGGGGTAGAGGCGACCTTTTGTTTTTCCTGGGCTCCTTTCTGCGTGATACTGATATTATTTAGCTTGTCCCCCCCATTGATTGCTAGAGAGGCCTTATCTCTTGGTAAACTTCTTGGTGTAGGGTCCTTTAGTTTTGTCAAATCCCGTTCCTGCACAGGATAGGTTTTCGGGCTAATCCCCTTGTTATTGACCAGTGAAGTCAGTCTATCTATTTTTGCTATGAGGGGTTTTAGCAGCACCGAGATGGAATGCTCCAGGTCTAATTTAAGATCCGCCACCATGTTGGTTATCCAGCATGGTATTCCCGGTGTAGATGGGTTTATGGGCGTGATCAAGTTGTGATTACTGGGTTTGACATGACCTTTTTTCCTCCCTTGTTTGTGAGCTTTCCTGTGCGGCGTTATTTCCGCAAAGGATATGTCTTTATCATGAGTGTTTATTTGAGTGCTTGTTTGTGCACCATGTCTATCCCTGCTGATTTCGGCGGGTGGCTGGGCACAAGGAAGGTCCACAAAGGATGGTGGGGTTATGGGCCGGCTAGTATCCATCTCCTCTGCCAAGTCTTTTGAAGCTTCTGATAGGTTAATCAATGAATCCTGAGTATCTTGAATGATAGTTACAGGAGGTAAGGACATTCTTCTCTCTGTGTTAGCTATGGCATTGGAAACCGCCCCTATAGTCCGTTTGAGCATTTTGTCGATGGCAGTAAAGGTCGGTAGTGGGGATGTATGATCCGATTTAGTTTTTGTGCTCGATCTTAGGGTAGGCATCCTTGTTTTCTTAGTAGTTTTCCTCATTACGGGGCGTACTATATTGGGTGGTAACGGGCAGATATAGGTTGTGTCGAGGGGATAGCCAGTGGTCCGGCTAACTGTCGTGGGACTATTAGCGGTGTATTATTAGGAGGGCAATTTTAGGGGGCTGACCCAGCCCAGCCTCTTCTGGCCCCTGAGGGCCACAGAGGGCCCGCCCTTTGCCCGGGCTTCGCTCGGCGTCCCGCTCGCGTCCCGCTAAGCGTTACCGCGCTTTGTTTGTAGGGGGTGTTGCGGCCGGGGGCGTGGCTTGCTGGGGGTGCGGCCGTGCACACCTGTGCGGCGCAGGGGCTCCTGGTCTCTGTGGTCCCTGCTTCACTCGCCCCCAATTGCCTTACACGGTTGTTTCTTCCTCCCGGGTGCTGGATGCTGGGTGTAGACCTGCTGCCTCGACCCCACACCTGAGCGCCGCGCAGCGGCACCCGCGAAGCGGGTGCTGCAAGCTGTTAACGCGGGCCTCAGGCGGTCAATCCCTCCTGGGATACAGGGAGGCTGCGGGCGTAAGTGGCGGTTTTCATCGGTGAGTAAAAAGAGTAGTCAAATGTGCTTACTCATGGAAGCTTGATATCACTAACGGGCTGATTAAGAATTTGGCGGCCCGCTCCAAGACCGCGAAACCCATAGTTAATCTGCCCGTCGGATTAGGAGTTCTAATCCCGGTGGGCAGTCCTGTGGCCATGGTCCTATGGTGGTACCTTTCTAAGGCTCATAGTAGAGCTTTATAAAAGCATTGCCATAGGAGTGCCACAGTCCATTCCTGCACGGACAGAAATGCACAATTATATGCATTTCTGTCCGTGCAGGAACAGGGGATGCAAAAATACAGAGGGGCACAACATGTGCCTCCCCTGCATGCATCCTAAAGCACCGAGACAACTTAGTTTCCTCACCCCCACCAATTTTATGGTGGGCTCACTCTCATGAAAAGGGTTGTAGTGAGCAAACTCTTAATATGCTTGGCAGTTCCGCAGCGGCACCGCCAGCATATCCCCAGTGGTAGCAGCAGTTCTGTGGTAGTCCTAGCGGTGTAGTTGTAATACTGCAGGAGGACCGTCAGTATGGTGGTTCAGGGACCACCACCTCGGGTTCTGCCAAATTCGCAATTGACCCTTGCAGGAGGGTAATGGGTGAAGTTAGTGCAGTTTGGGGTCAAGCTTCCATGCAAAAGAGAGTCATTACAAAACAAATGATTTTTAAGAATTTGGATAATGGAAGGTATCTTACTGACAGTAGATGATCTTGTGTGCGGCAGCATTGATAGCGAGGCATGAGATACCCCAACATGTGTCATTGGGTATGCACATGTTGTATTGCTAAAAAGGGTTGGAAAATGTTTAATTTCCTCCGCAAAGTTTTCAGAGTTCACAAACTAAGCACTTGGTGGAGGTTTCAATGCTTTGCCTGTGAAGGTACACCCCCACAAACACATACACACACCCAAGATGATTTGCAGAAGAATGTTCTCACTAAGTTTTTTTTTTAATTCTCCTGGTAAAATTGCACTTTTTATGTATTTACTCCCCGCAAAAACTACGCCCCCCCCCCTACAAATTTGTATAGCATTTTATCATTTGTAGATTTTACGATGCTTGCAAATGTTTGAAGAACATCACGTAGCTGCAACTTGGCACACTTAAATGAGTTTTGGTGAGACTACGTTGAAAGGATTATTACATTCTGGATTTTGTGGTTTGATTTTTTGAAATGTATAACAAACGAACACAAGGTATCAGACACGGAGAACGTTACATCATGATCTGCAAATAAACCATTTAATCTCCTTTCTCCTCTCTAAATGCACATTTCCAGTTTAGGTACATGATTTTTAATTGTGGCGATACATTGCAAGGAGTTATTTTTACAAGCAATACACCTAAATCACTTCTTTACTGTTTCTTGACCATGGAGGATAACCAATCTTGCACCTCATTAACAATCATGTGCTGCTGATCACCAAAGGAGGCATTTTCTTGTTTCCATGGTCTGCGAACTTCATCTGTTTTCGATTTTCTGCTGTAAAAGTGAGACTCCGATAAGTCACTACATGACAGTCAGACAGAGATGGATTGTCCAATCATGGTTAAAGTAAGTGAACATCTGTGCAACACTGTTTCAAACGTTTGGGAAAAGCATTACTTTGAGGTCGGGCCCAGCAGATGGCAGCACTGAGAGTGAAAATAAGCACAACAAGGCAATAGCATGAATAAAACAAACATTGGCATAGCCAATATGTCTCGCCTTTAAGACCTTATAAGTGTTTAGTTACCCAGCACAATATCCATGGTGCAACAACATCAACTGTTGCATGGCTAAACACTTATAAGGTCCCAAAGGCGAGACCTATTGGCTATGCCAATGCTTGTTAGTTCTGCTGTTACACAGTATGTTTTATTTAGCCTGTAAGCACTATTTTCTTTGAATGAGTTTCTCCTACTGCAGGCCCGACATGCTTTCCTGCAACATTCAGTGCGCCATGCGTGCTTTCACTTTCCAAGCAGCCCTTAACAATGGCGGCCGTTTTTAGATCTGGCATTTACAAGAGTTTGACCTATTGGCATTGTAAATGAAAATGCCTTTTATTTCTGTGTTAATTATCAAAACAGATAAATAAAAGGCGTTGTCATTTACAATACCAATAGCTTCATCTCTTGCAAATGTTGCAAATGCTTGTTGTACTGAGGGCTACAGAGAACAAACGTGTGCTAGCAATAGGCTTGGTGGTCAGGAATGTTTTTATGTGTAGTTCGGAGAAGGCAATTTCGTAATTCTGATGACTATAGGCTGATATACTATAAGCAATAATATATATAAGAATAATTTCTTTTTAGACAACTTAAATACTAATAATGCTGTATTGTTTTTAAAGAGATTGCTTCATATCGCACGTGTTATTATGTGACATTGATGACACATAAATAAACTGTAAGGTGTCAGAAAGAGGGCTTGAGTTAATCTCAGACAATGGCGATTGCTCAGGTCACATTCCAGTCCATTGATGACACCTTTTAAAACTTCAAACTCTTAGGGGTGATAATTGAAACTGCCTTAGGTGTTAAAACATTTTTATTAAAGGAAACTCTCATTTTTATTTTGTGGAGACCGATGTTCCAGTTTTTTTTGTAGATAATATCATGATTGTTGTGACATCCCATTTCTAAGCTGTCCTATTTTTGGTTATGAGACCACCGGAGATGAAATGATTTGACAAGGATTAAAATTTGTTTTCAGGTATGGGAACCAGGATTAGAATCTAG
The DNA here is from genome assembly GCF_964204655.1 of Triturus cristatus. NCBI lineage: Eukaryota > Metazoa > Chordata > Amphibia > Caudata > Salamandridae > Triturus > Triturus cristatus. The sequence continues at coordinate 1,247,397,788 of NC_140579.1, read as the reverse complement.
CGTCTCCCCTCCACCATCCTACTCAAATAACCAGACTCCATCCTAACCACTGGATGACCTCTATTCTTCGCCAGGGCTTTAAGCGGGATGAAAAAGTGGAGGTGAAGGAGTCACTAAAAGGGCTGTGGTCTAAGAAGCATGTAGGAGAGTAGGGTCTGCTATCCTATGGTCACCCCAAATTTTGCTTTTTGCTTCACTGGTTTTTGACGTATTGAGGCTGTGGGCCTGCTAATCAGACCCCCAGCCTGCTGTTCTCTCTGCTAAATTGACACTATGCACTTTAGGTGCATAACCCATTAAAACTGGATCCCCCTGTGAGCCCCTGTAGTAGTGTACCCTAGGTACCCAGGGCATTGGTGTATCTGAGGCCTACCAGGGGCTGAAGCATGTATTGTGCCACCCCTGGCCTGGCCTAGCAATTTGACACAACTGGCTGATCACTCAGCTGGGGTAAGTTGGTGTATCCACCTCTTACTTAGGTGTAGTATGCCTATACCTAACCTTAAATGGGACACATGTTAACCTATAAGTCACTCCTATGGCAGGCCTTAACAATCCTAAAGGCAGAGTGCTTGGTTCCATGTGAGATGGTGCTCTGGCATGAGCTGAGCCTGTCTGCAGTGGTCGGAACAACTTCCTTCTACCGTTTCAAGATATCGCCATACCATATACTCTTAAGTGCATTATGAACCTCGCGGTTAAATGCTATCTTTGGTTTGGCTTTATCAAAACATGTCGAGTAAGGTGTCATACAAATTGGAATACTAACCCCTCGCCAATTCTGGCGACGGGGTTAGCATTCCACCCTCCTAGAGGGACACGACATGTACAGAACCTGAAACCCGGGTAAAATCAGACATAGACTCAGCTCCACAAAATGGACGCTGCCACCACAGACACAAGTCTGCCCTCCTGCTGCTGGGAGTCCTTCCAGCTTGGGAGACGTGGACAAAGGGTTTTCTACCAGGGGAGGAGCGAGCACCTCCCCAGACAGGATTTTGTGTATTGGTCAGGTAGGGCTTGAAAGTAAACAGACATGCCTGAGGCTCACAAGGAGCCTCGGTGCATATGCCAGTTCAATGCGGTCCTGGGGCACACCAGCCCCAGACCTGGGGCGAGCTGGACAAAGGATTGGGGGTGTAACCACCCCCCTTCCTGGTCCCACCCTTAGGGAGGGACCTAGCAGGTAGTCCGGCCCCTAGAATCCGCTTAAAGGTAGGAGCTGTGTCCAAAGACTTCAGACATCCTGGAATCAACTTGAAACTAAGAAGAAGACGGAGCCCGAGCCCAGAAACCAACAAGAACTGGACCTCCAGACCTCTCACCGCCCGATCCACAGTCCCTGCAAAGAAGGAACCCGTGGAGGCACCGAGACACGTGGAGCCAGACATCTTGGAAGACACTCGACAAGCTGCAAGCGCAACAACAGAGGCTCCCTCTGAGTTGTGCTTTGGGTCCTGAGAAGCCCAACATCCGAGCAGCATCTGCACCAAAGGTGAGCCCACCAGCATCTCCACGATCTGCGTGGGGCCCCTCTGCACTTTGCGACTCGACGCGCCTACCCGGTCCCTGGCCTGTTGGCTAGTGGCCATCTTGGCGAACCTTTTTGAAACCTACGACACTGGTATGGTCGCTCCAGACTGGCCCCTGCTTCCCTCCAAAGGAGCAGCCCCTCTGACCTTGCTGGTCAGAGCTAACAGCTTTCTTCGATTCCTGCGACTCCTGCTTTTGCCAAGGCTTGTTTGCTTCTTCTGAGTCGCCGACACCGCCGACAGCGAGAGCCTGCGTGGGACAGCTCGTGAACCGACTCCTGGACGTCGTCGACCTTCAGGGACCACGTGGCTGCAGAGACAAGCTATACCTCTTCACCTGTTTGCACTCGACATCGCCTGGTACCTACCTGGTGCCACGCCGGTCACTGGCTAGTGACTGTGAACACTGTCCTCTCTGCTTACAGGTTTTCTACACTTCCGATCCATCCTTGGATCCACCGCATCTCTTCTGGACCGACCGCCTGCAGCATCTTTGTCGTCAGGCTCCATTGAACAGATAGACGAAACCCGACGCACTTCGAGCCCTATGCACCCGCTTCCTGTGGGTGAGGTAAAGCTGGCACTCCGGTGCACAAGTGTAGAGTAACATCTCTAGTGTCTAGGTTTGAAGTCTTGAATTCGTAGTCCAACCAGAAGACCCTTCTTGCAGTAACTTTTGAACATTTACGCACCCATTGAAAACCTATGCGCGCTCGCGTGTAACTTTCCTCACTGCACACGCGACCCGTGGACCTCCTGGTCACTAACTAAAGTTAGCTCCTTGTAGGCCCAGTGATTCTAGAGGCCCTAGGCCTTCTCCCCTTCCTGTTCGTGGTACTTATACCACTATTTTAGTATATGGTTTGAGCGGCCACCAGAGCCTATCCATATAAAGTGCAACTTCTGTATATTGTGATACTTTCTTGTTTAACGATTTGTGCTCCTGTGCTCATAAAAAGTCTAGGGGATACTTTGAGTAATAAATACATATATATTTTGAATATATATCTGTGTGGTGTCCTTTCATTGGTATAAAGGGGGGTTACATATGGTGAAACAGCTTGCTTAACACGCCTAAACGAGTTTAGCCTCAAAGACTGCTTAGCCTACGCTACCACTAGGGCAGCTGGTCCGAAAAGGTTGACTTACAACCACACCATAAGGGTTGCTTGGCATGGTACAAGGTGGTCACTTTAATTAGTGAACATTATATACCAGGCCAACTTCTCACATTGGTGAGCAGCGGTTGGATTTGAGCTTGCTGTGTTTTACCTCTGTAATCTCTTTGTTACCAATTGAAAGATCATACAGGTACCTTTAGGTACATATAAAAACAAGTTAGTTATATACTTAAGTTCTACTGAACTTATTTGTTGTAGAGAAAAGGGAGTAGCACACCCTGACTACAACTACTAGATAGGTTTAGTAGGAAAACCCAAGTGTAGGTAGTTGCAACACTTCCACCCACACTTAAGAGCAATGGCTGGGGCAGAGGGGTCCAAGGTACCCATCTCTGTCGAGAGTGACCCCCAGAGGGCACCATCCATCTTTGCTACCCTAAACCAGAATGAGCTCAGGCAGTTGGCTAATTCTAGGGGCCTTAAACAGCCCAAGAACCCTACCTCTGCTGAACTCAGAGAACTCTTGCAACCACACCATAAGGGTTGCTTGGCATGGTACAAGGTGGTCACTTTAATTAGTGAACATCATATACCAGGCCAACTTCTCACATTGGTGTGCAGCGGTTGGATTTGAGCGTGCTGTGTTTTACCTCTGTAATCTCTTTGTTACCAATTGAAAGATCATACAGGTACCTTTAGGTACATATAAAAACAAGTTAGTTATATACTTAAGTTCTACTGAACTTAGTTGTTGTAGAGAAAAGGGAGTAGCACACCCTGACTACAACTACTAGATAGGTTTAGTAGGAAAACCCAAGTGTAGGTAGTTGCAACACTTCCACCCACACTTAAGAGCAATGGCTGGGGCAGAGGGGTCCAAGGTACCCATCTCTGTTGAGAGTGACCCCCAGAGGGCACCATCCATCTTTGCTACCCTAAACCAGAATGAGCTCAGGCAGTTGGCTAATTCTAGGGGCCTTAAACAGCCCAAGAACCCTACCTTTGCTGAACTCAGAGAACTCTTGCAAACTGATGAAGATCAGAGAGCTCTCAAGAAAGCCTCCCAGTTAGGCCCCTCAAGGACTGGAACAGGAGGCCCTCCTTCTGAAGATGCTACTGAAGCACCCCTTCCTAACAGTCACCCCTTAGGTGAGAATCAGACTACAGATGATGAGGATCAGCATAGGGACGAGAATGACAAAGAGGATGAGTCTGATAGTAGTAGTAATTCTGATGGGAGAAATAGCCCAGTGCCAGGTATTATACTTGGCCCAGCTAACTTAAGACTATTGGGGAATGACAATGGGTTCCCCCCATTGAGTTTCCCCAGTGGACTTAACCAGGGGTTTGGGAGACAGAGGAATCACTCAGGTGACTCTAATGCCTCTCATGCCTCTAGAGGCTCTCAGGGTCAGTCCAGAAGAAGGATGACCAGCCCTCAGAGGAGGGAGCATGAGGCCAGAATGCAGGAAGCTCAGCTGAGGATCAGGAAACAGGAGCTAGAAGTAGCCCTGATGGAAGAGAAACTGAACAAGGCTAGGCAACCTAGAGAGAGTGGGCCTATACCCACTGGTGGCAGCATTGTCCCTAGGGACAAAGATAGGGTCTTTGATAATAGGAACCTGTCCAAGGTTGTGCCCCCCTACAAAAGTGGGGATGATATCCACAAGTGGATGACTGCTCTTGAGAGAGCCTGCAAAGTACAGCAGGTTCCTGAGGACCAGTGGGCAGCAATCCTCTAGCTCTCCTTTGAAGGAAGAGGCAGAGACAGACTCCTCACTGTTAGGGAGGAGGATGTCAGAAACTACAGAGCCCTGAAGAGTGTCCTTGTTGATGGGTTAGGCTTAACCACTGAGCAGTACAGGTTAATGTTCAGAGATACCCAGAAGGCACAGACTCAGGACTGGTCTGAATATGTTGAATGTGCCACTAAAGCTTTGGAGGGTTGGTTGCTGGGAAGTAAGGTTTCAGATTATACAGGATTGTACAATTTGATGATGAGAGAACAGATTTTAAATAACTGTCAAAACCAGCAACTGCATCAACAATTGGTTGACTCGGATCTAACCTCTCCCCAAGAATTGGGAAAGAAGGCAGACAAATGGGTCAGAACTAGGGTAGCAAAAGAACCAGAACCATGGCCAAGGGGGTGATCAGAAGAAAACAGACCAAAAGGGTAATGACCAGAAATCCAAAGACCAGAAGTCTTCAAAAGGGCCCCAAACTAGTACTAATGAGGGTGGGTCCCAACAATCTAAAGGAAAGAAGAAAGAAGGTCCAAAGAAACCCTGGTGCAAATCTTGCAAGAATACAACTCACTGGACTAGTGATTGTAAGAAGGGTGGAGCCCCCAACACTGTTGCCCCTAAGGCACCTGCTCCCAGTAGTACTGTTAGCAGTGTTGGTCCCCAGACAAAGGGTGTAGTGGGAATCACTATGGGAACTGAAGGAGATTCTGACCTAGACAGAACCCTTACACAGGCAGTCTTGATCTGTGATGGGGACATGGATTTGTCCCTGACTGTGAGCCCCAGTAATCTGGGCAAGTACAGACAGACTTCATTGATTAATACAAATGTGGCTCAAGCCTACAGGGACACATGTGCCAGTGTCACTATGGTGACACCAGGCTTTGTGGATCCTGGACAGTACATACCAGGTGAGAATTACCTGGTGACCAATGCCAGCAATACCACTACTTCCCATAGTGTGGCTATTGTTAACTTCTCATGGGGAGGGGTAACTGGCCTCAAAAGGGTTGTGGTTAGTGCAGACCTCCCAGTAGAATGTTTGTTGGGCAATGACCTAGAGAGTTCTCTATGGTCAGAAGTGGAGTACAGGACACATGCAGAGATGTTAGGTATATCACCACATGTCCTTGCTGTGACCAGGTCACAGGCCAAAAAGTGCCTTACTGAACCTCAGGTCTTGGATCCTGGAACAATGGACCAAGCACCTTCCAAGAAGAAGAACAGGAGGGTTAAGGCTGGGCCTTCCCCCCTGCCTCCAAGTGATGATCAGTCTTCCCAGGAGGATGATCTCGAGAACCCTGAAGGAACTGTCCCTGAAGAGCTTGAACCTGACCAGGTTGGGTTTCTGGGGACAGGGGGACCTTCTAGGGCTGACTTGGGGCAGGCTCAGTTATCCTGTCCATCTCTTGAACCCCTCAGACAGCTGGCTGCTGCTGAGGCTGCTGGGAATGCTCAAGGTACCCATAAAGTGTATTGGGATGATGGGCTCCTTTATTCAGAGGCTAGAGACCCAAAACCTGGTGCAACCAGGAGGTTGGTTATACCTCTGCAATTTAGGGGCTTCCTTCTTACCTTGGCCCATGATATTCCTCTAGCAGGACACTTAGGCCAGAACAAGACTTGGGACAGGCTTGTTCCTCACTTTCACTGGCCTCACATGAATGAAGACACCAAGGAGTTTTGTCGCTCCTGTGTGACCTGCCAAGCCAGTGGCAAATCAGGTGGCACAACAAAGGCCCCCCTAATACCACTACCTGTGGTGGGGGTTCCCTTTGAAAGAGTGGGGATTGATATTGTAGGTCCCATGGATCCCCCCACTGTATCTGGGCACAGATTTATACTGGTGGTAGTGGATCATGCCACCAGGTATCCAGAGGCAATTCCCCTTAGGACCACAACAGCTCCTGTTGTGGCCAGGGCCTTACTGGGAGTATTCTCCAGAGTGGGGTTTCCTAAGGAGGTAGTTTCTGACAGAGGTACCAACTTCATGTCAGGATACTTGACAGCTATGTGGAAGGAATGTGGTGTCAACTACAAGTTCACCATTCCTTATCACCCACAATGCAATGGGCTTGTTGAGAGATTCAACAAGACCCTAAAGGATGATCAAAGGATTACCTGAAAAGCTCAGGCGAAGATGGGACATCCTTCTACCCTGCCTTCTGTTTGCTTACAGAGAGGTCCCACAAAAAGGAGTTGGCTACAGCCCCTTTGAATTGTTATTTGGGCACCCTGTAAGAGGCCCCCTATGTCTGGTGAGGGAAGGATGGGAGTTACCTCTCAAAAAGCCTCAGCAAGACATAGTGGACTATGTATTTGGTCTCCGCTCCAGGATGGCTGAGTACATGGAGAAGGCATCTAAAAACCTTGAGGCAAGCCAGGCCTTACAGAAAGCTTGGCATGACCAAAAAGCTGTCTTGGTTGAGTTTCAGCCAGGACAGAAGGTATGGGTGTTGGAGCCAGTGGCCCCAGCAGCACTCCAAGACAAATGGTCTGGACCCCATACAATCCTGGAAAAGAAGGGAGAGGTTACCTACTTGGTGGACCTAGGCACTCCCAGGAGTCCCCACAGGGTACTCCATGTTAACAGGTTAAAAGCATATGTTGACAGGGCAGACATGGGCTTGCTCATGGCTACAGATGAGGGACAGGAGGAGGAGAGTGACCCTCTGCCAGACCTGTTGTCTCAGAACCCTGAAGATGGTTCAGTTGAAGGAGTGACCCTTGGAGGCAACCTCACTGAGCATCAGCAAATTGAATGTAGACAGGTTCTACAATCATTTCAGCATATGTTCTCACTGATACCTAGTCAAACTGACTGGTGTACCCATGTGGTGGACACCGGTGACAGTCTTCCTGTGAACAACAAACTTTACAGACAACCTGACCATGTCAGGGACTGTATAAAGACTGAGGTACACAAGATGCTGGAGTTGGGTGTCATTGAGCCCTCAGAGAGCCCCTGGGCTAGCCCAGTGGTTCTGGTCCCCAAACCTCACACCAAAGATGTCAAGAGAGAGATGAGGTTCTGTGTGGATTACAGAGGTCTCAATGCTGTAACTAGGACAGATGCACATCCTATTCCAAGGGCAGATGAGCTCATAGATAAACTAGCTTCTGCTAAGTTTTTGAGCACATTTGATTTGACAGCTGGCTATTGGCAAATCAGGTTAGCTGAGGAGTCTAAGGCCAAAACAGCATTTTCAACCCCAGGAGGGTACTACCGATTTGTGGTGATGCCCTTTGGTCTGAAGAATGCACCTGCCACCTTCCAAAGGTTGGTGAATCAAGTCCTTACTGGGTTGGATGACTTTTGTGCAGCATATCTTGATGACATTGCTGTCTTTAGCTCCACCTGGGAGGATCACCTGATCCACCTGAAGAAGGTACTTGAGGCTCTGCAAAAGGCAGGCCTCACTATCAAGGCTACTAAGTGCCAGATAGGGCAGAGTAAGGTTGTGTACTTGGGCCACCTTGTAGGTGGAGGCCAAGTTCAACCACTGGAGAGTAAGATACAATCCATCAAGGACTGGTCTCCTCCCACCACCCAGACTCAGGTCCGAGCTTTCTTGGGCTTGACTGGGTACTACAGGAAGTTTGTTAAGAACTATGGGTCCATTGTGACTCCTCTTAATGATCTGACATCCAAAAATATGCCCAAAAAGGTTCAGTGGACAGTAAGCTGTCAAAAGGCATTTGAAGACCTGAAGAAGGCCATGTGCTCTGCACCTATCCTGAAAAGTCCTGACTACTCCAAAGAGATTATTGTCCAAACAGATGCTTCTGAGTTGGGTGTGGGAGCTGTGCTGTCACAACTTAATGTAGATGGTCAAGACCAACCCATTGCTTTTATTAGCAGAAGGTTGACCCCCAGAGAGAAGAATTGGTCAGCTATTGAGAGGGAGGCCTTTGCTGTGGTGTGGGCCCTGAAGAAGCTGAGGCCATACTTGTTTGGCACTCACTTCAAGATTCAGACCGACCATAAGCCCCTCTTGTGGCTAAATCAGATGAAGGGTGAAAACCCCAAACTGCTTAGGTGGTCCATTTCCCTACAGGGGATGGACTTTACAGTGGAGCACCGGCCAGGTACAGACCATGGGAATGCAGATGGTCTCTCCAGGTACTTCCACTTAGGACATGAAGACACGACTGGTCCAGGCTAGTTTAATGTCCCTGCGTTTGGGGGGGGGGGGGTTGTGTAGGAGAGTAGGGTCTGCTATCCTATGGTCACCCCAAATTTTTGCTTTTTGCTTCACTGGTTTTTGACGTATTGAGGCTATGGGCCTGCTAATCAGACCCCCAGCCTGCTGTTCTCTCTGCTAAATTGACACTATGCACTTTAGGTGCATAACCCATTGGAACTGGATCCCCCTGTGAGCCCCTGTAGTAGTGTACCCTAGGTACCCAGGGCATTGGTGTATCTGAGGCCTACCAGGGGCTGAAGCATGTATTGTCCCACCTCTGGCCTGGCCTAGCAATTTGACACAACTGGCTGATCACTCAGCTGGGGTAAGTTGGTGTATCCACCTCTTACTTAGGTGTAGTATGCCTATACCTAACCTTAAATGGGACACATGTTAACCTATAAGTCACTCCTATGGCAGGCCTTAACAATCCTGAAGGCAGAGTGCTTGGTTCCATGTGAGATGGTGCTCTGGCATGAGCTGAGCCTGTCTGCAGTGGCCGGAACAACTTCCTTCTACCGTTTCCAGATATCGCCATACCATATACTCTTAAGTGCATTATGAACCTCGCGGTTAAATGCTATCTTTGGTTTGGCTTTATCAAAACATGTCGAGTAAGGCGTCATATGAATTGGAATACTAACCCCTCGCCAATTCTGGCGACGGGGTTAGCATTCCACCCTCCTAGAGGGACACGACATGTACAGAACCTGAAACCCGGGTAAAATCAGACATAGACTCAGCTCCACAAAATGGACGCTGCCACCACAGACACAAGTCTGCCCTCCTGCGGCTGGGAGTCTTTCCAGCTTTGGAGACGTGGACAAAGGGTTTCCTGCCAGGGGAGGTACGAGCACCACCCCAGACAGGATTTTGTGTATTGGTCAGGTAGGGCTTGAAAGGGAACAGACATGCCTGAGGCTCACAAGGTTCCTCGGTGCATATGCCAGTTCAATCCGGTCCTGGGGCACACCAGCCCCAGACCTGGGGCGAGCTGGACAAAGGATTGGGGGTGTAACCACCCCCCTTCCTGGTCCCACCCTTAGGGAGGGACCTAGCAGGTAGTACGGCCCCTAGAATCCGCTTAAAGGTAGGAGCTGTGTCCAAAGACTTCAGACATCCTGGAATCAACTTGAAACTAAGAAGAAGACGTGAACTTCGACGTTCTGCTGCACAGAAGACTGAAGGAAATCTCCTCTATGGTCAGGAAGTGACCATCTTGCTAACGCAAGCACCATCCGGCAAATCGACGTCTGCTTTGACGCCGCCTCCCGCCGGAGCCCGAGCCCAGAGACCAACAAGAACTGGACCTCCAGACCTCTCTCCGCCCGATCCACAGTCCCTGCAACGAAGGAACCCGTGGAGGCACCGAGACACGTGGAGCCAGCCATCTTGGAAGACACTCGACAAGCTGCAAGCGCGACAACAGAGGCTCCCTCCGAGTTGTGCTTTGGGTCCTGAGAAGCCCAACATCCGCGCAGCATCTGCACCAAAGGTGAGCCCTCCAGCATCTCCACGATCTGCGTGGGGCCCCTCTGCACTTTGCAACTCAACGCGCCTACCCGGTCCCTGGCCCGTTGGCTAGTGGCCATCTTGGGGAACCTTGTTGAAAACTACAATGCTGGTCTGGTCGCTCCAGACTGGCCCCTGCTCCCCTCCACAGGAGCAGCCCCTCTGACCTTGCTGGTCAGAGCTAACAGCTTTCTTTGATTCCTGCGACTCCTGCTTTTGCCAAGGCTTGTTTGCTTCTTCTGCGTC